>NC_137459.1:81085405-81449914 GCF_964235325.1 Thermobia domestica
ATGGGACATTAGTAATTCTCATATAAGTATTCTATATGGATTTTAAAGGTGTATATTGTGAAAGTAAAAAGTACTCGAGACTTAATGATTACATAGAAGTGGGAATCACATGTACTACTAATAAAAAAAAAAAAACAAAGTAACGTGCAATTAAAGTTTATTTTATTCATTATATTCATTATTTCTGGCATGAAATGATACACATACAAGATAAAATCTATTTTCCTGTGTTTATGGTAGTTATTTACAAGATTATAAATTAAAATCGCAGAGAAAATATCAAAATAAAAATTACTTAAACATTAATAATAAAAGACTTAAAACAGTTTATAAACTTTTCAGTTAAACTTTTACAAATATTTGAAATCAAGAACAATTAAATCAACACTTATAAAGAAAATAAGCTATATTATGCAAAACAGTAAGAACTAAGACTAAAACCGATAATGACATAATATGTATAACTTATTTACTTATTTTATATTTTATACTTCATTTTATATTCATCACGAGTATTTTTACATATGTACATATTTCATGTTTAACATAGTGCATATATATTTTAATAGAAAGTTATCTTTGATATGAGATATAAAGTTGTAATTTAAAAACCTATTAATGAACTTATAAAGATTAACGAATAACCTCGATGAGTTTTGTAGGTATAAAGAGAGCATATACATAGAGCTCTCAAACTGTAAGTAAGAATTGTATATTGTTTTTAACTTTACTATATGTTGTGTAAGATACACCTAACAGATTATTGAATTATCATGCACGTATACTGCAACTAGAAAAATCTAATAATTACAAAATAATAATAATAATAAATTGTTAAAATTAGGGTAAAAGTAATAGTTTTGAAGCCACTTTCATTTACTGTAAGCTCCCTCCTAGACAAAAGTTAGCATATTTACCTTCGGTAAAAGTAATGCAGATTTGATTCACAGTAAAATTGCGAGTGGTTCGGAATTCCTAATTGAGCTATAAGTCAATGTGTCATATAGCGTCGGTGCTGGAAAGAGACTTTAACTTACAATAAGAACATTTTTTTTTTCGTATTGTACATAAATGGTGTGCTTTCCAGTAAGTACGCCAGAAATGTTTACTTGGGGGGTGTTCAAAATAAAAGGGAGGGGTGCTCTCAGTATAGTGATATACATTTTTAAACAAACTCAAAGAAAACAATATATTTTGTTACGCAACTATTAGCAAGAGTATGTTAATAGCAACCATTAGTTCCATGTTCCCCTCCTTGCAGCTTTGATTTATGGAGCTCAATTTGCTACAAAAAAAAACTACATTTTGTAATAGAATAATTTCTGTACATTGGATCATTAAAATAACATTTCATATTAACACGAATAGGAAACTAAGTTCAAAATTTGGAGATGTAGTTGTGAGAACTAAATCTTTTATTTAGCGATGAAGATTTCATAATAAATTACACTTCGTACATTTTTCTTTATAATTTTTGGATTATATCTAGAGAGATATTTCTGGATTCGAATCCATGAGCAAGGCATATATTCAAGGCACTATCAGTGCATTTGTTTAGGATAGCTCCGGGATACCTCATTCAGGATTCAGGATGCTTGGGCCAAGCAAGGTTCGAGTCTGCGTCGAACGCCCCCTTCCTTTTCTAGTGCTTACCCGATTGTAGCCACTGCACCACGATAATTTGCATTCACTTAGAGCTTGGAGTATTAAACAGAATATATATGAAGAGAGAAAACATTTCCATAGGCTATAGTGTGATACTGAAGGGGGCGGAATTGATCTAAAATGAACTCATCATTGCAGGAAATAATTTGAAATAATTTAAACAAAACAGTGTCGTTAAACATACTCCTGAATGTTACCTTGAATATAGCCTTTATGGTACAATCAAAAATTCAAATTAAAGAAAAATTAAACAGGAATGAATCCAAATATTTAGAAATTTAAAAAAGTCTTCAATTTCTATTCACGCTTTCTTTTCCAGTACACAGAGGCACCTTAACACTTGAGTTGCCGCCATTGCCTTGGAAATCGAAAACAAATAAAATCGTAGATTAAAAAAAAAACAAAAAACAAGTTAATACTTATTACCTTATACCGTGTTATTATTAGTAATAATTATTTTATAAATATATTGTAAAATAAAAAAAAGAATAACTCAAGTTTTTTAGGTGCCGCAGTTTCTTTGACTTGTGAGGGAAAAACGGATAGAAACCTATATAATACGTATTTGATAAGATGTGTAGCAACTTTCTCCCCTGTAATAGTTATCAGAGAAACGTTATTTGATATTGCTTTGTGTAAATATGATTAGCCATACACTGATAAGCCAGAACATTATTGCCACCTACCTAATAGTCTGCATGTCCACTTTAGGCACTGATAACAACAGCGACGTACCTTGACATGGAAGCAATGAGGCCTTGATAGCTTGCTAGATGGAGTTGACACCACATCTGTACACACATGTCACCTAATTCTCGTAAATTTCGGGGAGGGGGCGATGCGCTTTGAAGTCACGTTCAATCACATCCCAGATATGTTCGATTGGGTTCAGATCCGTCGAGTTATTGGGTCAGCACATCAATTGGATCTCGCCATTGTGTTTCTCAAACCACTTAATCACACTCCTGACCTTGTGACATGGTGCATTATCTCGTTGACGAGTCAATTTTTCCATAGTAGCGGTAGATCGTTATCACACTTCTTACAAAATATTATAAAGTTTATCAAATTTTTCCTTTCTGTGGCATCTGAAAACTTGAGGTATACTTTTAGTTGTTTCTCTACATTAAATTTGAACTATTTGAAAAAAAAAAAAAAAATGATTACTACCAACGATAAAACGGTGTAAGGTAATAAGTACAGTATTTAACTTTTTAAAAAATCTTCGATTTTTTCATGTTTTAAAATTTCAAGCCCTTGGCTGCAACTTTAAAAATTGAAGCTCGATTTGATATTTCTTATATGTTATAGTAACTCGGCAAAAATGGGCACTATGGATAACATGATTTCGAAAAAAAAAAAAAAAGTTTTATCGATAGACCCTATTGTACTGCCTGAATAGTATGTACCAACTAAATATAATTATTATAAGTTGTGCTGTATGTTATTCTGAGGAGGATGGCATTAGTAAAGAAATGATTCGGAATAAAAATAGTAAATAATACTGTAATTCAAAATACTTTGGGGGAAAGTGCTTCCTGGGTGCGAAATAATGACAAGAAAGTGGGGGAGAAAGAAGAGCAAATACTACTACTACTACTACTACTACTACTACTACTACTACTACTACTACTACTACTACTACTACTAATAATAATAATAATAATAATAATAATAATAATAATAATAATAATAATAATAATAATAATAATAATAATAATAATATCAGCTCTTTGCAGTGGTAGGTTCAATATAGGAAGTTCACACATTTAAGCATTTTTTTATTATTATTAAACTAAGTAATACAGTGAAACCTCTCAAAACGGACATCGGTGGAACACGATTATTTGTGCGTAAATGAGAAGTGTCCCTAAAAGGAAAGGTTCTCTCTCATAACACCACACCACACATATTTATGGCATGGAAGAATAAGAAAGTTTATCCTCTTATGAAGGTATCCACTATAGAGAGATGCCCGTTAAGAGAGATTTCACTGTATTAGGAATTACCCACTTCTATTTTACCCAGTAGTAACATATGAATTGATTACACACGAATTATTGCGATTATTTTGCAAAATTCTGCCATTATTTCAATTTATTCACCCCAGCAAGTTTTAGTGGGTGATTTTTCCCAAAATATTAATTGGGAAAAAATTCCCTCGTCCCATGCTGAAATCACGTTTAGTAATTAATACTGTACATAGCTGCAATTTCATTATTTTAATATTCTAGCCCTGTTGTTAACGTTAATTGTTGTAACATTATTTGATCTCTTAATCTCCTGCCCCTTCCTGGCTACGTTATTGGCTCTGAATATCTTTCATAAGAAAATTATTCATTGATTTAATTGTTATCCAGGCATTCAGTTTTTCAATTTACAAATATTTTGTATCTTTCTGTTTTGTCTTGTTTAATGTAATTTTAATAATCCGCTCAATGAATTTACGTGAATAAAAATATACTTTACAAAAAATTAAGCTAGCGACAAATGCGTTCCTGCATAACACTAGACTCAGTATAAAATATATATATATATTTCTTACCTCGATCGATCTCTTCATTTCTAAAACGTTTTGACTACACCCTTCTAACTTCCGTCCGTTGATACACCACTTGCAGAGTATTACTTATCAACTGAATCTGGTATAGGTTTATTACTATATTGTCACATTTTTCCTTATTGAGGAGGAGGTAGGTGAATGACAGCTCACCGCTCAAGACGCTGCCAATTTCAGTCATCTGCATCTGTCCATCAATCTCTTTTCTCGGAAACGACCGCGGAGCCCAGGAGGGTAGGTATGAGTGGGTCTGTTTTGTCCATTGTTTAGATCGAAACACCACCCGAAACAATGAGGTCATGTGGTTCTCGAAGTCGTACATGAGAATGAGGTCGCTTCGTATTTTGAAATGAAATAAATAAATAAGAACATTGCCTTCTTTCCTAAACGCTAAACTTGATGTAATAAATAATCTCTGACTTGATGTAATAAATAATCTGTATGATACTGATTCATATAATTGGATTTGGAGGAGTATTCCTTTTCCATCCAGGGGTGTGTGTGAAGAAATTTGGGTTGGAGTAGGGGGGGCGTAGATTACTCCCTGATGCTTTCCTTATGGTTTTAAAATATTGAATCTTTGTTTCATAATTATGATGTTTTGCATAGTCGTGAGATTCCCACACCTAGTAAAACCTCTATATTCCAGTAGGCAACTTGGTAGATCTCAATGGAAAATATCATCAGACTTCGCGTTTTTTTGTTACTTGAACGACTATCATAGATTGCTGTTATTGTATATTTATTCTCTAAATTTTTAACTGTTATTGTGAGGTCTATAAGATAGTTATTATTTTATTTTTACTTTTTTTTTATTTTTCCAGTATGGAAGTTGTGCCGATTCAATGTACACGAAGATTCGAAAGAAGCCACAGTATCAAAACGAAGGTACGGACTGGATCCCTCTCCATAGCTTGTACCAAGCACACAGATATTGACTGACTCTTCTGTCTTAAAACTGCTTGTCTTCCTATCTTTTCTTTTCAGTAAATTTAGAGACCTTTCCTCATTGAATGTAGGAAACTTGAATCATCAAACATAACCAGCAAACAGTGCCTTCTTTCTTGATGAAAGGAGCAGTTGCTATGCAGTTGAAACTATCAGTGAAAAATCTCAATCCTTCCCCTAACCAACTCTAGTGAACTAAGTGCTAGTTCCCCTCTTCATTAATCCTGGAGAATTTATACTCAGTCCTCTGTGTGTGTACACACACATCACATCACATGGCCCAAACGCAAAGCAGATGCTCCTCTAACGATTGCCATCCACACACTCTCAAAGTGGAGCGTGAAGATAAAAATCTACCATTTTCCAGGAGTGACAAATGCTATGAAAAGCGCGAAACCAGAAGAAATAATTCAACATGAAATGACGTACTTCAAGAGCAGATCAAGCCCACATCACAGCAGCTCAACAGATAAATGTAAGAAATGTGGCTTTATCTGTGTTTTCTACTATTCTTGCAAGCATGTCACCTGGATTTGTATGAGGTAGTGTGTAGATTTCATATGTTAAAATAGTAATTTGTGCATGATAGTTCTCAAAGCTGTGTAAAGCAAATTTAATCTTCTGTGGCATGCCAACATGTAACTTCAGGAAGTTACTCTAGGATGCCATGGAAAAGATGTTAACCGCTCACATGCAAAATTTCACAATGTCAGTCTAATTGTGCACACTTCCAATGCATGTTAGTATATAGCTAACAGCATTTGACCAAATCTTAAAATGACATTCATTTGTTATAATGAAACTCCCGGATAATGTTGGCTTTGAACCTTACCAGACAGCTTCTAATACTTTCCTTTTTTGTGTTTTTAAACATTTTATCCTTTTTGTTATTCTAAATAAATTAACTTCTTTCAAGTACCAAAAAGAAAAGCAGTTATATCAGAACTTTTCCTCTCTTGGTGTTTGTTTTTTCATTAAAATGATTTAATTGAAATTTTCATTGAAATGATTGATGGCAATCTGTAAAACAGTGTTACATACCGTTATATATTTAGATATTAAGATAATTTATTACGTTAATTACATATATAAATCCAATTTTATGAGCATCACATTTAAAAGTCTATAGTGTTTTTGTGTGTGTATCTTCAAATTGGTGTGTGTTGATATCAGGTGTGTGTGTTGTACGTATGTGTGTACACAAAGGTAATCAATGAACAATACTTAATTTGAAAGTCATAACACTCATGTTTATATTATGCTTTGTAAATTCATAAGAATTTTATTACGTCTATATTCTATTAAAAATTGGTCTTTATTTAATAAATTAAATATATAAATTTAAATTAGAGATTAGGATTTTATATAGATTTCTTTGATACCACAATTACTTTATATATTTTCTACAGATTGAACACAAACAAACTATTTGTCGAGCAAAACAATATATTCACATTAAAAAACTACATACGTGTGACAGTTTTTAAATGTGAATATATTGTTTTTCTCAGCAAATTGTTTGTTTAATTATATACAAAGCAAAGCTTCTACTTATGGAAAATTTTCTACAGCTTTTCCAACATTAGTTCGAAATAATGATAGTTTTATTAATAAAATTCAAATTCAAGTAAGATATTTTCCTACCAATTAATGTTTCTATTGTATTTATTCACTTTGAAATATAAACATTAATTGTGTACCTAATAACACATATTGTTAGCTATTTTCTTGTTCATAGAAATATTGAGGTATTCTTTTAACATTGCAAATGTTTTCGTTGTGGAGCTCGAAGCCCTTCTCAGTATTGTGGTTATATCGAACGTAGATTTAAAGTTTAATACAGTATCCGATCCATGTGTACTCCCACCAGAAATTGATCCCTGCACTTTCTCTTGAAAGGCAGAACACTAATCATATAACCAAGAGAATCTCTTATATTAGAATGATCGTTCTGAACTAATAATTCTTAATTCATTTTGTTGAGGTTTTCAAAAGAAACCGAAAAATATTGTCATAACAAACTACACTTAGCAAATAAGATAACAATTTATGAAATCGAAGGAAATCTTAAACGAAATTTTTGTTTAGAAATGCAATATTAGAACTTCCGTACATGAATATTATTGTACTGGGATATATTTATAAATACATCACAGAACTGGAAATCGCATCCTTCCAAGAATTCTTTTCTCGATAAAGTTTGGCACCCTCTGAAATGTAGACTGTAATTTGTTGGCGTGAAAATGACATCAGAGATAGATAACAGTCTCAACATAATACCCTGCTTATAAGCAATGTATAACTACTGGCATAATTTTATTTTGATTTAATAAAACAATATTGTATTATAAAACTTATTTGCCCATTCTTTAATCTGCCATACGACAGAATGATGGATAGCTAGTCAGTAAAGTAATTTGTTTGTGATAATAGTTTCTTTTAAGAGATAATTTCCATCTTAGTTTTCCACATCTCATTATTGTTTTTAACTACTATTCACACAAAATCAGAAATAATCACAGTTTATTGATATTACTTTTTAACCTTTTTCTTATGCAACTTTTAGAGAAAATTTACGAATATTTTCGTCTTCTTTGGAATGATCTTAGTCTTGGTTTCATTTGGTACACATGCTAACCACATTTTATCTATATATTTGTTTCAGACAGAAAAACAAAACTAAATACTTGGTATATAATATTGGTTTGTTCTTATGTTTTTTTCAGTAACACTTTCATAGCATAAAACTAAAATTAATCCTGTTTCATTGCAATGTGTTTCTTATGATGAGATATGATGCAGAAAGAAAATAATCTAATATGCAGACATATTTAAAATAATTGCAATGTTAACTTTTGATCATATGCATACCTCAACGCTGTTCCATACGTATGTATGACGTATAGTTCTTTGTATGTCTAAAACACTAACAAAGACTGTATGCACAGTAATTAATTTGTTCGCATATTAGATTCATAAAAATCTGTGACTATTTTAATAAGAGATTCGATAAGGGTTCCAGGTTTATATTCTATATGTTCCTTCTGCATTTTTCATATTCTTACCTATATCTTATATAGATGTAAGTTAAGTGTAAAAACTAACTATTGTATCTCCTTTGGTAATATTGTTCTTTATTTTGCTCATAATTGTATAATCTGGAGTCCTAATTTGGAAATTTTAAAATGTTAACACATGTTTAATTTAGAGGATCTAAAGAAACTTATCTGTAACAGGTGGCTAATAAGATGGTTTACATGTGTGAATAACTTTAGTTCTTTAAATTTCTAATATGAGACACTAGGAGCATGTTCTTTTATATTTTAATAGATTAATTTTGACCTTTTGTGTATGTGTGACAATAGTTACTTTCAGGAAGCTCTCTCCATAGTTTACGTTTACATTAAGTAGGGAACTTAAATTCTCAAACATAATTTAGATTGTTTTGAATCCATAAGCCATTAATCTTGTTCTTGAACAATAATTCTATACAAGGCCAATTTAAGAGTTTACTTTCAAATTAATGTACAGTACATACTGATTTAATTTATCCAAACTAATGCAGTTAGAACAATCACCTTTTTGGCTCAAGTTATCATTTCGTCTGTTTAAAGTGAAAGTCTCTCCACGAAGTTCCAATGTGAGGCAGGAAAGACGAATGTTACACACAAAAGGAGCTCATGAAATGACTCCCTATGTTTAGGAATTTTTATTAAAATTCTTCCCACAAACATATTTTTCCTAATATTCAACTATAAATAGACAAACGATGAACTATTGTTTAAAAAAAAAAATACGAACTGAGGAGGAAGAAAAGAGACAACATCCATTTGATGGATTGCCAAGTAGCAGCATGAAATAAATATTTTTTTGACACTCAAAAACAATATATGCTTCTCTGATAATCACACTTTGCACAAGGCATTAATCGCTCGAAATCTTGTGGTTAGAGTTATTTCTTTCGCGTAACTTGCTAAAACATTAACTTCATGTTTTAGCAATGTATGCAACATAGGGATGATTCGTGATGTATATTACTACAATGAATACTATTGGACGTTCATATTAGTTTGAGTGAATGTACGACTTCTGGTACCATAATTTAAATTATGTTTCCTATCTTTAGTTGTGAAGATATATAATATTCATACACACTATCAAAGCAACAATATGCTGATAACGTACGGGTATATTAATTGTTTGTTGTTTATCCGAAAAGATAATAGAAGGCCATGAAGTAAGAATTTTGGTTTGTGTTAGCGTTCTTAAGACACATATTGTATTTATTTAAGCTTAACCATCACTACATATTAGTGTTATTTCTTGCAAAGGGTTAAAATAGGAAGCCATATTGACTTAAAATTGAAATATTTTGCAGATACTTTACTATCCTATTATTCTAATCTGATCTAATGCAGAATTGCCTTAATAACTTCGTTTCCATTTATTGTTTATATTGTCATTTCCAACAAATATTGGACTTTTCAAACCTGCGAAACTACAAGTAAAACTGTTTTCTTTATATCATAGTAATAAAATTGTTCTAATTTTTTCAGTGCTCTTGAGAACGAATTTATGTGTGGCTATCTTTAAAGAACGAACAACATTAAAATAAAACTTAATAATTTCTTTGTAGCATGATGCTCGTTTTTGTTAACTATTAACTATGAATGAATTTCACATAAGCGTTTATACTTGTAGTAATTAGAAATGTTTTACTGCTCTAATTGTATATCAAACATTAACGACTTTCTTCATCTTCATAAATAATCATGGAGGTCATTATTAAATCATATATATATATATCATAAAGGTGACCCTACGCAAAATACGCGTAAACCAAACTCTAAATAATATGCTTATTTCAAGTTATTCGCAGACTGTTGCTAAACAAATCTGGATAAGAAGTACAGTCAAGTAAGGGATAGTTCCACTTTATTACGGAACTCTCCACCTATAAACAAACCTTTGTTTGTTTGTTTGTTTTTTTAAGCATTGACGTCAATTTACTGAGATATTTATGTATACGTCGTATCCATCTGTCTTTAACCTGCAAGTTGAACAACGGTAAAAATATAGACATTTAAATTCAATATTTTTGTAAACCGAAACCCACAAAAGTATAACTGTTTAAAATTTGTTCATAGTGGCACTCTATGAGGTCATAGTGGCGACACCTAAAGTAACCAAAGATTTCGAAACAGCTCTAAATGGGTAAAGACAGAAAATTCTTATTCAAGTTACAGGTAGTCCAAGGTCCAGAGGGATGCAGGGGTTAATTTTACATAGCGGGATCTTCTAGGACTACCAAAAGTGTCAAAAGTTTCACATTGTCGTGCAAGAACGCGTAAAAAGCTAATGAAAGGGAACTTATGATTTCAAATTCAGGCTTCTTTTCTTTTTCCAGAAGAGTAACACGAAAAATTTCCGCAATTTTTCTAATTTAATACTAGCAGGCTTCCAACGTCTGAAAAGAATTATTCATTCTGATTTTTGAAAAAAAAAAAAAAAAAAGTATAGATTAAAGGAATGATTGTGAAAATACTAAAGCAATTAAAGTTCTAAGGACATTGTCTTGAAATTTATCATGCCAATGCCAATATGTCGAGTCGATCATAACTTGTTGGATAATATACTTATGTGCAAGAATATTTCATGTAGCATAAGCTTTTTATGATTTTTTTTCACATTACAATTGTACTCACCTCCTTCCCTTATCCCAAGGAGTTTAGTTTCATCATTATTTCATTATTTTCTGAGGAATGGAGATACCACTAGTTACAGAACATGTTGGTTCCGTAGAAAGTTCTATGGCTGAGGTACAGAATAACATTTTTTTTTTAAAAGAAACAATCACATGATAGTATTTTTTGTCCGAGATCGATTAAACTCATCTATCTTGTCCAAACTTAGGGTGGTGATGGAACTCTACGAGCTTAGTATACATTTCAAATATTGCGATATGCAAACCTTTGGTTCCTGAGCTATTGGATATTAAACTATGGATTGGACTTGGCGAAAGGATGTTATATATGGCATGCTATTGAGGATACTAATTTGATCTTGGCCAAATTTAGAATGGTAGTAGACTCCGCATAGTTTCCTACGTATATGTAATATTATGGTATGCAGACTATTGGTTCTTGAGTTCTTGACCACCAAATTTGGTTTTGAACTTGATGAAATCAAGAAATTTCACTAAATCACGATAAATAAAATTCATCCGATCTTTACCAAACTTTGTATGGAGATAGATGTTAGCGAGCTTTGCGCACATTCGAGCACATTATGAAATATTTTCCAAGTTATTGGCCATTGAAATTGAATTTGCACTCAATGAAATCAAGAAATTTAATTAAGATATGATTGATAGAACTCATCCGGTCTTGACCAAAATTGGGATGGTGATAGAATCTCACAAGAGAGTTATAAGTCATCAAAGTTGGAGTTGAACTTAACGAAAGGATATTATATGTGACATGCTATCGATTATACTGACTCGATCTTGACCAATCTAGACGAGGTAATATAAACTTCAATTAGCTCAGTTTGCATATAAAATACAGTATTTTTGTATGCAGACTCTTGGTTCTCGAGTTATTTGCCATTAAAATTAGGTTTGGAGTTACTGAAACCTAGAAATTCGACTAAATCGCGATCAATAAAACTCATCCGGTACGGTACGCATGCTAGCTTAATATGACACATTATGATGTGTAGACCTTTGTTCCCGAGTTATTGGCCATTAAAATTGAGTTTGGATTCTGTGAAGTAAGAAAATTTAATAAATCGTAATTGATGGAACTCTTTCGATTTTGACCATAATTGACGAGGTAGTAGATCTTGACAAGCTTACGCATATTGAATACTATGGTGTACAGGTCTTGAGTTCTCGAGTTATTTGCCATCGAATTTGGGGTTTGGACTTACTTAAATCCAAACCCCAAGTTTGATAGCTAATAGCTAAAGAACCAAATGCCTGCACACTACGGGTTTCACACACATATTAAACTCATTAAGACCAACATTTCAAATTTGGTCAAGTGAAGACCTTTATTTCCCGAGTAATTGGCCATTAAAGTTTGGGCTTAGATTTAACAAATCTATTACAGGAAGTAAATGGAGGTTGTATTTATAGTAAAGACTTGTTAAAAATCAATGCAGGACGATTTTTCCCCGCTATA
Source organism: Thermobia domestica (assembly GCF_964235325.1). Lineage (NCBI taxonomy): Eukaryota > Metazoa > Arthropoda > Insecta > Zygentoma > Lepismatidae > Thermobia > Thermobia domestica. The sequence continues at coordinate 81,097,763 of NC_137459.1, forward strand.
GTGAAATTTACTAGTTAAAGCTTACATAAAACGTATTGTAACCTGACTCAGTATAGCATACTTGTCAAAATAAATGTAAACCCTGAAAAGAACGGAATAAATGTTTAACGAAAAAAAAAGTCATGAATTAATATTGATAGATTTTACATGGTAAAGACATGTAAAGTTTTACTATAGATAAAGATTCACCTTATATTTAATTTCTATAAAATTCTCATAATGCTCTCATTTATTATCAAGTTAGTCACATGTTCATATTTTTAAACGCTTGCTGAAGAAAATTTCTTTAATCACAAATTCTATTTACTACACAAATCGTATAATTTGCCTCAGCTGGAGTATACTATAAAATTTTAAATTCTAACTAGTTTTGTCTCAGGTGTTTATTATTATTATTATTATTATTATTATTATTATTATTATTATTATTATTATTATTATTATTAGTAGTAGTAGTAGTAGTAGTAGTAGTAGTAGTAGTAGTAGTAGTATTAGTATTATTATTATTATTATTATTATTATTATTATTATTATTATTATTATTATTATTATTATTATTATTATTATTAATAATAATAATAATAATAATAATAATAATAATAATAATAATAATAATATCACTGCTGTGTCTCGGTTTAAACCGGTTTCAACTTAATCTAACGGCCTCTCTGGCAATTGTAGACTATTTAAAGAGCTGACATTTCCACATCTTTTGATTTCATCCACCAAGTCCATATTTCCCAGTTTTCGTACTAAGTGTTGTACGTTGTGATTCAATGGCATACTTTCATCTATGAAAGTTACTTCTTGATCAATTTTATTGATAATAGTAATGTATCTTGTTCCAGGTACCGTTACATCCATTCTGATTTCTCGATCCCAATGGAGTTTGTATTTATCGTTTCCGAGTACTGGATTTGGCTGATATTTGCCGTATGGCTTGATGTTGGTGATTAATTTCATGTTTTGTGTCAGAAACTGATGAAAGGATTTTGGAACATCGTTGTGTCTTTTCAAATAGTCTGTAGGAGCGGTTATGCAGTATAAACCTGTAATATGTTCAATTGTTTCTGAAGTTTCAACGCATTTTCTGCATTTTTCATTTTCTTATTCTTGCGTTAATATGTATTTAGAGTTTTTTTTTTTTTATTGTTTTTACTCTTGCCTGGGTGGTCATGTTAAATCCTACTGTTTCGGAAAAGATTCCAATTTTCTTGAACCAGGTATTTGATTGTTGTTTATCTGTATCACTGTCTTCTAGGTCCTTCTTAAATGTTCCGTGAAGTTCTTTTGGTCTTCTTTTGCTATGCTTTTGTTCATCTGATTCATAGTTTGTGGTGAACTCTGTCATGGCTAGATGGAGTCAAGTAACTTTTGTGTCTGCGTCGCATGTTACATGAAATAGATGGTTTATTTTCTGTTGATGAAATATTGCCGAAAGTCTCTAATCTGTTCTTGGTGGAGTTTCGGTACATCTGCTAAACCGATGCCTACTTCTTCTGTGGGGAGTGTCGCTTGCTCTATTGCAGATTTGGATGTTTCATTCTGAGTCAAACTCGAAACCTCATGAGTCTATACGTATTACAGAGTTTAATTACCTATTACAGATCTAATATGTAATTTTAATAGAAACAGTAGTTTAAGGAAAACCACTAAAACAGAAGCGAACAATTCCACTACTTAGTTATGGAACAACCCCATACTGTAAGTTATGATCAGACAACAAACATTATATCACATCAAATGACATTTCGATTATCTATATTGGTTCAGCAGAAATTGCTCTAGAAGTCTAACGCAATAACCAATAATACATAGATGAATATATACCACAATTATTTATACTTGCCAATCTATATAATTGAATCGAGTGATCCTTCACCTGTTTTAAATTTGTGCCTTAATTTTGCTGCATCATTGACAATAGAAAGGTTTTCGGCTTTCATTAAAGAATCTTTCAACGAAAGTTAATGACACTCTATTTTAACAAATAAATATAACGTTGCTACTTTAATATTAGTTGGGTGCAACTGACATGTCTACTTTGACGTCCTCAGTTCAGAAGCTCAACACAGGAATGAACTAAGTCACTCACCTTACGTTACAAAGTCAGTATAGATCAAGGGCACACAATTGCACTTTTTTTTTTTATTTACGAATTCAAATTGGGATATTCTCCACAGCAAGTCGCAAGAAACATTAACAGTGTATTTAGACCAGGGATAGCGTACGAATGCACCATTCGCCGTTGGTTTATCAAATTCCGATGACACTGCATCATAAAATGAGCCACTTCGGCACTGACCAACATCATGTTCGAATGAACTCCTTAAGAACATCGTGGAAGCAGACCTTCGGAAAGGTGTTGCAGACGAGTTAGGCATACACCATGCTACTGTCGTTCGACTGTTCCTTGCAACCGGTAAAGTAGAAAAATTGGACTCAAGGCACATAAGTTGACATTGGCTAAGAAGAATCGCTGTCTGGAGACGTCTAGTTTTTTAACCTCACTTTTGATCAAAAATAGATCCGCCACGACAATTGTAAACAAGACAGTGGTTGGATCTTGATCAAAGTCCAGGACGGTTTCCAAAACTTCTAGAAGATATTCCTGATATAGTGATCTACGGTGGGAGTGATCATCATATCTTTCTCCGTCGATGTGAAACCATCACTGTGGATTGTAACAGCGCTAAGCTTCATAAAATGTACCGCAACTTTGCCCGCAAGCAGCTAGATATGTTTAAGAAAACATGGTATCCTTAAGTTATACGACAATGCACAACCAAATATCGTTGAAAGGACATGGTAGACTCTCCATGAGTTGCAATATGAAACACTTCTCATTCACCGTTTTCTCCTGAATTCCCTCCAGACTTATGTTAAGATATCTGTTAAAATATCAATGACTATATTAGTCAACCAATTTTTTTGTTAATTTTTCATTTAATCAATTAAATTTTCTAGGAGTTAATTTTTAATTGATAATCGTTACAAAAAAAATGTTAGCGATCAAATCATTAATATTTATTTTTTCAAAATATGTATAAAATGGATATTCTGAGAGTATTTTTTTTCGGGTAAAATTCAAGCGTTTCATAACGATTATCAGGTATTCCAAAGTAAACATTTTGACATCAATTTGCCATTGAAACACTCAGACTACCCTTTGCAAGACCAAACTGATCATTTCCAACAAGACATCATTATAGGCTAACTAATAATATCAGCAACGTCAAATTACAAACGGTTACTAGCAGGTACATATTAAGAATAGAGCGATTGCTCCATGGCCTTTTAACTAAGGGAGTCTGAATATTTTCAAAAGTCACTTAAAACAGCTTTTCAAACCCCGAGAAAACCCATGTACACGGTGTTCGTTCAATACAAAGACCAAATAGCACGAGTCAATGTTAAACTAGGGATTTCACGCACGAGAGATGAACGCTCTACCACTGGACCCCTGTAGCCCCCTTATGCTTACTAATAATGACATTTTCTACAAAACTACTAAATCTTAAGTGCGGAGATTCATGAAGGGTTGAAATAGGAACCCTTCGAAACTGATACTGTAGACAACATTGAAATGGTCATTTTCAAGACATTACTGCTGATTAATGAAAAAATTAAACAATTGTAGAACATATTTACGTTATCTTTTCCTAAACTATTTCCTCAAAATAATTATGTTAATTATTAACCAGAAATACGAAATTTTGCACATTGATAGGAATAACATATTCATATCCAGAAAATTCCAACATTTCGGGTACCATTGCTAGGGGAGAGTGGGAGAACAGCACCGTTAATCTCGCAGGTACCCTTTCAGTAGAGTTGAAATAGGGAGAAAAAAAAAGAAAGAAAGAAAAGTATAACTAATTTTTACATAAATTATTTTTAATTTAAAGCGAAGTCAATACTCTTCCAATAAACATATCTCTATCTAATATAAATAAAATAAAGTATTTGTTTGTGTGTTTGTCTGTCTGTCTGTGTGCGGCCTGGGGATCAGACGAGTGGACCGAGAGTTACCAAATTTTTGTCAGAGGTACCTTGGCCCAGGCCCCAGATCAAGACGAAGCCCTTTTTCAAATTTCGAACCAGAAGGTCTCAGGAGGGGGGCGTTTACCGGAACCGGCTTGGGAACCAGACAAATTGACCGAGGGTTACCAAATTTTAGTCAGGAATACCTTGGTCCAGCCTCCAGACCAGAGTTAAACGTTTTTGTCAAAATTCGAATCAGGGGGGTATCTGGGGGACATTTACTGGGACATGCAAAAGTAATAGAAAATGACCGATATTAGTGTCGAATTCATACTTTTTGCGGTCGCTGAAATCAATGGTGAAACTCAGATCGCATTAACTTCCAAAGTCACGCTATTCGGCTTCGGACCGGGGGTCACCGGGGAGGAGGGGATACCGAGACGAGTAAAAGTAATTAAAAATGATCGATATTAGTGTCAAATCCATAGTTTTCGCGGTCGCTGAGATCAATGGTGATACTTCCATTAGGGATTACTTACAATTTCAGCTACAATTGTATGTGGGCCGGAGGGTCGGTGGGGATATACCAAGACATGTAAAAAATAGCCCAAACTGACCGATATTAGTATCAAATCCATAGTTTTCGCGGTCGCTGAAATCAATGGTGAAACTCTGATCGCATTAACTTCCAAATTCACGCTATTCGGCTCCGGGCCGGGGGTCACTGGGGGGGGATGATACCGAGACATATAAAAGTAATCCAAAATGACCGATATTAGTGTCAAATCCATAGTTTTCACGGTCGCTGAAATCAATGGTGACACTTCCATTAGCGATGACTTGCAAATTTAGTTACAATTGTATGCGAGCCGGGAGTCAGATGGGGGGGGGGAGGACGATACCGAGACATGAAAAAAAAGCCCAAAATGACGGATATTAGTATCAAATCCTTAGTTTTCGCTGTCGCTGAGATCAATGGTGATAGTCCCACAGGCGTTGACTTCCAAATACAGCCCTGTGCAAAGCATGGGTATATTCAACTAGTTAAAAATATACATAAATACAGTCACGTGAAATATGTTTTTTGGCAGTCATCTTGGATCGCAAACAGTAATGTTGGGTATCAAATTATATAGAATTTCATGCTGAACCCGAATTTAGTGTTGGTTTTTCGAAATCTTATTTTTTTTCATAAACTATTTACCGCAAAGTATACTCAAGTAAACTATATGGAGTGGAGCAACCAGTCAAACAAAATGATATCCCAATCAAAAACACTCCGCTTCAAAAAGAAAGACAAGTTCCAAACTAGTATATATATATATATATATATATATATATATATATATATATATATATATATATATATATAATGTTATGTTATCAATAAACGAAAATTCATCAACCAAGGTAAGTTATGATATTAATTCTTCCAAATTCTTGAAATATATTTCCTCACTCTGAAATTATTTCAAGTACTTTGTCAACTGGTTACATTATCAACACAACCCAATTCTTCAACCAAGGTGTTATGATATAGATTCTGCCAAATTCTTGAAATATATTTCCTTACTCGAAAGTTTTTAATGAACTTGGTCAATTGATTACAACAAATCATAACTTACGTCGGTTGAAGAATTGAACTGTATTGATAACGTAACCAGTTGGCCAAATTCTGCAAATAATTTTAGAATGAGAAAATTTATTTCTAGAATTTTGCACAAACTATAACTTACCTTAGCTGAAGAATTTGGATGTATTCATAATTTTATATTTTTTACTAGCTTGGAACTTGGCTTTCTTTTTGACACGAAGTATTTTGGATTTGATTCTTTACCTACACAATATCTTGATGTATGGTAAGGTAACGAGGAGACCACCTCGTATGTTATATTATTTTGTTTGAATAAAACCATAGAACATATGAAACAAAGATGATTTTTCTTTTATCTTCAATAAGACTACATATTAAAGGATCAAAGGTTTATAATGAACAATATAGTAATTTCATTTTATCGCAGGTTTACATATGTTACATGATCAATAATGCGCACATATTATTAACATCATCGTTTCATTTAATTATTTAAGTGTTAAGTTTGAAGTTTTGTATTTACAAATGAATTATATTGTTACTCTTGTTGGTCGCCAACTATACACAGTTAGTACTTGAAACAAATATCAATATTAGCTCAACAATATCTCATTTGCTAATTTTATTAAAACAAAAAGGTACCATGATAATTTAAAGTCCGTTAACTTGGTTTACAAAATATGAATTTTTCAACCAAAAATGTGATGAGGTTTTGCCTTTAATCCTACTGTTTCATTTTATTCATATTATTACATTCCTCATGATGACTAAAGAATAATTTGAAACGAGGCAATCATTGGCGTAGCTAAAGGCTTGGGGGCCTTCCCGCAGACGGCGTGGTGTGGGGCCCCTTTCTACGTCCCACTTTACGATTTGGGGCCCCCCTGATGGCTTGAGGCTCCCCGCAATGCGGGGTCTGCGGGGCCCTTATTTACGCCCCTGGAGGTAATAATGGTATAATCCGTAACTTTACATTAGCTTCTAGCAATAATTCGTAACAAGGTATCTGAAAATTGTTATATAGATATATATTTCAAGTGGTATGGAAAAATGGAGATGTAACACATTTAATTAAATGGATATGAGTTCTAATTTTACTCTCTTATGATAGTATAATGTCTAATATGTAAAATATATGAAAAACATAGAGATTTTGCACTTATTTTTTCCTTGTTTACTTTCCGTTATAATTAACGATAAGAATATTTACTTAGTTTTAATAACTTAAAAGTATTGTCTTTAAAAAAAAAATGGTAATATTTTCTTCGTACTTTCATCATCCATCTGGGTATTTTGAGATGAATAAACAGAGATAATCATCAAACTATAACATTAGTTTTGCTGTTGTAACTTTGATTTTCTTTGACTGATAAAACTGCTTAGTTCCTTGCACTACACAATATAGATATGTACAGCACACTACAAAATCCTAAAAAGAAGGATGATGTTTGAATTTGTATCCAAAATTTAAAACACATATAGATTTTTAAAACAAAAATTTTGGCACTCTCGTTGACTGTTTCTCAAACTTTGAATGTTGTTTGAAAGCTAGAACAACTGCTCTGTAGTTTCATGTGATTTATTTTTTTTATCAAAATGTTTGAGAGATGAGATTAAAGTTGGATTGGTGATCTATCAAAAATAAACATTCTATTTTAATATCAACAATAAACTTAGTTGAATATGCGGAGAAGAAGTGACGGAGATGGACTAACAAAAGTTCACCATAACTATTCGGCCGTTAGTGGTACCTCACTTGCTGCAAACTGAGAAGTCCTCATGCACTTCGGTTCTTCATTTATATCTCCATTTTAACATAAGAATTGACGTTAAACACTTTGAATCAATTACAATCTTCTTACCCTATATTTTACCTTCGTTCAAATACAGAATGTATCAGTCCGAGACCATAGACCAACTTCCGTTATGAATAAAAATTAAGGAAAGAAAAAAAGAAAAAGAAAAAGAAAGAAAGAAACAGAGGAAAGTTGTTGAAAATATGCGATTTTCAATCAAAGGTGGTGAAATTTGTCTAATCCCATCAGACGTATGAGTTTCACATTTGCGAGGCGCCCTATGTTAAAGCAAAGTTACCAGTTCAGCAAGCTGTTCACTTTGGCCCTCACCATATCAACAATGCAGTATTGTTTGAAAATGAATCGAGGTGTTCTAAGTTCTCCCACAGAATAATGTGCACATTCGTTGAGTCATTTTTGCGTGCCCTTACATTCCGTTCCTTAGTAGTGTGGAAACAAACGGCTCGTATGATGGAAAACATTCCATCATTTTACATTGAAAATCACCTATTTCCAACAACTTCTTCTTTTTTTTCCCTTTCTCCGTATCCTCACTCACAACGGAGTTGACTTATGGCCCCGAACTTTTGATACATCCAGCATATAGTAAGATAATTTCTTCTAACATGATATCCTATCCATATTCAATTTCTCTTTCAACCTCCAATACTGTTTGTGTTTCACAAACTTTTACTAATTCTTCCCCATTGATTTTTCGTACTGCCCAGGTAATGTTCTCCCTTCTTCGTCAAGCCGAAATTTCAAACGCTTCTAGTCTTTCATCATCGTTCTTCCGTAATACCTCTATTCATGCTACGCGCAATACAACACTTCACACGAAACATTTGATACTCTCTTTCTTAACTCTTTGTTTAAAAGCCCACATAATGGTCTTTTCCTCTTCCAAAGGGTTTCTATCACTGCTCTTGTTCTTGGATTTATATCTTCTTTCATATTTCAGATCTTCACTAATGATACTAGCGAAGTGCTTGAAGTTAGTCATTGTACTACTTCCTGTCTTTCAACCTTTGTAATTAGCAAAGTTCTCTCTATTCTAATCATCACTATTTTTTTTGTGTGTTTGATAGTATTTATGTTCATTCTATATTTTTCACAGCTTTCCTTAATTTTTCTAATGTGCTGTTGATATTCATTTCAGATTCCTCAACAAAAGCAATATTATTTACAAAAAGAATACACTTAACCCTTGTATCTTCTACCGAAATGCCATCTTCTTCATGTAAATCCTTCCTTACCATTTCTTCTAAACACATATCTAATAATATTGTTAAAAGACAACATCTCTGTCGAACTCCCTATTCAATCACGCTTTTATTAGTCAATTCTTATTATATTCTAACCTTTACTTCTTTGTTAGAGTTTCTTAAGAGCCTTTGGTTTTTCTATTTTATCCCAATTTGTTCAATATTTTCATCAAAATATCACAATTCAGCTGAAGATAATTTTATTCTGAATTTAAAATACACTACACATACTTCTTATACTTTTTATACTCATCTTTAACCGATTATCCTAAGCAAACCAATAGCATCTCTTGTACCCTTTCCCTTCCCAATTATGAACTGTTCCTCATTTTATTTACTTATTTCGGCATATAATCTTCCGCTCAATATTTGACATACATTTTTGTCTATATTGATCATTTTCTTTTTTGATAGCTATTGTGAAAAGTTTTCTGATCATTCTCCCGTTATTTCTATATTACATACGAAATATTTCTTCTTTCCTCCCAAATCATTATTTAAATAATATATATATTATCTGTCCAGTTACTTTCCAATTCCTCCTTATCTACAAGCTTATTCAAATGCCCTTCTCCATGTCGTAAACATTTTGTTGTTCCTATTTATTTGTTTCCTTAATTTCTAGATTCTCATAATTCTCCAATATATTCCTTATAACTTCCTCAACTTTCAGTTGCTTTACTAACTATCCTTTCATTTTTATTTATTTTCTATCATATTTCGTCTCTTTTTTCTTCTTATTCATTTAAATTGATTCCACTTGTCCTATACATTTAGTCATATTTTCGTTTACATTATAAAGCTACTCTATCTCTTCTTACTTACTTTATAATATACTTCCTTGGCTTTGTTGGTTACCTTTGTAATTTATATTAATTTCCTAAAAATCTTTCTTCCTTTCTTCGGCTCTATTTTACTTCCATATATTCATTTATTCAGTAACCCATGGCTTCCTGAGTAACGGAAAAATCAATTTTATTGTGTATTAATAACTACATATTTTTTATATTATCATTTGGAATATTGTACAATTTTATATATGTAATTATTGTTAATTTTGCAAAATTAAAACGTCCATTGCTCCTATGATATTAACTCACTACGCATGGTTGTACATCCCCATGAAAAAGTTTTCCAACGACGGTGCTGGATATATATATATACGGGTTATTATAGATGAGAGATATGATATTTCATATTTATCGTATATAAATAATACCCCCATTTCCCTTATATATTCAATAGATTCTAAAATACATTTTTAAGATTTTCATTCAGCTTTATTTGATGTTGTATCTATCATCAATTGTACTTTTCTTGACGGTAACATGTACTATCCAGCTTTATTTCTTGATTCTCTTTCAGGTACACTCCCGGAATTCAGTTCCTCAGCTTCACACAATCCAATCTTCTTCCATAGTTTGTTTGGTGAACACTTGAAGCAATTTTTTTTGTTTGATTGCTTACTATAAACTTGCTACCCCGTATTTATTTCCAAGTTCTGCTTTTCTGTACCTCATATCACAATTACAATATCCTCTAAAATCTTCCTATAAATTTGACTGTTACTTACTGTGTATGCGAAATGCACGTAAGTAATAAGCAGAATCAAAGGAAACTGACTAAAGAAAGTCCAGAGCAATATATACCACCAGGAAAGATTATTAAGACACTTAATAGAAAAGAAATATCTCACAAATGTATTTCCGATATCTGTAGGTATTAAAATGAGTTAAGCTAAATAATCAAAAAAAAAAAAAAATCTTTGTCATTTCTTAAATTATATTAATGTCCGAAAGTAACTTTCCTCTTACAAATATAATTTGTTAATACTTCCTAAATGGATTTGCCAATTTAAATGTATTTTCTTCGTGAAAAAGCTACTGACTAGACCGGAACTCGAACTCGGGACCCTCCGGCATACCTTGCCGATGCGTTAACCACTATTCCACCCAGTCCGCTTCCCACAATAGCCACTCACTGCCTCACTCTCGAAGTCGGTGCTTTCCACTAAGATCACGTGGAATGTTCCACAGATCACTGCTGTGCTTGGAGAATTCTGTGTCCATATACTCACTATGTCCATATGTGATTATCCCCGTTATGAGATATGTATGCCTGCTGCAAGTTCCAAGTTCTAAACATACTCATTCTCTAAACAAAGTTTTGATAATATACCTATATATATTATCAAAATATATAGGTAAATAGATAAATAATATTTTGCATTATTTCAATAACATATGTGTCGAATTCTCTTCACAATAAGGTTATCAGTTCTATCTCTCTCTCTCTCTCTTTTTTTTTTTTTTTTTTTTTTTAAATTTCATCCACATTTTGGAGATCTTTCGTGGACAAGTGGTTAACAATCGGTTCACAAATGACCCACATGATCGATCTCGTGGGAAGCGGGACTCAGATTTAAAAGCGAAAAGTCTTTCGGATCTCACTTTAGGCGGTAAGATGTCTCACGTAACCTCGGTACGGAAAAGTTACATTAAACTTCAATCAATCAAATCAAACATATTATTTCCTAACATACGCGTTGGGTATTTAAGAAATTTCTTCTGTATTTCAATTTTAATGTCATATTTTATCATTTTACCATAACTTCTAATTTCAATATGTTTCATCCGGATTCTTGAAATACATGGATAAGATATATTTCTGGATGGGACCAAGTAGGAAATATAAGCATACATTGTGATTTGAGTATCATTGTAAAAAATAGAGTTTATTTATGTGTGTTTAAGCATACAATTTTTCTCTTAAAAAACAAGTATCAAGTAGTGTGTTGAAATGATTTGAGAAATAACTTCTAATTATTCTTTCACTTTGAATACCAAACAATCCTGCATTAGAGTAAATGTCCTGTCCTTGGTAAAATAGATTTATGAATTAGTGAAATAGGTGCTTATTTTAATATTTAACTGTGATCTGCACAGGAAGAAACGACAAGGTTTCGTCAACTTGTTCTCAATTTCAGACCTAAAAATATTTAATACTTAACTTTTCTTTCAGCTTCGCTTTGTTGAATTTAGTTTTAGGGCCATTATGATGATTTCTGGATCTTGAAGCAGCAATAAATGATTATAAGATTAGTTATCGTGTGTTTAAAATTATCAAGAAGGTTAAATAATTAGTTCTTCCTTATACTATAATTAATTGTAAAGTGATTCACGAGAGTAAAAGCCTAATTTTATCGGAGCTTAGATATCTGCATCTTACTTTATTTCCTGAGCAAATCGAATCTACGTCTCAAAGTATTACAACTATACATTTGTAAAAGGTTGTGCTTAAAGTTTTTGAAACCTAGAGTGTGGTAAACTTTATATGCTTCTTTTCTAGAATCTGACCATACAATACATTTTTTCTTTCATGACGTATTACATTGCTAAAAGAATGACACAAAATAACTATTAGGTTGGGGTTATTATGTGTTATGACCATCTCTTCTATAGGTAATGACAGGAATCCTGGGAACCAATCATCTAGTATAACTTCCATGAGCTCAAACCATGAAGAATTAGCCAAAGCTTTTGAAAACAACCACAAGATAGTGGCAGCTCAAAGTTCATTATCATCAGGCAGACATAATATTTTGGGTCAGTGTCCAGTGAAATTTGATTTGTAACGGACTTTTTTTTTTAGTAAGACTTCCTATCTATTTGGTACCTTTGTAATTTCTAGCACGATCGTGTATTTTTTTTCTTCTGATAACATTTCTTTGGATTTATATATACTTTTATATTGTTGTAACACATAAATTTGTAAAGCATGATGTAGCGTTTTCGTTTACAGCGTTTATATAGTTGAAATTATAAGTTAAGCTTTCAGATTGTTTTTCTGTGGAATCCATGCAAATGCTTGCTTCTGGATATATGAGTTTTGTTTACTTTTCTGTTGTTATTAGTATTGTGCACAAAAAATAAAAGTCGGATGATTGTGAGAATCGACGGTGTTTTGTAATTGCTTGTTTCTATATTAATGTTATTATATATATTTAGAGGTTTCATTTCAATGTTCATTTATAAAAAAAGTTCCTTACGGTTTTTATTTCCACTGTTTTGTACTAATATTGTTTCTTTACTTTTCTAGTTGCCCACTCTACCAGTGACCATACAACTGATACTGAAAATGCTGAATCCGTTCCTTGTAACTTCTCCCCGAGTTCTCTAAACACACTGAATAACAGAATAACTGGCTATATAAAACCAGGTATAAATTATTATATTTGTTTTCCATAATAATAGGTCAAATATATTTATTATTATTCTTATTATTATTATTATTATTATTATTATTATTATTATTATTATTATTACTGGTTTAAACCTCTCATACACATTTCTTTAACTGCTCGATTTTTAAAACATTTCTCTATTTCTTACATGCAAATTGACCAGTAGCTATTGAGAATGGTTCAGTAAATAAAATCACTTTTTTTCTGGGTACTTAATTTGTTTTATAGATTTTTTTCTTTGTTTTGTATTAAAGGAAAGAATCACATTACTTTCCATGATTGATAAAAATTTAGATCCAATGTCTTACTTATGGTCTATCGTTTCAACTTTAAAGGATATTATCATTTAAAAAATAATAATGTTGTTTTACCTTGTCGTTTACACACACTTTTTTTTTAATTGGAATAAACATAACACGAAAACTGAACTTTCATTTTTCTTATACAGAACCTGGTTATCAGTGTGTAAGAGATATGCTAGTGGCTCGTCGATCACGCACCGAGTCAAGCACAAGCCTGGAAGGTTCCTCAGATGAAGGAAGAAGGAGGCATTCTCGATCACAACCAATTTATGGATATGCCCGTCCTGTTCGTGTTCCTAGTTGTTACTTCAGGTGATTCATACTTCATTTAAGAGATAGTTTTTACACATTTTTACATAAGTATTTAAGTCGCCCTTATCAATATGACTTTTCCATTTAGTGCTAAGTGCAATAATAAAACATATTTAAGTTATAAATATTAGTCAATAGGCATAATAAGAACAAAAATTATCTAAAATATCGTATAATATCGGGTAACTTATGGTAAAACGAACGATTTCTAAATAGATCCAGGAATGTACGATGAACATTTTATATGCTATAATGGAAAGAGATAATATTGCATATGAAGTAAAACATCTATTGAGGCCCTAGCATTGTTAAAGTAGCTCGTCCTGTTGAAATCACACTTGTCATCTATAATTCTTCGTCCCGATAGTTCTGATTTTTAAGAGGGTGTTGACCATATCAATGTACGGAGCTGAGATTACAGTCACAATGTTATCATTCTTCTCAAAAACTTCTAACTAATGGTGCCGCATGTACCAAAAGCACATCAAACGTACAATTTCAGGCTGCGCAACGGTTGTTCGTGCACTTAAGAGGGATGTGCTGACTTCCAATACCGGGAATTCTGCTGGTTTATTGCATTATTAAGATGAAAATGTGTTTCATCACCCCTCGTAAGTATAACGTTCTCAAGTTCGTCGAAGATGATAAGCATGTTTCTGGTGTAGGTTGACCGTTGTGGGTAATCCCCTTCATGTAACTTCTGGACGATCATTATGTTGTTACCAAAGAGTCCGAGTTCGACTTCCATCATCTGTGACTCCGCAGTTCATTATCTTCAGAAGAATCGCTTTACTTTTTATTTTTATTTTATTTTATTTTATTTATTTTTATTAAGAACATTACTTTCAGTCAAAAGCACTTTGACCACTTTGTAAACAAAGGATATTAAACTCGGTGCTTTTGCAGACTTCCTCTTTCCCCATCACATTTCCTTAACCTTGTAACTTGACTTTCCTCATTTTTACCCTGCCATAGCATAGAGTTTCTCATGTTTCAGTGTTATTCACTTCCTAATGCATCAACTCGTCTGAAGTCATTGTATGCCGTTTACCGTTCATGAAATGCGATAAAATTGATTTCTACTAAGAAGAGAATGCACCTAAAATATTACTACACCCGAATGTCTTCCGTATGTCTTCATTTCTGCTGCAACGAAATTTCTTAATGACTCATGCCATCAAGTGAGGAATATCCTAAATTCATCACCATTTAGAGGTCAACGACATGTGCTTCTGGAACTTACAATATGACATCCACATATGTGGGAGGCATCGATTGCATATTCATTTATTAAATATGAAAATAGTAGGGACGAAAGGCGTAAGCCTGGAAGAGTCGATGAAAGCAAATCTCTTCGGACGAGAAGGACTCGGGGAATTGGATTTGAACATCGAAAATCGCTAGGACACACATCGTTATGACGCTCAGCTCTAAGATGGTTCATCATTTCAACATCAAGGTATAATACTTCAGCTGACGCATAGGAAACTAATACATCAAAATTCTATTTTGCTGCATCCCGTCTATCTTCCTCTTTCTGTTGCATTTTTTTGTATAAAAACTAAACGGCAGTAATGTTTTTTTAAATAGATATTCGTAATCGCCAACCAGACTTTTCTAGTCTGGTATTTTACACAAAATTGCTTGAATGATGTTAGCTTATTCAAAATTATGACAGTCAATTCATTGTCATTGGTGGACATTGTCCCCTGTAAATGCAGCTTCATAGAGGAACCATAGTGAACAATTGTTTACTAAATTAGCATGCTTGTGTTGTTTTTGTACAAAACTAAGTATCATTATAATTTGTGCGGATGGAATTTCAAATCCTTGAGTAAAATTCACTGTACTGTGCTTCGCCGAAAATTGCATTGCCGGGTGAATTTAATGCCTGCTACTTATGTCTCTATTCCCTGTCCTCTCTCCCTGCTTCAAATTATTCATTTGAAAACCATGCGTTTCCCATAGCGCTGTCTGTATTATAGGGAACCAAATATTATGCTTGCATACATCTTCTTTCTCCATTACAGTTTGTCATATAAGACTGTTCACTCTACAAGCACCACTAATAACTTACCTTCTCGAAAAGATCGGCGGTTCTTTTCTTTCTTTTTTTATTCATAAAACTAAACTTAAAACATGAATTCAAAACTTAAAAACCACAGCGAAAGATAGTATCAAATCGATATTTATTCACTTACAGCCTTTCACAAACAATTGATTTTGTCAACAAATATAAAGAACAACTAACAGTAGCTTTAAATACAATAACTCAAAATTTCGTGCAATATCTTCATACAGAGTAAACCAGACATACAATTAATTATTGGAAAGATAAACTATCCACAAAGTGCCACAGAAATTTTGCACATACTCTTTAATCTCGTTGACTAGCTGTGCAAATAGAAAAAAAAATCTTAGTTGTCTTAAGTAAATATTCTTTTTACTCGTTCGAATGGGAATATAGTCTCAATTTAGTTGGAAGTTATATTTGGATTAATCGTAAAATAACTTTTTTAAGAACAAGTTACTCCATGTGATACAGATAATCTCACGTTAATAAAAGAATCATTCGTAAGTAATGTGTACATGGTTCCTGTGAGTACCATTAAGGGATATAAGCATATCAGTACCAATTAAAGTAAATCTACAATCACCTGCATAGCAGATAAGTTAAATAGAAGACAAACACAATGTAAATCTATGATACTGCCATATATAAATTCCTACGCTGGATAGTAAACTTTATATATATATATATATATATATATATATATATATATATATATATATATATATACAGGGTGTTTCAGATAAAATGTCCAGTGCTTATAAATCCGAAACGGCTGAGAATAAAAAGATGAAACAAAAACTGAGATAGGAAAATGTCATAGGGCGCATCACATGGTGTTGTCGTGGTGACCCACAGGGCCCTCCTTCAAGGGGGCTCAGGGGCCAACTTCAAATTTTCAAATAGGAACACGTATTGAACCATACCTCATTCAATAGTCCCTGAAATACGAAACAACTTTTGTAGGAAACAATTTTCGATTTGGGCAACCGTTTTCAAAATGGCCGCAAAAAGTGGGTCCTGTATCAGATAAAACGTCCAGTGCTTATAGGCTTAAATCAGAAACGACAGAGAATAGAGAGATGAAACAAAAACTGAGATAGAAACGATGATAAAGCATATCAAGTGGTGTTGTTGTGGTGACTCTCAGGAAACTCCGTGAAGGGGGCCCAGGTGCCAACTTCAAACTGATACAGGACTTTTTGCGGCCATTTTGAAAACGGTGCCCCAAATCGAAAATTGTTTCCTACAAAAGTTGTTTCGTATTTCAGGGACTATTGAATGAGATATGATTCAATACATGTTCCCATTTGAAAATTTGAAGTTGGCCCCTGGGACTCCTTGAAGAAGGGCCCTGGGGGTCACCACAACAACACCATGTGATGCGCCCTATGACATTTTCCTATCTCAGTCTTTGTTTCATCTTTTTATTCTCAGCCATTTCGGATTTATAAGCACTGGACGTTTTATCTGATATAGGACCCACTTTTTGCGGCCATTTAAAAACGGTGGCCCAAATCGAAAATTGTTTCCTACAAAAGTTGTTTCGTTTTTCAAGTACTATTGATTGAGGTATGATTCAATACATGTTCCTATTTGAAAATTTGAAGTTGGCCCCTGGGTCCCCTTGAAGAAGGGCCCTGGGGGTCACCATAACAACACCATGTGATGCGCCCTATGACATTTTCCTGTCTCAGTTTTTGTTTCATCTTTTTATTCTCAGCCGTTTCGGATTTATAAGCACTGGACGTTTTATCTGAAACACCCTGTATATATATATATATATATATATATATATATATATATATATATATATATATATATATATATATATATATATATATATATATATATATATATATAGCAACCTCTTATACAAAGAGCTTTGGAATTTATTTAAGTGCAGTGAGGTTAATTTATAATAGGAACTTATTGAAAAATGTTAAAGTTCAAAATTTATTAAAATAATCTTGACAGAGAACACGAAAGTATGTAATCAATTCATTGTTTCCTAGTTTTGTGTGCATATATTTTCCGTATTGGATGACAATTTGTTTAATTTTATCTTGTGTAAATATCAGAGGTATTTAACCCTTGTGCATTACCGTGAAAAAATATAGCGTAGGAGATACCGTGGGGGTCCTGTGAGACCCCAATTTGAAATAAGGAGTTATTGGTGTTCTGCACTCAAATTTCATACAGATACATTTCAAAATAATGTTTTATTGCATTGCATTCCAACTCAGACTGTCACCTTTAACATCACTGACATCATCATCGTCCAAAATAGAAAAGGAATACTTGATGACCTCGTCAGAAAATAACAGGCGCAACTATAACCTAGAATAGTGAAATCATGTCATTTTCTAGGGTTTTTTGTTGGATTTAATGGGATTTAACTGCTTTTTAAAAGTGCAATTTCATTCCCACTCAAAGATGAACGAAACTAATCACTTTGTTATTTAGAAGGCTGTTGAAAAATATAAACAGGTTTCAAGATATCTATTACTTCAAACTGCAACCCGAGGAAGAAAGAGACAGAGTCACAAACAATGTAGTGTAATGCAAGGAAACTTTTCTTACTACACACTCAACTTACTTTATCATGTCAATAATGAAGTAATTTTCAGGAAAAATATATTAGTAATTTCTGCCAGCTATTGAGCATTATGTAAACTACTAATTTTGCTCGTTTGGTAAGAAAAAAAAGAGAAAAAAGAAAGAAAAATTAATTACTTCTATGGGTATTATCTTGGGGTCCTTTCAGGACCCCAGTAGTACACAATCAATGTTTACGTAACAGCAAGACGATAACAAACGATATTTTGTGTATAATATATTAAACATTCACTGGGGAGAAAATATAAAAACAGACTTTTAAATACTCACGTCCATTTAAGAGATATACTACATTAAATATTTCTGGGGTCCCAAATGGACCCGATGGTAGTACACAGGGGTTAATAATTATTTTTCCATTTAAAATATTTTTTGATTCAGTAAAATATCATGTTGTATTTTAAAATGCAAAATATTTAAACATGTTTTCAATACCATTGTTTTCCTGTTGATACAAGAGAAAGGATACCCAACACAATTTCTGGATGATGTAATTCCCAAATAGACTTCCAAACTTACATTTGATCATTATAAAAGTGTGCCCAAAGACAACATATCAATAAATAGGAACAAATTTCTTATGTGATAGATTTAAACTAAAATTAAATTAAACTTAAAAATAAAATCATCAGTTTGTCAACTTGGCAAGAAATATTGACCAGCTTTAATGTTGCGGAAACCTAAAATACAATATTGTATTGTATGTAACTTTTGAATGGTATTTAGTATTTTGGTTTCGTTTCTCAGCTCGGCTGAAAGTAACTCTGAGGACACAGGATATGCTTGGCAACATGGCCTTATATTAGCTGCAAATCACGATCCACTGGAAGTGTCTGAAGCAGAATGTGATCAGGGACTCTTAGATCCAAGTAGGAATCTTGCAGACTGTGGTAAGAGACTCTCCAGCTATCTAGAGCAACTGTGTAAAATGACAAAAAAATAATAATTTGTTTAAAATCTTATATCGTATACATCTCTCAAAACTGATAAGGAAAATGTTTCAAACGTATTACTGATATTATTACCCTTATCATTTCATTTAGATTATCTCAAGCAAAGGAAATTTTTGGATTAAAAAGTTTAATTACGCATTTTATTTTTTCCGTGATTAGTTTTGTTTAAAAAATCTACTTAAGTTTCTCTTCAAAATGTTGTACTGCTACCTGTAATCGGATTTAAAGTGCAAAGGCAGGTACTGTTCGCCTACTTGAGTGTATAATATTCTGAGTTATGAGTATGAGTTTAATGTATCTGTTAGAAAAATTAATAATTATAATCAGTTTATTTCTGATGCTGTGAAGATAGAAGATCCCGATACTTCACGCTGAAAATATTAACCATTAAAATATTTAGTTTCGAATACACGGAATTATAATATTTAGTTCTGCATACGTAGAGTTAAAATGATTCTGAAGGAAAAGAATAGGAGCTCATTAAACACAGAGTTTAGACAACAAACTGGGAATACGTGAACAGAACAGAAAAATACAATTAAAAGAAGATTCAAGTATTAGGGACAATTATATCTAGTGTGGCTGCTACAATAATGTATTAACATGGACAAAATTCTCATCAACTATCAAAGCTAAGCAGTTGTGATCTTTAATGTATGACGGGTAAAGACTGCCATTCGAAACGTCTCTATCCTTTTATACGTAATTCAGAATGGTTTTTCCCTTTCTTTGTTAAATTATGCATCGTTCATATGTATTCGATATGTAAAAAGTGATACTATAGTTATAAGAGTACGTACATTAAATAACAATATGTTTTCTTTTATTATCAGATTACAAACTTCATACCCAATATTTGGGCAACCCAAGTGGTCATCCAACGATTTTGATATCCGAAATAGAAAATAGAACAAGAGCTCCACATCCTTGGGACTATTCCATCTTCTAGTGTAAAAAGCGGCTGTCTGTGATAATATTTATGTTGATAACATAGTGCGCATAGATTAACACTTTGACTTTTATAGGGAACAAATACTTACCGATGAAGAAATTATACGACGCATCTTTAATGTGCGTAATGGAATTTTGTATATTATGACTGATTCCTGGAAGCATACCTTATTGTGTTATTAAGTGATTCAACTGTTGAAATTTGTGTATATTATAATTGTGCCTGTGAATAAAAGTAAATTTTGAAAAGTATTTTCTATTTGAAAGTCGTTTCATATTAGAAGACAATACACTGTGTCAAAAACGGTTCTCATAAACAAAATATGTAATTTTGGAAGAAGTGTGGTTAATGCTCTGTGTATTTCAATATTTGCTGTTGGACCTGCAATGAAACTTTCTGAGTATAAACAGGATGACAGAAAGAAAAAAAGTAACAAAAATATTTCGTGGCGTCTTAACTGTTATATCATACCAGTTTCTCTTGTAGAAAGTCTGAAATTTGAAATTTTATTAATTCAAATAATAATAAAATAATAATGATAATACTAACAGTTAAAATAGTGAGTGAGATATGTGTACAAAAGTATTGACTCATTAAATTTAATAATGCAAGGTATGAAATTATTAAGAAGGTGAATGAGGCTGAACAATCATGTCTCAACTCGGGTTCAATAAATTACGCTCAACTTATCAGTGTGTTCTGTCTAAATACATTCAATTCAAGTACAATAATATTGAAATATGATGGGTTGCATTTTTCATCACAAATTAAGTTGGTAAATATTAGCTTATGTACAAAAAGTTCTGTACGCAAATGACAATAGGTGTTCTCTCTGTATGAGGTCCAACAAATTACTATGATAAGTTATCCCTTAAAACATGGTCATAGATAAAACAATAATTTGAATGTTATTTTGTAACTTTCAAAACCAAAAATGGATTACTTTGTTACCTATTGAGAGTATCTTTATGAAAAGTTCACTTTTAAACATCGAGGCTAGTGAACTGAATACAATTGCTGAACATACTCCCTTTCGATAGTAGAGGTAGTTTACTTCAGGTTAATAAATTTGTTGTGATAAAAAGAGAAAGAACTTTACAGATAGAAGTAATTTCCTGTGCACACAATAAACAATTAATTGGTAAATTGAGAAATATCAATAAAAAAATATATATAATTTTATGAATTGTCAAGTGCGTCGTGTAATAAGAAAATACCAACTTAAATCATTGTTTATTTCCTATATTGGCCTTTATCATTTTGCCATTTACCTTATTCTCTCTAACCATAGAACAAATATAAAAAAAAAATAACATATGCCATATACAAATTGTACATATAGTGTTTTCTTTTGTCACAAACTGTATCAAATTGTTAAAAAAAAAATAACTACCAGTTACTCGTTAGTATCATCGTATTCTCGAAGAACTAACCAATGGAAACACGATTCATCGTCTTCGAAACAATCGATGCTATTACAGAGGTACTATGTAAAATTGTTTCTAAACCGACATTTATTAAATTATAATTTTTCTTCGTCTCTTTTGCAGATGTTGCAATTCTTTTCAATTACGTTCTCCATTATTTACATAAAGCATGATATATATGCGTTTGATCGAAATTCCTTGTTTATAGGAAAGTTAGAATTGATAAATTGCTAAAACGTATACGAAAGAAAACTCATTTGATGGTAAGTTTTGAGTTGCCACACTACTGTCTTCATTAAGTATAATGCTTACGTGTATCATTGTTCTAGAAAAAGATATATTTGGACACTTGAACATTTCTTACACTTCTAATTGTCAAATGTCTGAATCACTAAAACATAAATAATTCACTTGAATTTAGAGCAAATAAATGGATATAATATCGTTCAAACACCAAATCGTGCCGAAGGCTCTGAGAATAAATTTATAATAGTTATTTTGGCAGCCGCTAAAGATCTAAGTGTGAAGGGACGATAATACACAATGTTATTCACTATCTAAGAATGAACTTGTTTGTTATGTTGACTAACGTATAAAGTAAAAGAATTGAATGTTGTTAATTTTCTGAGCTAAAGAGTTGTTTCAATCAAATTATAGAAGGATATTTACTTTCTTTGTACGACAAAAATAATTCAGGGGAAATATAGGGATATTGTGCATCTGTTAGGTGCAACATATATACTATGTATTTACATTTCTTGTAAAATGTTTTGTATAACAAAATAATTATGTATTCATTAAAAACTTGTACAACGCAATTATATATATTCATTAAATATTTTGAAAACCCTTTTCTACGTTGAAGTAATTTACTAGGGTAAATTCGGTAAAGGAACTTCCTGTATTTTACATGCTTTGAACTACGACTTTCCAGTTAAATTATAAGTTTCTATTTAACCTATTTTAAAGTGCGTTTTCAATGTGAGTAATGTAATGTACTGTAAGGCTTCCATCAAAAATAATTCAAACTTGGTGAATTCCTATACGCCGGATGAAAAAGTTTACATAATCAACTTGTGAAAGCTAACGAGGGAAGGGCGCGATGTCACTCAGAGATAATTGCACAAAATTTTGTGTAGGAGTAGGTAATGGGAATAGAAAGGAGCATGTGGAAGCATTCGTTTCGCAAGCGTTTGGAATCAGAAATAATGGGCCCTACAGTTCTGGAGAAGTATGACCTGTCAATCAGATATTGCCTTTGGAGCCTTTGGTCGCTGTGCGACCAATCCAGAAGAAGTTAAATAAAGTAGAATGAAAGCAGAAAAGACAAGCTGAACAGAAAATGCGCCAATGTCCACTCTCAGTCCAAACAGGTGAATATCGGGATACTAAATCATCAACTGCCCTTGACATTACCCACCTTATCTCTATAAAGAGGAATTGAACTAATTTTTTAAAAAAGCAGTCTCGTCTGTTTCAGACTGAAAGTGTTTTTTTAGTATATTTAGTTTTGTTAAATACAGTTTCTGGTACTATGTGTGCCTGTTATATTTTTTAATGCTTTTGTTACAACTGTTTTATTATGACAAAAAAAGTATATAACTCACTGTACGGTATATTAATGTTAACTATGGTAATTTCTAATCTTGTTGAGACCAATTTGCTAGGTAACTTAGTGGCATGCGCGTAGACAGTGAGAGCAACAGAAGTGTCTCTGTGTGTTTCTGTCTCATGTGTGCTAGGCAATAGAAGTGAAACGCTCATGTTCATTTTGTGTTCATGCTATTAATCTACAGTGTTTGTGAAACATGAGTGAGTTATATTTGGAATCTTGAACGCAGTTTTACCAGGCTGTTTCTGTCCAATACATTCTTTGCCTTCTAGTGGTGAGTAGACCAAGTTAAAATATTTTTCTTTTATCCTTTGCGTTTATATATATATATATATATATATATATATATATATATATATATTCGCCTCACAAACACATAATACTTTAATTTTGGTGGGCGCTACGTAGTAGATATCAAACACCCGTACAAATGAAATCAGTTAATATTGGTGGGTTCAAATATCTAATACTTGCGTACTGACAGCATCTTATAGTGTAAAGAAATACAGCAACTTCACTCCGACCCCTTCCCTGGAAAACTTCTGGTGACGCCCATGATTAATTTCTATATATATAATTTTTTAAATATAATTTAATTAAAAACTAACTAGTGATGCATACCCAATTGGTAACGGCAAGGGCAGGGCAGGACAGTTGATACATTTAATATCCCGGCATTCGCCTGGTGGGACTGAGGGCGGACATTGGCGCATTTTCTGTTCAGTTTATCTTTTCAGTTTTCGTTCTACTTTTTTTTTTAACTTCTTCTGCATTGGTCTCAACAGCGAGCAAAGGCTCCATCCCATCAATATCTGATTGACAGGCCATACTTCTTCAGAATTGTAGAGTCCATTATTACTGATTCCGAATGCCTGCGAAACGAATGCTTCCATACGTTCTTTTCTATTCACATTACCTACTCCTACACCAAATTTGGTGAGTGACATCGCGCTCTTCAATCGTAAGCCAAAAACAAATATCTACTAATAGGACCATTTATAGCAGACAGGTTCACGGTGGTAATCCAGACACAATAGGTTGCGAATTAAGCGAAGGATTTTTGTGTAATACTGAATCGCGAGAGTCCGACAGGATTAGATACAAGCTCATATTTCTCCATGGGATTACTTTTAAAATTTTATTTACTTACTTTATTTAATAATTTATTTTTCCTTCATTGAAATTCTTTTTATGAAAAAAGGAAACACTTAACTTTTTATAGTAAAGTTGGTATATAACTTTTCATCATGCGTTATATACAGAAAAATATCTAAATTATCAAGAAATGACACTCAAACAAAGCAACACCAAAGTGAGTGCAAAAATATTTCTGGTACAGTTCCGGTCACAAAAAGTGGTGACTACTTTGCACAAACTAAGTTGGTAAAAATTACCATAGATCCTTACGAATACCTTTTAGGTGTGTCTCTTTTCCTTGTATTTTTGTCACACTCAGGGGTAGAAATTGAACGATAATATTGCAGTATGCATATGATAATTTCGTTATATACAAACAAAATAGCTACAATACAGAAAATTACAGTTATTTTAATTCGCAAGTGTGATACATTATCTATATTTTAAATCTAGAACGCTTAAATAAGTGACGGAAGTAGGGAAAATAGTATAACTATAAACAGACTACAGTGATTAATCATCTGCTTCACGCGACTTACTAATTTCTTCCCTGTCAATTCGAGTCTCGCCGTAACACACCTTTGTCCAGTCTCTTTCCTTGGAGCCAACACTTAAGAGGTAATTTATGAAAAACATATTGAAGTTAACAGGGTATTGCAAGAATATTTTTAAAAAATCCTCTGTTTTGTAGCATAACTTGGAAAATATCCGACCCGTTTTTTCATAGTAGGTTGAGAGGGAATTATATTTCAGGAAACAAAGGCAAATCGCATTTACTTGCAATGTCAGTATTACAACCTAGCAGAAAATAAACCAAAACCTGAATAAAACACGAGTTACTTTTCTTTATTTTTTAAAGCTGGACTCTTAGAATATTTTTGTAAGGAAACGGACAAGGACTTTTGTAATTTATTTTCTATAAAGTTCTTCAGCAAGTAATTCTGTAATTAGTTTTCAAAATAAACATACAAGCATGATGAGAAGAATCTTTAAACTTATGAATCTTCACAAAACACAATGATTATTTGTTACTTCTATCACTAGTGCATGAGATTCCTGGACTTAGTGGGGGACAAACACCATGAGCGTGGGTGTTCTCGGAGGTCTTTCGTTTCTTCCCATTTTTTTAATTCTACCATTATCTTCCACCTCATTATCACCGTCTCCTTTAGCCTCTGTGCACAAATGTGGAACCTTAAACTAAATTAAAATGTTCTATTTTTAAATTAGACACAAAGAACTATTTTATGTTATATCATGGCAATTCTACCTTTTGGTAGGAAGAGAAATTGGAGTATTTAAAATGCAAGAATAATACCGATGTTTCATTATATTACACATTTTAAATTAATCGTATCTGACGACTGAAAGAAAGTGGGATTCTTATAACAGCATTCCTTATTAAAAGTTCAGTAGCTTATATTTATGTATATTTAGGTCACTTCGCTTTTAATAACGATCCCACTTATAACGACGAGAGTAATAAGTTCTACACGTTTGCTTCTCCTCCCTTTGTTGATCTGAGGTAGACAATATTAAACTAAAATCCACAATTGCATTCATGTTTAACTTAACAGTTACCTTTATTTGTTTAATTGTCTCAGACTAAAGTATCTACATAATATTTTCTTTATATTGCACAATATAATCCAGTACATAACCCTGTATGAATCCAAAAAATTGTTTTCAGTCCTGCAATAATCGGTACTATACATTTTAACATTCTCCCATAATTCTTTAACATTATTTTTCTCCCATGAAATTGTCCTAGACGCGATAGTGCAGTATTGTAATAACAATATTATAACATCGATTTGCACATATATCGAGTAAACAATTGAAAATAGTTTTAAAAAAAACGCAAAGTGCACATTTCACTCTGGTCTTTCTGCATGAACTAGCAAGAATAAAAAATTATCAGTAATAAAATAGTCGAATAGTAAGACGCGTGAAAAATACGGAAAACCCAAGATCGGTGGGTTTTCCTTTCATAACCCTTTCAACAACCTGCGATCTTTATTGAGAAAAAGTACTAAAAAAGAAAAGGATAACGGGTGAAGCTATCAGAATAAAAAATCGTAATGACATAATCTATATTAAGAAACACCTGCACCATGCCAAATGAATAGTTTACATCAGGAAACAACAAACTTGACTACTTTCTAGGTTTCCTTGCTCTTAGGTGCAACGAAAGAAGCGATACCAAGGTGCTATAGATAGCGTTGCTAACTGACGAATAAAAAGCACGCAAAATCACAAAGAATTCCTGCAAAAATGGATTTTTTGGTTGTTTATGACTATTTCTTATTTTTATACCTTGTAGGTATATTTGCTTTATGAAGTTATATTTTTTAAAAACATATTTTGTTTATATGAAAATATTTGTATGAAACTTACGAGTAGAAAATCCTATCCTTCCTAACGATATATAAAAACACATGAACTGACAAAAATTAAAGGGGTACTTCCAGCTAACGTGGAAAGTTGAAATTTGGCATGATTGTAGCTTTTTGGGACTAATCGACAGGAAAATTGCCAAAAGTAATTATTTTTAATTTTTAGGGGGTTTAAAGGGGATGGAGAATTCCCTCATGTTATTTAAATGGGTCTCTTTTTGGAACTATAGTCTCATGTTTTAGATTCTTAAAATTAGAATAAAAACTTGAAATTCGGTATGCTTGTACGTTTTCGTTAGCATTACCTAAGTCAATCAGTAAAAATATAGAAAATTCGAACTTTAGAATGGTTTTATGAGGAACTGAAAAATCTTTCCCATGTTTGGGACACCTTTTACACCCCAAAATTATTGGGCACTTCCTATAGGGCTACAATGATTAACTTTGACATGATTGTAGCTTTTCGGGACTAACTGATAGAGAAATTGCCAAAGGTGAATATTTTTAATTTTTAGGGGGTCTAAAGAGAGGAAGAAATTCCTCATGTTATTTAAATGGGTCTCTTTTTGGACTTATAATCACATATTTTAGGTACTTGGAATTGGAATACAAACGTAAAATTCGGTATACTTGTACGTTTTCGTTCTCGTTGCCTAAGGAAATCAGTAAAAATAAAAATTTACAACTTCAGAGCGGTTTTATTTGAAACTGAAAACTCTTTCCCCATGTTATTTATATGGGACGTCTTCTACACCTCAGAATGTTTAAGCACTTCCAGCAGGATTAGAATGATGAAATTTAGTATGATTCTAGCCTTCCGGAACTAATCTACAGGAAGATTACCAAAAGTGAATATTTTTAATTTTTAAGGGATCTAAAGGGGAATGAAGAAATCCCCATGCTATTTAAATAGGCGTTTTCTTAGAATACAAAATTGTATGTTTTAGTTAGTTGAAATAAGAAAATAAACTTGAAATTCGGTAGAATTGTGGGTTTAAGAGGTGCAAGGCCGTAGGCCGAGCAAAGGCGGGAGTACGGGCGCGAAGCCCTCAGTTGGGCAAATTTAGGAAATATGAAGAGCAAATACACAAAATTCACTGTTGATGCAAAGGCGGATACGTAAGAGATGCGAGGCTGTAGACTGAGCAAAGCTAACAAAAAGCTAGTATAATTACAAAAGCGCATAAGATACTCTATTTTTGGTGTATATTTCAAACTAATTTATCCCATTGGGATGCATTCCTTAATCAATGGGACATGACAAACACCTTGAGGCAGGAGTTATATTCCAAGAGTCATTTCTAACAGCTAAATCGTTAAATCGTGATGGATCACAAACAACAGACAACACCTATACCAATGTGACTAGAAAATATAGAAATTGAAACTTCCACCCCTTTACCGGAATTTTGGGAAACGCTGGTTCCCGTGTCCCCTTATTTGTAATTAAGAGTTTATATACCGGTACATATTTCATCTTCCTGACGTAAGTAGCTAATGAGATACTCTATTTTCTCATTAATTTTGAACCCAATATTTCTTTAAGAGGCAGTCTTTAATGAAAGTAGTGATTGAAACCTAGCTCGAGGTAGATATTAAGTATGCTTCAAAATTAATTCGGAAGTTTTCAGACATTTTCCCGTGATCCAATTACAAAAAACAGACAACATTGCTTTCAATACGTAGGGAAAAATAAATAGAAAATGTATCTTTCCTCTTAAAAAAGAATTTTTAAAAAAGCACGGAGACACGCTTCCGCTTATTTTTAACGAGCAGTTTTATGCCGAGTTTCATTCCCCTAACTTCATTGATATTTGTGATACTCTATGCTCAGTAAAACATTTGAATCATCTTTCCACCTATACCACTTTTAGCATTGACGAGTTGAGGATACGCTTGTGGTATAGAAGAGTGCGTTTGCAGTGTGTCAACTTACAGTATGAACGAACTGTCTCAATCGGGAATGTCTATTTCGTGGGAATAAAAATTGACGTTTTATTGATAATTGGTGGTGTAGAGTTAAATCCAGACAGGGTCAAACTAGATGATGTTATCTCTAAATTCGATTATATTGACAAGAAAATGACAAATTTATGTACAACAACGAATGAGTTAGATAACATGGCTGATTAATTAAGAATAGTGCGAAGAGAAAATGAAGAACTAAAAAATCTGTTGGAAATAAGCCAAAATTTGATAGATAAACTTGGACATTTCTCTCATAGAAACAATTTAATATTTTACAATATTGAGGAGGGCCAAAAGGAAACTTGGGAAGAAAGTAAAAACTTAATCAGGACTTTTATTAAAAGCAAACTCAAAATTAAACTGAATCCGTTTGATATAGACCGAGCTCACAGAATGGGTAAGAGAAAACATATTCCGATCATTGTTAAATTTGCATACTACTACTATTTGCATATTGATAAATGCATATCTTGCCAAGGGGAACCTGCGCGTACAAGTGAGGATTTTTTTCTTATACTGTTGGAGCCATTAGAAAAGAACATTAACTGACACATTAACTAACAAAAGAGAGGTTAGGCTCCTTGATTCAGTATGGGGATCATAATTATAGTTGAATGTAACTATACCGTATTGTTAATATAGCGCCAGCAGGAATTATGATTCAGAGTACAATATTATATTGTTAAAAAACTCTAGCTGGGCCAACAAAAATTATGGTTGTCCTAGACATATATATGATATTAACAACTATGCCAATTATTGTACTTGCAACTATACAGCTGCTATATAGTTGGAAATGACATATAGAATGGTTGTCGAGACCATCGCAATACGGCTCTCCCAACAGTATAAGATATGTTATTTTAACCATACTCAAAATGTCAAAATGGCTGTTGTAACGTATGCACTTGCTATTGTAACAATCTATTTGATGCTGCGCTTACCATAAGCTTAGAACTTAAAAAGTATCTTTACGCTGTTACTGTCCCTTCAAACACAATGTAATGCTGCAAGAACAAGCAAAAAAGACAGTGCGCCAACACCTCTGAGATTATCACTATAAGATGACGGTCACGGTAATTTTGTGGTTATGTATAGAGTATCGGGCTGGAGCCCCTGACTCCATGAGTAATGTGGTACTAAGAATATGTCAAAATGTGCTGGTGGTTTGTTGGATATTACTATTATTTTGTCATATATTATAGTCTACATCTGCAACTGTCGCAGAGTAGCTGATTATGACCTCATTACCAGTTCTGGATGTTAAATGCATGGTGTTTGATGAACGTACCACAGAGCGCATTTGGTGCCGATGTTAGCTATAGCTGGATTTATGTCTGGGTAAAGTACGCCAGAACTTATTTGTGGAGATGGCGTAGAACGTCTCTGACAGTGGGTAGCTCTAAATCTTCCACGGTCTGGCTGTTTCTTGTATATCTGTCGTGACCAGTAATTATACGACCAGCTCGAGTTTGCACACTTTCGAGGGTTTGTATGTGACTATGTGAAGCATATTGCTAGGCAGGGCATGCATAAGAGATTGTAGACAGGACTGTCATCTTGAAAATGTGAACTCGGACCTCATGAGAAAGGGAGCTACAGCGCAAGATGGGGCACAACGCTGAGATTTTTCGTAATGCTCTCTGTTTTATGTCTCTGATGTGTGCAGTGAATGTTAGACTACGACCTAAGGTCACACCCAAGTATTTGGAGTGCCTAGCGTGTGGAATGCGTGCGTTCTCATGGGTTAAATTTCGAGGGGCGTGGATGTATCTCCTACTGTGGATGATAGCACATCTTTTGTCTGCATTGACAGCATCCTCCAACGTCTTGTCCATTCCTGAAAGCTTAGGAGTTGACGTTGCATATAGATGTTACACTGTGCAAGTGAGCTACTGGTCGTGAAAAAAGCAGTATCGTCGGCGTATGTTACGAAAAAGCAATGTGGTAAGGTCGGAAGATCTGCTGTGTACAGATTATATAAAAGTGGTGAAAGTGATTATAAGATTGTTTTTTTTAGGGAGACAAGTTTGGTTGAAATCTTTATTGTTGCATAATATTTGGAAATATGAAAAACTGCCACTAGAGGGTGTGGGAGCATCAATCAACTTTTAGTGCATTTGTTGTTGGGCAATGAGCTGTTAAAGAAAATATTGGTAAGTAATAATTACTAAAACGCAAGAAGTTGCAAACACATATATGTATATTAATACATAAAAAACTTGAAACAAAACAAAATATAAACATTAACAATAACTAAAGTAACACATAAATAGGATAATAAAATAATAAGTGCATTTAGATAAATAAGAGTAAAGAGGTGCAGTGAAAGCATCAAAATAAATTAATATTCAAAATATGAATATCAAAACGTGCTAGTGAAATATAGGCATATTGTAATGAACGACATTCATGCTCATGATAATGAATGCGGTGCACATCACATCACAACACAATGAAATAAGTTAGTGAGACGAATGCTGGTTAGTCTTCTGTCTTGGGGCGGCTCAAGACTGATGAAAAACGTTGGGAAGCTTTTATTAGTGTTGTGGGAGACAGTGCTATGATGGTAAAAGATGAGGAATATCATGATGAATGAGCTGTCGTCGGAAAAATCTTGCATGATGATCATCTGGACGTTGTCGAGTATGAATGGAAATGAGGACGCTGAGTGGTGTATAGCAAAATCATAACTGGGAGTCTTGTTCGAAGTCTATGAATATGGTCTCGAGAAATTTATCTTTATATGAATGGAGACAGTTATTTTGCCGTAAGAGAGCAATGTGTGGGACAAGCGGAAGAAAATCGATCTTATTATAGACATCATCATTGGGATATGGTAGTCTTATGCGAAATACGAGTCTGATAGCATGACGTTCAAGAATTTCTAATCTATTGTTAAACTTCTGCGGAGTAGAGCACCAGGCAATATAACCGAAAATGTGGACATTACGCATAAAGGCTTTATAAGTATTCAGTAATAATTTAGAGTTTAAACCCCAGTTTTGACCCACAAGTTGGCGTAAAAGCTGTAATCGATTTTTTTGCTTTACCAACAAGTTTCTGGAGTTGGGCTGTCCACCGCAATTTATCATCGAAAACAATACCTAAATAGGTAACAGCTTTAATCGGCTGTAGAAGGTGATCACCAACACGTATCCGTAGCAAATTTGGATTACGATGAACCTTACTGCGGCGGTTGGGCGGTAAAATTACTAGCGTCTGTGTTTTATCTTCGTTAACAGTGAATCTCCATTTATCACACCATTGAAGAAATGCTGCAATTGTAGTCTGTAAATGGCCAAAAATTTGCTCGATTGTTTTACCAAGCGTGAGAAAAGCGATATCAATCTCATATTGGAACAAATATGTATTAGGTGCTGGAGATGGTAAATCCGATGCATAGAGGATGTAAAGAAGTGGTGATAAGCTTGAACCCTGTGGTACGCTGGTGAGTGGGAATATCGGTAGGCAATACGATTCAGTATAAACGAATATATTGTTATGGTACTTGGCTTCGAAACGAAGAAATGTTACGATATATTATATTATAAAAGTAATTCAATTTAATTTTATTTACATCATCTTTTGTGTTTATTAAATTTAATTATCTTCCAAAGGTCTAAAAAGAAATTATATCACAAAGTTTATTCACATTAATTATGATACCTGTTTACTGTTATGCAACAAACTATTGCAAGCTAATACATTACATCAAAATAATTTACATAATAAGACTCTGTTAAAGAACTGTCACTTAATCAGCGTTTTAATTTCAGAAGTGTATCGCAGAATTGACAGAAGATTGACAGAATTTAAAACATCTGGAATTTTTTGTCCTGGAAATTTTAAGGGTTTTTGGTCAGCAGAATGTTTTTCTCAATTGAGGTGCCACGTGCCTGCTGACGCCGTTCTTGTCCGGAAACTTCTTTGAAATCTGCAAGCTCACATTTTTCGGTCATATAAAATGATTCTTTTCAAAATCATGAAGAAGAAAGAGAGACATGGAACGAGACGTTAGAGTAAGACCTCAAAGTAACTTCAAAGTGAAGATTGTCGAATCAGTCAAAACTAAGGAGCCATACATATCACAATTCACTACTTACAATTAACATTACAATAATCGACGAACATGAACAGTGCTCGAGGGATTTAAGGACTTTTATTATTATGTGCATTTGTCATCAAACACTGTAAATTTTGGAGGACATTTTTATATTGGAGGTCGGGGCGACTTTTTTCCCTTCACCAAATTTTATTACAAAATATAATGAATACAAATGTAAAATAAACGTATATATTGTTGCTAAGAAGAGAAAAAATTACACTGAGCATTCTTTAAGAATTCTGTAAGATATACTATCGAAACCAGGAGCAATATTGCGTTTGCGTTTCAGGGCTCCGCGTATTTCATCAGGAGTAATCGCCTGAGTCAAGGGATTGGTGTTATCTAACTCATGCGATATCGAAGGCTGAAGTAAGTTGCTAATTGCCGGTTCAGATATTCGTGGACTTAAGCGATGTGTGGAAACAGGCGGTGTAAAGACTGCTTGCAAATGAGATGCCAAAGCGTTAGCTTTTGCCTGATTTCTTTGGAAAAGATGATAGTCCTGTACAAGAGGGTATGTAGTACTAACTTTCTGCCCAGTTAATAGGTTAAATTTTTTTCAGACTTTGTAGGATGTGTTTCAGTGTTCAGCTTGTTGCATGTTTTACTCCAGCTAAGCCGTTTGTGGGCAACAATATAGTTGTGAACTGTGCGTTTCCAACGACGCTCCTGAGCCAAATATTGTGGATTTCTTATCTTTTCATATTCACGGAAATACTGCCTGGATTTTCTTACAAGTGAAAGATATTCAGGTTGCAACATTGCTTGATACGTTCTACCATGGTAGGTAGGGATATTTTTATTAGCACTTTAAACAAAAGCAGTTGTAATGCTCTGAAATTCATTGTTGAGATCAGTTTCAGACGTCGCCGGTTCCAACTGATCTATTGCTATACTAATATCAGTCCGATACTATTCCCAGTCAGCTATATCGTACAAGAATAGGGTTCTTTCGAATGATGGAGACGATGGTTGGTGTGTATGGTTGATTGTAACCTTTATGGGTAGATGATCACTACCAATGTAATCCAAAACAGATACAGTGGCTTTAGCAACTAATGTAGGTGTACTAATAAGAACATCAGGGGTAATTTGGCTACTAGGTCTGGTATGCCTGGGTAGGTTATATATATATGGCCATGTAAACCCAGAGATATATAGGCAAAGAACTGAGTTTTATCTCTGTCTGAGCGACTACGGATATTGACATCCGCCAAGATTAGAAGATTGCGATACTGGGGAAACAAATAACGAAAGAAGTCTAGCGGAATTATATGCCCGGGACGGACATAGATCGTAGCAACAGTTAGCGCCATTTGAAAGATAGATGGTCGTCACTAAGTGCTCGGGCAATGGAACATTTATTGGTACAGAATGACATCTATAAGAAAGTTTGTTGCGGATTCCAATTGCTACACCGACTTGTGCTCTGGCGTTGGTATCTGAGTAATCATGCCCTACTAACTTATACCTAGGAAAACGTACGGTATGTATTGGTTTAAGCGCTGTCTCGTTTAAAGCAAATATGGGGGGCGCGGTGGCTCAGTGGTAGAGCGTTCACCTCTGGTGCTTGGGGTACCGGGTTCGATCCCAGCCCCCGCCAAGTGAACTTTGTGGTGGACAAACACCGTGCTCGTGGGTTTTCTCGGGGTTCTCCCGTTTCCTCCCACTTTCTTCATTCCACCATTTCACTCATATCTCATTATCACCGTCTCCTTTAGCCTAACCGGCATAACCGTGGGACGTAAAACTTAAAGATTTCATTTCATTTCATTTAAAGCAAATATATCGACTGTTTCTTCCAAAAATAGTTGTTCAAATAGTCTTTTATGTTGAGATGACGATCGAATATTCATAAAAAGGATGGTAAGACCCATACTGAGACAGAAAAGGTTCGGTTTAAACTGCAGTATCACGTGGTGCAATATGAAAGTGAACAAATGGGCCAGAATAGGTGGCATACAGATTAACTTGAAATAAGGCCGCCGCAACAACATGGTCAAGAATGAGCTGACGTTGAAATGGAAAAATCACTTTGCAAAATAAGAGTGATGTATCTCAGGAAGTTTTCCACAGTGATAGGTGAAGCAATAGATGGCTAAAATGGTACTGAAGCATCCGTCGTACGGAGCGGAACTGTCTTTTCTGGAGCCCAGAAATCTAAATCCTAAATCCTAAATCGTTTTTAGAGTGTGCGGGACTTTACTAACCTGAAAGTTTATAACAACGTGTACACATTTTAACAGTGTATAGGGGCCCTACAAATACCAAGTTTGCTTTATTATATGCTAGTCCCTAGTAATAATAGTAGATTCCGATGCTAGGAAAGTATTATAGTACAGTACACAGTATATGTAGGGCTCCAAAGTACAAGGTGAATATGGAACATTGGCCACTGGGGTTGTCAGAAATGAATTCGACGTCGCAAAATCCTGTTATGTCTAACAACTGCAGTATGAGTTGCTATACAAGCCTAAGTGGGAAGAAATTCTGAGGGCATCGACAGCATTGTTCCTGTAAAATGCACATCATATCCTTTTGGCTGTGTCTACATGTAGCCTGTTATGTACTGTACAAGATGTCACTGCAGAGACAGGGATCCCAAGGTTCGTATTTTTCGACTCCAAACCCTCTCTGTTGCGAATGTTGTGTTTGCATTTGATGAAACGTACTATTTAATTAAATTTCGAATTGATGTCCTTCTGCGACCTCACAATGACCCAGACGTAAATAAAACTCATCCATAACTGCAGCTAACATATCTGATGTAATTTAGCTCGAAATATTTACTATTCTTTTCTTCAGATGTTCAATATTATCAGATTTCTGTTCATACGTTTTGCTTTTCAGATATCCTCAGTACAAAACGTCAAGCGGATATAGATCAGGAGACCAAGGTGGCCATTCTATGGCCTTACTCTATCACCATTCTATGATATGACCTTACTTTATCACCATAACGTCTCATCATCAGAATAGTAGCTCTTTCTCTTTCGGCTAAATTCATTGTGCCTAATAGAATGCAATTGAAGAAACTATTCAGAGGTGAAGACACCAATAATTACGTAAATACAGACTTGAATTCTTCTAAACCTTTATTCTTAATCTGTACCTGTCTGCACTCTATTCTCTTTATCAAACATACACCACAATTACACTAATATTGTTTTAATACATCAATTTTGCAGAACATATTTATGACCTATAACACACATCCACCTTGTTGGTACAGAGGCACCTATTTGCAAAGTAACAGTTCGGTTCCCTGGTGCCCATAAGGTCTAAACATTTTCATTATCCTACCAGTCCAACAATCTTATTAATTTTCCTGCAACTTTTGTAACTTAGAAGTTTTCAGAAAAACGCATACTAAACGAGGTATTTAGCCGTTCCGGAACTTTTCACACTACTCACCCTAATAGTCTTTCCGGCAATGTAAGGCCTGGTACTCACATCCTACAACTTTGAGCAATACATATTCTGATTTAGTTTGTTCCGTAGATACCGAATTTGGAGTAAAAATGGGAACTCTCATGGAAAAAATCATAGTTGGACCCCGTAGAGCCCACACAGGCCACAAACATTTTGACAGGCACGGGTTTTCGATAGGTCTGTTGATGTCCTGCAAATTTTGTAACTTTACAAGTTTTCAATAAAACACATTCTAATCGAGGTATTTAGCTCTTTCGAAACTTTTTAAACTGCTCACCGTAATAGTCATTCCGGCCCTGTAGGACCTGGTACTCACAGCCTACAGCTTTGAGCAGCGGGGAGAGGTGGGCAATGGCGATCACCTAAGAAAAAATGGGTTATTACGTAGTTTCATTTGCAAAATATATTGAAACAAATTTGTAAATATATTCTCCAATCCTTCTACAATAAGTGTGTAAAATAAAAAGAGGCTCATTCTTTCAGTTCGGGAACACGACGGAAAAAACTCAAATTGCTACTTTGGTCGACATTCCCATCACATGTTGGTAATGGCGATCACAGTACAAGCTTAATAAACACACATAGTTCCATAGGCAGTTCATGTTTTTTTTTTTCTAAACTGCGCCTTTGAAAGACTGAGAAACGTCAACTGAATGTTTTATTGACGTTTTTTCAAAGACATGTCACAGATATATCCACGTGGTGAGTTTGCAGCAGTACAGTCAGCATGCAACCACGATCCACAAAGGTTAAACCGATGCCAAAGTTTCAGTGTTTGACTCAAGTAGGCGTATTTCTTATCTTAGGTCTAGCCTCTTTTATAATTTATGGCTGGAGAAGTATTCCAAAAGTTTGTTCGGAATGACGATCACCATGATGGTAAACCAATCACGTTGATCGGCATTCCCAACACTACGCCATTTTGAAAATTGAGCTGGTTATACTGTAAAACAAAGTTTATTTGAAATATAACTGTGTCCTGCATTAGACGTAAATATAACTTTTTATAAATCTTAGTAACTTCAAGATCTTACAATTTAAAATTGTACCTATCGTGAGTTGAAATGTGCAGACTCTTATAAGAAAATCAACAAAACAAGTTTCAGCACGCTGTAGACTTCAGTCTTCTCTGACATCTTCCTAGACAATACACAAGAAATCTTGCTACAAGAGGCAGATGGCAATACTAGTTTGACTTCTCCTCGGGTCACGCAAGAGGGCAAAGTGGGTTGATCGCCATTCCCAACTGATCGCCATTCCCTTCCTCTCCCCTACATATTCTGATTTAGTTTGTTCCGTAGGTACCGAATTTGGAATAAAAATGGGAGCTCTCATTTGAAAAATCACAGATGAGCCGCATGGGGCCCATATGGGGCAGCACACATTTTGACGAACACGAGTTTTCGATAGGTCTGTTGATGTACAGAACTTTTGTATCTTCCAAATTTTCACAAAACCGCATTCTAACCAAGATATTTAGCCGTTCCGAAATTTTTGACAAACATTGTATTTATACATAGTGTTAATGAACTACACCGACAATCTGTAAGAAGTGATTCCTCACATCAAAATAAGAGAAAAAGTTCATACGGATCTATGGCGAAAAGTACATAGTATCAGAGCTAGGGTTGTCCAAACTCACGAAAAAGCCAAATTTCAACATACCCTATTCCGAATTTTAGAAACTGTGGAGGGTGGTCCTTATTAGTGCAAAGGAAGCGGCGCATACACAATCCAAAAATGCATATTTCATCAATTTTCAATAAGCGTACAGGGCATAATTCTCAGATATGCTCTCAATAGAATTCTCAGATATACCCTGGTTTCAAGGAGGGTCCAAAGTAGGCAGGAGCTAAGCCTTGACAACAATGGACACCAAATGCTTCGGAGGGGAGTCCGAAGCGTTAAGGATGGACAGCTCCATGTTTTCTTTGGGGGGTCGATATAACGTGTGTTAAAGAAAAGAAACATATAGGGGAAAGTCATAAACATACAGGAAAAGCCCAACACAAGAAGAAAGAAGAAAAGAAGAAAATGCCGAAGAGACAATCACACACTGAC
Organism: Thermobia domestica; assembly: GCF_964235325.1. Classification (NCBI taxonomy): domain Eukaryota; kingdom Metazoa; phylum Arthropoda; class Insecta; order Zygentoma; family Lepismatidae; genus Thermobia; species Thermobia domestica. The sequence continues at coordinate 81,135,995 of NC_137459.1, forward strand.
ATAGAAACAAAATAAACAAAACACACACAGAAATATACACCAACCATAAGATATAATTTAGAGTTAAGCTTTTGTTGATTTTTGTTAGTTTATTTTTATTTTATTTTATTTATTTTATGTTCAGTTTTTTTTTGTTAATTTCACTTGTTGTGGTTTCAGCTCCTTCCCTTCCAATTCCTTTTCCTTTACCCTATTTTTCCTTTATTTTTCAATTTTCAAATATAGAAAAAAATATACAGCTATGAACCATTCGCAATTATGATAACTCGTCGGTTTTTGAATGTTCTATTTAACCGACTGAGAATACACGCGGCTGAACGAATGAAAAAAAAAAGTGTATTTCCTCATGGTATAATTCACGTTTTCTCCACTTATAAGCACAAAGGAAAACATTCCAGCATGCGTTTTTCCGAGTACGAGAGACCGTGTTGATGACGATCCTTAACACTTCCGACACTGAGCCAAATGATTTCGTGTTCACTGCTCTCAAGGCTTATCATTTGCCTACTTTGGATCCAGGGCCGGCCTTAAGCCGATTGGACCAATTGCTCCCAATCGGGCACCGCGCCTAAGGGGGCCCCGTGCTAGTGCCGTCTATTCTACTGTCCACTCTAATCCACTCTCCAGTGCCATTTTAATAGCATATTAAGCCCAGAGCAAAAAAGTGTCTTGTGGTCCCTATGACTAAATTTTGCTCCTAATACATGTAATTAATACTTGCCATCCTCCTCGCGGGGCCCCCAGCCAAGTGGGTATGTTACTGTTAAGATGGCTCTGCTATTCTCGGTTGTCAAGTAGATCTACACGGAACAACATATAGCAATACAATTACATCGATGGAATCCTAAAGGAAGGGAATGGTCTCTCCCTAACAAGCTAATGAATAGGGTATAGTTTGTAGTAAGTTTCCAGGCCTAAGCAAATATTTTCTGAATTTAATGTTGGAGTAGTTTCTCTATTTTTCCACGTTTACAACTTCTGTTGTAAAAATAGATATTATGTCCAGGGAGTATTCTGCACACCTCCAATACCCCTAACACTTCCCCAAATTTCCTTACAAACACCCCTGGGCGTAAAAAATTTGTTTTCTTTGAGTTTGTGTAAAAATGTATATTATTATTCTGGGTGCACATCTTCTTTTATTTTGAACACTCCACTAAGTAAATTTTTCTGGCATTCTTATTCATTATGTCATATATTACCGTGAACACCGAGATGGTATCAAACAAATCAGCCTCAGTGCGACTTCTTTGCATATACCCTATCTCTTATTATGGCTATATTCAAAATACAAAACCAGAGAACAAACTTTGCCCTCTCCTGTACAAAATCCCGTGGATGTACTTTTTTTTAAAATCAAGTCAGGAAAACAGAATATATACTAGTGCGTACTGAATAGGTGGCTGCTTATTAAGATTTGTCTTCTAACTCGAATAATCCAATGGAATATGTCATCCATTTTCCATCAGTTTCCAAAAAGCAAACACATGGTACAACATATTGTTTATGTTTATATTTTGGCAATTTTTTACCTGGGAAAGGGAACAAGGTGGAAATTTATCATGATACATGTTGAGGTCATGTACATGTTTAAATTGGAAAATTTCCAAAATTTAAAAGATTGGCCATGGTACTCCTCCCGGGGTGCATCTATGTACCTATGTTTTATGATAGAAAATGGACCCTATACATGATCATATAACCATATAAGGTAATAGAACCTCATCAAAGAGAATGAATTGGGCCAAAACCAAACACATGGTAGAACGTATTGCTTACGTTTATATTTTGGCAATTTTGTACCACTAAAAGGGAACGAGGTGGACCATCCAAATTTATCATGATACATATTAGGGTCCTATACTATGATACCAAATGTTGAAATTGAGCAATTTCCAAGATTTAGGGGGTGGTCCAAGGTACCCCTCCCAAAAATTTAAAGGGGTGCATCAATATACCAATGTCTTATGGTGGGGAATGGACCAATATATATGACCATATAACCACATAAGGTGATAGGACCTCATCTAAGGGGGTAAACAAATGGTTGTACTAAAATTTGGCAATTTTGTACCCCTAAAAGGAACGAGGTGAACCACCCAAATTTATAGTGATCTATATTAGAGTCCTATACTATAATACCAAATGTTTAAAATGGACATTTTCCAAAATTAAAGGGTAGGTGAACGTATCCCTCCCAAAAACTTAAAGGGGTGTACCAATGTACCTATGTCTTATGATAGGGAATGAACCCCAATATACATGACCATATAACTATATAAGGTAATAGGACCTCATCCAAGGAGATAAAATAGGTCGAAAACCAAACACGTGGTTGTACTAAAATTTGGCATTTTTGTACCCCTAAAAGGGAACAAGGTGGACCACCCAAATTTACAGTGATCTGTATTAGGGTCCTATACTATAATACCAAATGTTGAAATTGGGCAATTTGCAAAATTTAAGGGGTGGGCCAAGGTACCCCTCCCAAATTTTTAAAGGGGTGCACCAATATACCCATGTCTTATGAAAGTTAATGGACCCCTGTATACGTCCATATAACTATATAAGGTAATAACACCTCATCAAAGGCGATAAATTAGGTCCAAAATCCCCGAAATTTAAATTTTTGGCAAATTTTTACCCATGAAAGGGAACGAGATGGACCTCCCAATACTAACAGAGATACATACCCTGATCCTAGACTACCATACCCAATTTTCAAATTTGGCAATTTCCAAAATGTAAGGGGGGTGGTCCTATGTACCCTTGCCAAAATTTAGGGGGTGGGCAAAGGTACCCCTCCCAAAATTTAGAGGGGTTGGTTTTAAGTACCCCTAGGTCATTGACCCCGGGCCAAGGTCATTGACCTTTGACCTATGACGTCACAAAAATGTTTGCTGACTCGGCTGGCCATAGCGGGGGGCCTACTACTGCGGCCATGATAAGCATACCCTCAAATAGATGTCTACTTCCTCCCGTTGGGGGTTAATGTGTTTTTTTGTTTTTCATTCCTTTACTCTTTTACAAATAAAATGAAATTTTAAAACTTGAAACATATTGTTTTGGCTTATTCTGATAATCAGATTTTTGGCCACTGCGGCCGTCTTTATGTATAGAAGCACTTAAATTTTGCTTACGCTCGTTTCTTGATATTTTACACTTCTGTGCAAAATTAAAAAAAAAAAAAAAAAAACCTAGATTTCAACATCGAAAGTTTACTTGTGAGAGAAGAAAACTATGAAATACTGGTTCATTATCTTCTTGAAAAATTGTGAGACACAAGGGTGAAATATGTGTTATAAAATTCATTCACTGTCTGCATTTCCATTTGAGTTATTTCTCTGAAAAATTAGCTGCTATGATCAATGAACTTGGTGAACGATTTCACCAAAATATTTTACAGATGGGAAAACGTTATAAAGGTAAATGGGTATAATCACTTGATCAGTAGGGAAAGCGCAATATACAGGATGTTAATGAACTATACCAACAAACTGTAAGAGGTGATTCCTCACATCAAAATAAGAGAAAAAGTTCATATGGACCTATGGCGAAAAGTCCATAGTTTCAGAGCTAGGGCAGTTCAAAATCTTGAAAAAGCTAAATTTCAATAGGCCCTATTTCGAATTCCAGAAACTGTGGGTGGTTGTTCTTATCAGCTAAATGGAAGCCACGCATACACAATCCAAATGTGCATATTTCATCAATTGTCAATAGGTGAGGATATTCCCTACAGCAGCGTTTCCCAACCTTTTTCAAATTGCGGCACACTAGGGGTGTAACTTGAATTCTCGCGGCACACTCATAGATATTATTATTATTATTATTATTATTATTATTATTATTATTATTATTATTATTATTATTATTATTATTATTATTATTATTATTATTATTTATTTGCAAATATAAAATACAATGGTATTTTTTTTCTGTGATTACTGATCTTCTTCTCACAGAGATGTAAGCTCGATTACTGGTTTTCCCCTATGCTAATTCATTGCGCTTATTTTTTGTTCTAATTTAAAAATAGAAAACAATTGCAATGAAATACGGAACTCAGAGTTTTTAAAATACGCTTTGTTTTTCGAAAACTGTATTCAACCTTTCACTAAGAACGAAGATCACTAAATAACGAACGAACAAACAAATGTCTTGTACTTTTAACTTTGCTATTTTAACCAAAACCGGTGCATATTATTGCAATCACACAGCTTGCGATGCGTCAAAGTCAAAACACAGCTGTTGAACAAAGTGTTATTCTGTCATTCATGTGCCAAAGAGTGTTCTACGAACGTTCACTTGACGCGTACCATACAAGTGCTTCCATTTCTCAGTGTTAGTATGACTCTCAATTGAAGCGTCACATAGCAGCTAAACGTGGAAATGTGTACGAGCCGAAATATTATCTGCTACACAGTGTAATAGATGTAGAATAATATATTACAATTACAGTATTTTTTTCCATGGTAGAAATTAATAGTAATGTGAAATACAAAAATGTACACTTTTTCCTGTGTCTTGCAATTTGGTTGCTATAGAATTAATAATTTTGTTTCGATTTCGTGGCGGCACACCAGCGGTCCATTCGCGGCACACCAGTGTGCCGCGGCACACCGGTTGGGAAACGCTGCCCTACAGAGTGTAATTCTCAGATATGCTCTCAATAGAGTTTTATGATATACCCTGATTTCAAGAAATGCCCAAAGTAGGCAGGAGGTACGCCTTGACAACAATGGGCATCCAATGCTTCGGAGGGAAGTTGGAAGTGTTAGGAACCGGGAGCTCCTGATTTTTGTGTTCGGAATAACGTGTGATGCGACGTATTTTGACAAGGTATATTTCAGGTTTTCTTCACTTATAAGCGTGAAAGAAAACATCGCAGCATGCGTTTTCCCGAGTACGAAAGATCGTGCTGCTGACGATCATTAAAACTTCCAATATCGCGCCAAAAAATTCCGTGTTTACTGCTGTCGAAACTTATCGTTTGCCTACCTTGGACCAATCATAAAGTTAGAACATGTCTAAAAATTCGGTTGATGTTATGTCTGAGAATTTTACGCTGCAGGGAATACTCTGTACATCCATTGAACATTAATGAAATATGCATTTTTGAATTACGTATGCGTGACTTCCTTTACGCTGATAAGGACTACCATCCACAGTCTCTCGAATTCGAAATAGAGCTTCTTTAAATTTGGCTTCTTCGCGATTTTGGACAGCCCTACCTCTGAAACTATGCACTTTTCACCATAGTTCCTTGTGAACTTTTTCTCTCAGGGTGTCTCAGAGAAAAAGTTCCTGACATGGGGTAACTGTTATTATCAGAGTTACAGCAAAATGTAAGAGGAAATACCATATCCAAACATGATATTCTCAATATAAAGTGAAAAAAAATTACATCGGACAAGCCGTTAGGCTGTATACAGAGCCCTGCACGGGCCGGGCGCGCCCGTTTGGCCTGGCGGATTACCCGATAATGGCCGTTTCAAATATATCAAACTGGGCCGGACCGTACCTGGCCGGGCACATTCCGAGACGGGCACATTTCGAGTTGGACACAAATGCTATAGAACCGAACCGGGCCCGTGCATATCTGGGCCGAGGAGGGCCAGCCCGGACACTGTGAAAGACGGATGGGAAACTAATGTTGTCAGCCTATGTTAATCATAATGTGTTTGGGAAACTGACTCTTTATTCAATACTGTAAAGTACTGTACTACTACTATCATTACTACTTCTACTACTACTTCTTCTTCTACTCTTACTACTACGACTGATAATAATACTACAGCTGCTATGACTTTGCGTCAGAGTTGACATGTCTGGTGGTACAGAATTTACCTTCTAAGTACAGAAAAAATTGGAGAAATGCTGGTTTTTATGGCAGGTCTGCGTAGAATATGAACCGATGCTTGATCTACTAGGGGCAACGGTGGCTCAGTAAGTAAAGCACTCACACCTGGTGCTAGAGGTTGTCGGATCGATCCCTGCTCGTGCTATGTGAGCTTTGTGGTGGACAAAAACTGTGTGTGTGAGTTTTCGGAGTGGTCCCGTTTCCTCCCACTGTTTTCATTCCACCAATTCATTCAATCATTCTTACGGTATGAGCCATTACCTAAAGAACGTATAATCAAGTGAAGTTCTTGATCTACTAAGTAGAATTTGGAACGTTATCATTAGACCAAGGAGGACGAAACCGTGAACTGGTGTGTTCATAAGATCAGCGAAAGTTGTAGTAATGTTTAATTAGCAAGGCAGATGTTACCAAATAGTGTTACATGTTCCTGTATTGTTAATAGTATGATGCTACAAATATGATAACAAAATATAATGATCAAATAAATCACCAAGACGCCATAGTCGATTAGGTGTTCCTGAAACCTAGCTCAGTGGTATAGCGTTCACCTCGGGTGCATGCGGTTCCTGTTCGATCCGAGCTTGCGCCAAGCATAGGCGTGCTCACCAAAAATTTTCTGGGGGGACAGTACCCTTCACTCAACATTGTGGGCCAAATTTAAAGAAAGACTATACATTGCACTCCCCCCATGAATTTTCAAAATGTCACATAACATGGATTAAAGTGTTGCAATTTAGGACAGATAAATCCTATCAATGGTGATAACAGGTTCTATTCCAGCGACATGAAAAATCCTATTTATGGTACTGTTGACAATATTTATTAAAATTAATTGGGTTTCCAGGGCGATGATATTGATTTGTAGGTTTCATGACAGTACAATGAACTTAAAATCAGTGACTAAACATATTATTCAAGTTCATGTTTTCATTTATAATTTGTATTGTTTCCCATTTTGACACTGAAATTGGGTCTTTGTGTTCTGTTAAGAAGCTCCAACCTGCTGATAACATATTTAACCATATGAGCTCAAGAAACGTAGATCCTTCTTGAAAAAGCCGCAAAAGCCCAGCTGCTGATCCTGAAGATGTGTTGACAATTCTGTCAGTCTTCATCTTTTCCAATGTAGAGAGAATTTCTTCATAATGTTAAACAACTCCCACTATTAGACTGAGTCTACAAATTCACTTAGTGGGACACAAAGGTTTAATGTTTACAATGTTTGAGACCAGACTACCAGCATTAGCCTCAGTCAGGCCAGAAAATCTTGACCTCATTGAAACTGACTGAGAAAACAGTACTCCTAGTTCGTGCGCCCACTCCAAAGAGTTTCTCACTACTTCTGACGCACTACAGGCACCCTTAATAATAAGATCAGTATTGTGAGCTCCACAATGTACGTACAAGGCATGAAGTTGCTTTTTCATATGATAGATGTAACACTAATGTTTGCACCACTCGTATTTCCAGAGCCATCATAAGCATGTCCTTTCAGTTGAGCAATGGGAAGCTGAAGTCTCACCATCTCATCCAGAAGAGCTGAAGTTATAAACTAACCAGTAGTTTTTTTATATACTGTAGAACTCAAGGAAACTTTCATGAGGACGGAGAACTTCATAAACTCACCTGTCACAAGTACTTAATTGTTCTTCACCATTCACATCGCGGGAACCATCAGACACGATAAAGAACAGGGTTTTGAGATTTGATTTTTTTTACATATATGAAAAGCAATTTCTTGGTCCATGGTTTCGAGATATCGTTCTGGATTTTGACATCCATGAAATTACATCTCATCGTGTTTCTCTTTATCCAGCTTTCAACTGTGGAAAATCTTCAGAGCGAAGGCTCATCAACTGAAAGAAATTCCTGAACTGAGAGTCATGTCCTCTAAATGCGAGTTCTTGTCTTGCAAGATAACGTATACTTGAGATTACATTTTTTCCAAGAATTTCCTGGCTTTCAGTTGTTCATCTAAAATTTGTCTGTTTGGTTCGATTTCTGTGGGATTTTTTCTCTGCGTGTAGCGCAGTACATTTAGTTTATGGCATTCTGAAGTTTCGTGTACACTGAATTTCTCTTTAGCCTTCTTCCAATTACAAAATCCTACAGTAGAGAAAGCGTCTTCCATGGTTTTAGTAAGAACTATTTTTTAATTATTTTATAAGATGCCCATACAGTAAAAACAGAAAATGATGTTAATTTTGTTTGGATCAACGTGCAGCCACGGAAGGAACCAAGTTGGCACAAATTTCAATGTTCGACCTTTCAGAGACTGTTATGGAAAATTTGTAGGTAACGCTAAAATCTAATTGGGCTCTGAAAGTTTCGAAAGGTGGGGAGAACCTGAACCACTTGCTAGACGTGGAGGTTGAGAGGTTTCTTCTATAGACACTGATGGTGATGGTGACCGATACAAGATTTAAATTTCCATTGTTAGTTTCAGGTTGTAATCCATCAGCTGAACTATGATTTGAGTTAATTTTTCTCCTTTTTTCTTCAATAATAGCACTGCCTTAGTCCAGGTGCTGTCTTCTTTGGTTTTTCTTATGATAAATTGATCCATTTCAAACAATAAAACAACACTAAACAGAAACAACAGATGAAAACTTCATATCAACGTTATATTCACAGTAATACACATGAACACAGCTGTCTAAATAAGACCTACGTTACCCGCACACGAATTAAAAGGTCTTTTAATGCTGGTTTTGTGTCATATTTCCGAAGTTAAACACAGTGTTGTAAGTCTTCCATCGATTGTCCAGGTTGGCGCAATAATAGTGGTATTGCTACACGAAGCCGATGCAGCAAGAGTCGGTATATTATACATTAAAAAAAAATCATTCCACATTTTCTCTTTTCTCTTTGTAATGCTATAAGTGTAGAGGGAAAGGAATCTTTTTAGGTACTTAGAAAGCGGCATTTTATTTCTTGCAGCTACCGCTTTCTTGGAAGACTAGATATAAAATCTCAAGGCAGAGATATTTGAAACTGAGCATGAAACTTTTGATAAGTACTAAGTGAAATTCGAAATATTTTTGACTTGGAAGCAAGTTGTAAATCTTGCATAAAGCGGTAGCAGTTCAAAATAAAGACACACACTAAGATTTACTTTCAATTAGAATCTACTATTTTGATAAAGATAGTAGCTCAGCCTGCGGTCACTACACAGCGGATCATTCACATATGAGCACGAATCTCCTTCCCATTCCTCACATCTGCACATGTCCCTCTACAGACACAAGTGAAGGACGTCTTGATAGAAATTAGCAAGGGTTATCATAAAGTGGAGATATTTTCGATTATTTTTTCAGTACCTTTCACCGTATGCAAGATTTGAGCCTACTTAGGGTTGGAGGTTCTAATTCATGTATGATCAGTGTTTTCTTTCTTCTTGCATGCAAGATGTAATGAGCAAACACATTACACACACAATTAATTATAATGTCAGTGATACGCTATATGGGTTCATTGGGCCAAACACTCCAAACAATAAAGATTGATCTTACACTGGAGAAATAGTTATGGTTCGGTTTTCATTATCATTTGACCACGAAGCAAACGCCGGAGATACACACTAACCTCGTATACAAATGCACGGTGTTGTAATGGAATGTATAACTCGTAGGATATGATACTTTTTAAATTTTCAATATTTCCGTGTACTCCTTAAAAACGTAATAAAGAAATAACGATATTTAAAAAATATTCAATTATAACTCAACAATCTTCACAAAATTTGCAATCGATCAGTGAAAACGGCATCTTTCCAGAGCTTCTGGATTCCGAGATATCATTGTTAAAAAAATTGCCACAAACTTATAAACTTTTCTTGACCATAAACATATAAACGTAGCATTTTAATACATAGATATTTAAAAATTTTATTTTTGTTGCAAATGAATGTGCGCACGCTTTATGGTAATTTTCGACATAGCTAATACAGTGTCGCTACTTTTCTGTACTTCATTTATATACCTGGTAATTGCTACAGAATTTTCTTTATTGAAACTGTGATTCCTTTCCATTCCAGAAATTATTAATTGACATCGACGTTCCCATTCCAGTATTTCATCATTTTTGCCGAGATGTTTGGGGAAGAATTCCTGCTATACAATTTTCTGGGGGGGGGGGTAGACAATCCCCTCCTAGAAAATTTCTGAGGGGACGAGTCCCCCTCACACACCCCGGCTGGCACGCCATGCGCCAAGTAAACTTTGTAGTGGACAAACACCATGTGCATGGGTTTCCTAGGGGTTCTCCCGTTTTCTCCCACTTTATTCATTCCACCATGTCACTTATTTCTCATCATCACCGTCTCCTTTAGTCTAACCGGCATAACCGTGGGACATAAAATTCAAAGATTTCCTTTTCATATTTTTTCGTTCATATTACTAGTAATAGCAGTAGTGGTATTCGCTGTCATATTAGTATAGTAATGAAAAAATGAAATCTTTAAGTTTTACGTCCCACGGTTATGCCGGTTATGCTAAAGGAGACGGTGATGATGAGAGATGAATGAAATGGTGGAATGAAGAAAGTGGGAGGAAACGGGAGAACCCCGAGAAAACCCACGAGCACGATGATTGTCCACCACAAAGTCCACACGGCGCGAGCTGGGATCGAACCAGGGACCCCAAGCACCGGAATTGAACGCTCTACCACTGAGCCACCGCGCCCCCAAGTATAGTAATGAGTAGTAGTAGTAGTAGTAATACTAGAAGTAGTAGCAGCAATAGTGGAATTAGCAGTAGTATCCGTAATCGTAATAGCAATAGTAGAATTAGCAGTTGTATTAGTATTACATACGGTGTAGTCAGGGCCGGCTTTAAGCTGATTGGACCGATTGCTCCCAATCAGGCCCCGCGCTAGTCCTATTTACTCTATTCTAAAGTCTAATCTACTGTTCAGTGGCGTTTTAATAGCATATTAGGCCCCAGAGCAAACAAGTAACTTGTGGTACCTAAAACTAAATTTTGGTCCTAATACATGTCATTCTGCTCGCGGAGATCCCAGTGCTTGCGGGACCCCCGGCCAAGTAGCTATGGTACCGAGAAGATGGTTCTGCTGCTCTCGGTTGTCAAGTACACACAACAACATATTGCAATACTGGTACATCCATGCACTCCACAAGGGAGGGTATGGCCTCTCCCTAACAAGTAAATGAATAGTTTGTATTAAGTTTCCGGGCATAAGCAAATATTTTCTGAATTTAATGCAGCAGTAGTTTCTTTATTTTTTTACGTTTACAATTTATGTTTTAAAAATCGATATTATATCCAGGAAGTATTCTGCACACCACCAACATCCCTAACACTAACCAAATTTCCTTACACACACCCCTGGGCGTAAAAATATTGTTTCCATTGAGTTTATGTAAAAATGTATATCATCATTCTTGGCGCATACCCTGTTTTATTTTGAACACCCCACTAAGTAAATGTTGCTGGCGTTCTTACTGATTATGTCATGTTACACTACCATGAATACCGAGATGGTATCAAATAAATCAGCCTCAGTGCAACTTCTTTGCATATCCTTTCTCTATTATAGCTATATTCAAAATACAAAACCAGAATACAAACTTTGCCATCCCCTGCGAAAAATCCCGTGGATGTATTTTTCTTAATTAAGTCAGGAAAACCGAATGTATACTAGTACTGAATAGATGGCTGCTTATGAAGGTTTGTCTTCTTACTAGAATAATCCAATGGAAAATATGTCATCCATCTTCCGTCAGTTCCTTAAAGTTTGTGATCATCTCACCACCATTTCATTTTGTCTGCAGTCGATAAGGATTTCAAGCTGATTATACCTTTCATAAGTAGCTACCTACGATATTCTCACTAGCGTATATTAGGTTTTCCTGACTTGAATTCTTTTCAGAAGATACAGCTGTTAAGAAATCTTTGAACCAATGAATTCATACCAATGTGCAATTCATTACGCCTTACAGATATAAACTTATGGACACATAGACTTCACCATTGTATTTCTCGTAAAATTCTATCCCAATTTAATATATTACATGACCCCTTCCTATTTAAAAAAGTCGAACGAGATACAAGATGGCCGACTTCAAAATAGCGGCCATGATAAGCATACCCTCAAGTAGATGTCTAATTCCTCCCAGTGTCGGTTAATGTTTTTGTTTTTCATCCGTTTACCTGTTTTACAAATAAAATAAAATTTTCAAACTTTAAACATATTGTTATAGCATATTCTGATCAATCAGGTTTTTGGGCACTGTGTCCGCCTTTATAAACGGAAGCACTTTAAATTTTGCTTACGCTTGTTTCTTGATATTCCACACTTCTCTGTCAAGTTTGGTCAAGAGACTGGATTTCGACATTGATAGGTTTACTTGTAAGAGGAGAAAACTATGAAATACTGGTACAGAACCTTCTTGAAAAATTGTGAGGCACAAGGGTGAAATTTGCATTTTAGAATTCATTCACTGTCTGCATTACAATTTGAGTTAATTCTCTGAAGAATTAGCTGCTATAAGCAATGAATAGGGTGAGAGTTTTCACCAGAAAATCTTGCAGATGGAAAAACGTTATAAAGGGAACTGGGACCTGTCCATGATGAAGGCTCATTGACCATTCAACAATTTTTGTCTCTGGACAAAGTAGCCTGACGGCTAGACGTTGTGGCCTCGCTTCGCGGAGACGAACCAACACTTCTTGTCTTGTCTTGTCTTTCCTGAACTTAACTTTGTTAATTGTTTAATCATTTCACAGTCACTAAAACAAGTAATATTATTACTATGTCCTTTTCGGATATATATATACTAATATTGTTAGTTGTAGATTTACATATCTATAATTTTATATTGAAATGTTCCTTATATATATGGTTAGTTTATTAACTTTCACGCACTATTTAAGCACACATTTTGATTGCCATCCATTATGACTACAAAATCTCTATTAAACTTTTGAAATGAAATGAAAATGATAATTATTTTATTTGGCGTCCCAGGCAGGGACGTATAGGTATGAGCACGAGTCGAGCTAAAACTCGACTCGACTCGAGATTTGAGTCGAGTCAAAGGTAATTTTCTCGAGTCGAGTTCCGAGCCTAGTCACTGTTTTTGAGGTCGAGTTTCGAGTCAAGTCGAGTTTGATAAATGGCTCACTCGTTCAGCTGGTTTTGAAATCATGGTCTGATTAGATTGGAAAGCGAAAGTCAAGAGAAATCTAAGCAGTGATGTGGAATACTTTTAGTGTTGCTTAGGCAGAGATGGAGTGGGTCAGTGGGTCAAGTTTTCTGGGTGGGTCAGTGGGTCAACAGCATGTGACCCACCACCCACCGTGACCCACTGCGACCCACCACCCACCATGACCCACTGTGACCCACCACCCACCATGACCCACTGCGACCCACCACCCACCATGACCCACTGTGACCCACCACCCACCGTGACCCACTGTAACCCACCACCCACCGTGACCCACCGACTCAGTATGGTCTACCGACCCTCTCTGCTCACTGCATTGTAGAGAGTATCTTTTGAGGACTGGTAAATTTGTCTCCGTTTTACTTTCAAGACCTTCATTTCCCTTTCTTTTCCACTTGTTTCTGTCTACTTACCTGAGGTGAGTATATCTAACCAAGTGAAAAAAGAACTTCAGGCACTTTTGGATATTGATATTTTTAATAGCAATAATAGCAATAGGACTTACACTACTACTTGGCTTTCGAGACCTGTGAGATTTTAGAGGTAACTACGGAAAAAAAATACATTTTTGAATCACTGTAATATATAAATTATTATATAAAAAAATTGAATGTAACTATGTGTGCCTGATCATCACGGTCAAATTGCAAAGTCGAATGAAATTACTTTTGGTATATAGTTAGGCCTTAATCCAAATTGGGATGTTATATTGCTTTTATTATAATGCATATTATCCTAAGGAGGTAGTGAGGATCCGAACTTTTGCGAAAAAAATGAGTATCTCGCAAGCCGTTAAACTTACGGAGATTAAAATTCAGTGTATTATCTCTTTATTGAAAATAAACAGTGTGTGTCCTAGCATTTTTTAAAATTCTCCTTTATATGGAGGGGGGCACTTTCTATATATGGAAAAATTCATAGTGAGTTGGTTTGTAAAAATGATCGAAAATGATCGATATTATTTAAGAAAAAAAAAATAGAAACAAAAAATACCGTGCTTGGCTTCATATATCCATTGCTTTCTGCTATAATAATTGCTGAAGCTTATGTTTTATTATTTGGACACAGGGCAATCAACCCATATAGTTGTGAGAAAAATAGACATAAAATTTGTACTGTAAGCTTAATTACACAGAAATTTGAAGTTTGGATTGTACGCATAATCGTATGGAAAATTTTACACTTTTTCTCCCTTTACGTTGGTCTACTTATTTTGATTTTGAACTTTGAAATTTCATCCTTTTTTCCACTGAAAAGTATTGATAATTCAACAAGGAAATAATTATACTATGATAATTTAATTGAAATTCATCGTAATTTGACACATGGCAAACAGCAGTGTGGTAATTGAAGTTGAAGAAGGAGGGGAATTCCTATTCACCTCTGAACACTTTCCAGGAACCTCGTTTCCTTTCGCTTTCTAGACGGAGGAGGGAACTTGGTAATGGTATCAAACTTTCATGTGTAATTACAAAAATTAAATTTATAAACAAATAAGAAATCATCAGTTTATCAGGCTTTAATTGATAATTTATTCACAAGATTCTCTATGGAAGGCGTGGTAGATGAAGTTTCTGTTCTACATGGGTCGACATTGCCAACTGACATGGTCGATATGGAAAAGATGTTGTATGGTGATAGAGAGATTATACTTCTTACTGAATATTTCAAACCTGACCAAGAAAAATCGTTATCAGACTTAAGTCTAACAAGTAGATTATCGATGAGAAGTTGCAGAAATCGGGTAGAAATATTATTAATTTCCACGACAAAGTGCGAACGGGAATTTCCCCTTATGAATTTACAGATGACTGTTATTAGAAATACACTAAGTGCTCAAACATTGTCTAAATTGTTGCTCATCAATGTTAATGGCCCACCGCTAGGCAAGCTCAAAGTAGACGAGCTAGTTATTTCTTGGCTGAAGGATGGACATCATTTCACTGCGGATGATTTACTGCCAAAAAGTTAGCAACAGGAAATAAATCCGATTTCAGATTTGTTTTAAGGTGGAAAATTACGAGTTACGGAAAATGTATACTTGTATTACTAATGGCTTATTTGTGTTGTTCAACTTTGTACCTAATTTTTAGTAAGTCTTTTCTTTGCTTTAGGGAAACTACTTTGAATAAATATTCATAATAATTGCAATTATGGATATTTGTAACTTAAATTTAACGTGGTGTTTTAGTGATTACACAAATTACAATTATGAACATACTTTATGGAGATGCTCTCACATAGGGTACCCGAGCACCTTTATACCCTATGAACAACTGATTTTTCAAGATTTTTGTGTGAAAAATACTGTGAACTAAGAAACCATAACCTTTTCCATGTTGTACAGGGGTATTTTCCTGTGAATAAAAGTTTCTTGTGGAATGCGTTCAGAAATTAACACATGAAAGAATACTCTCTTAGTACAAGTATATTTTAGGCACACACTAATTTCCCCCCATCTCGAACTGTTTCAATTTCCTCACTGAAAAACACTTTACCATTTTATATCGTAAAGGTCAGATCCACTGTTATTGTAACAGAGTAGTTCTTGAGCGATTGACTAGAAATTGAAACTCCGATTAGTGACAATTTCAGTCTTGTTTTATTACAAGTGTAAACTCTTTAGTCAGTTTAGAAGAGGCCGTGGATCGTGTTCAGAGTTGATGACGATGGGTTTTGGTGAGTCAGAGTAGGTCAAAGTGGATGAGAGTGGTTCATGGTGGGTGGTGGGTCAGAGTGGGTCACCGTGGGTGGTGGTTCATGGTGGGTGGTGGGTCACAGTGGGTCACGGTGGGTGGTGGGTCATGGTGGGTGGTGGGTCAGTGGGTCTTGGGTCACGGTGGTTGGTCGGTCAATGGGTCGTGGGTCAAGTTTTCATTGACCCACGCTAACTCTGGACAGGAGACACTACAAGAATCCCGTCTCATCTCGATAAAGAGACGACAATAGATTTTTGTAACGAAACAGCCTCAAATGTCGTGAGCACAAATATAAGTTCTTACTGTAGTTCTTACCATTAAGGTTAAACCTGCAAAGGTCGAATTTTTGAGCCCTAGCAGAAGCTTAACCCGATTACTGATGTCAACTGGCTCGGCTCAGTTTAATTGCGCGAACAGCTCAAGTCGGTTCGGGTGGGTGGACTCATTGGCTCGACTCAATTGAGCCAATGACTTAAGCCTGCTCGGTTGGATCGAGCCTTCGAATCGGTTCAATAATTGAGCCGTGGCTTGGACAAACTTGGTTGGGACGAGCCATCGGCTCGAGCCAGTTCGGTTGAAATGAGTCCATCGGCTCGGTTCAGCTCGGCTCAACTGAGCCCATGGCTGGAACGGACTCAGTTGGGGTGAGCCATCATCTCGGTTCGGTTCGGTTTGGATGAGCCAACGGCTCACTTCTCGGATAGGCGCGATAGTGCATGAGCTGTGAACCGAGAAACTCGAGTCGTTGAAAACCCTAAACCCGGGCTGAGCAGTTTGGAACGTTTGGCCGGCGCCGTACAATTTTTAACAACTTTTGGCTCGAGACTGAAAACTTGCTCCTTCGGATCTCAAACCCAGAACCTCGTGAACGATGTCCTTGCTTCCTGAAGACTTCTCGATGACCAAGATCTACAGTTAACTAGTTTTTAGTATTCAAATACAAACCGCCTACTTTCACTGTTATACATGGTGTTATAATAATATTAATAATAATAATAATAATAATAATAATAATAATAATAATAATAATAATAATAATAATATAAGTTGCAGTAGTAGTACAATTGGCAATTATATTGACTATGTAGAATACTTAAAGAGAGTATATGAAACTACACGAAGGATTTACTTCGAATTGGCTCGACTCGACTCGAAACTCGACTTGAATTCGAGTCGAATTGAAGGAAATTTTTCGAGCCGAGGTCTCGAGTCGAGCTCAAAGATGTCTGTTTCGAGTCAAGTTTCAGGAAAAACTCGCTCGTGCCCATCCCTAGGGACGTACGCAGGGAGTGGGTCCTAGGGGTTCGGACCTCCCCCCGAAATTTCGACTTTTGTGTAAATTTAACCTAATATTAGGGACAGTGTTAGGAATGTTAATATAAAATACCCTAATATTGAGTTTGGACTCCATGGAATAAATTCATGCGTATGCTACTGGTCCCAGGGTTTGTCCTTAGGAGATGGGTGATTAATGACAGGGAGTGATTAGGAAATTAAATTTTGTATACTCTCCCACCGGGAATCGAGCTCGAGACTGTACACTACAGGGGCACACGCTAACCACTAGACCAGCAGGAAAAGCGCAATATACGTGGTATATACAGGGTGTCCATAAAGTCCTTTGCCACCCCTAAAACTCGGCAACGGTGAAATATATGTCAAAACGAGAAAACACGTATTTCATCGTTTCAAAAGTACCATGTATTGAGTGAA
Source organism: Thermobia domestica (assembly GCF_964235325.1). Classification (NCBI taxonomy): domain Eukaryota; kingdom Metazoa; phylum Arthropoda; class Insecta; order Zygentoma; family Lepismatidae; genus Thermobia; species Thermobia domestica. The sequence goes on from NC_137459.1 coordinate 81,153,456, forward strand.
ACAAAATTGCCCCAGGGTCCCTCGGAGGGTCCCAGAAGGGGTCCGACTTAAAATTTTCAAATAGCAAGGGGGTAAGCTAGTATATCGTTTGAAAGCTATTTACAATAGAAAGACGATGAAATAAGTTTCGATGTTCTATGGTAAACCTGTACAAAATGGCGACAGGTCAAAATGTTAATACAGTTTGCATTGAAAAGTTTTTGGCCATCCCTAGAAATCTGAAATGGCTCAACAGATATCAAAACTGAAAATACCTATATCATCGTTTCAAAAGTACCACGTACTGAGTGAAACAAAATTGCCACAGGATCCCTCGGAGGGTCCCAGAAAGGGTCCAACTCAAAATTTTCAAATGGCAAAATGGGTCAAGTAGTATATCGTTTGAAAGCTATTTATAAAAGAAAATCGATGGAATAAGTTTCTATGTTCTATAGTAAACCTGGCGGCAGGTCAAAATGTTAATACACTTTGCATTAAAAAGTCTCTGGCCACCCCTAGAAATCTGAAATGGCTCAACAGATATCAAAACTGTAAAAAACGTATTTCATCGTTTCAAAAGTGCCATTTAATGAGGGAAACTATGTTGCCTCAGAGTCCCAGACGGGTTCCCACTCAAAATTTTCAAATGGCAAGGGGGGCCAAGTATCGTTTGAGAGGTATTGTTAAAAGAAGGAAGACGGAACAGGACTTATGTTTCAATACCAACACTGCTTGCAATGGCGGAGGGATTAAAATGTTAACACAGCCTTCATCGAAAAGTCCATGTCACTTCCAATGATCAGAAATGGTAAAACATAAGAAGTCAAAACGCTAAAAGGAGTGTTTCCTTATTTGTAAAGTACAGCTTTTCGATGTACAAATATTTGTCCCAGAATCCCAGCAGGTTCCCAGGTGGGGCCCAACTTAAAATTTGCGAATAGGAAATGGGTCAAGTACCATATTGTTTGAAAGTTATCGGTAAAAGAATGAAGATGATACAAGTTCGGAACGGCTATGCAAACCGTGTCCGAAAGAAAAGGGATTGGTTGTATTGAGAGATATGTAAACAGTCACATTTATTGAAATGTTTAATTAACTGGATGCAATGTCTGGATGACTAATTGAGACAATCCTATTTCAGGTACAAGTGTGCCTACTACTTCTGACGTTATTACTAATATTCCTATTACAAGTATTAGTACTATTATTGGTATTACTACAACTTGCTTTACAAGGCTGTGTTAACATTTTCAGTCCCCCGCCATTTCACACAGGGTTTGTATTGAAACACAAGACTTGTTCCATCTTCCTTCTTTTAACAATTGTGCAGCAATGAGGTTTTATGAAAATGTATGCAACCCGCACTACGCGGTACAATATTTCATGTTTTTGGCTGTGTAAAACTCACATATTCTCGTTTTCTTTTCTTTTTCTTTTAAGATTCAGCCTTAGCGGCAGCTTGAACTATACCTAATTCACCTTTCCAAAGCTCACTTAGTTCTTCGCAGTGCAGCTGTTCGCTTAAATTGGACAAATTTCAACGCTTAAGGCAAGAAGATTACGTTTTTTATATGTATCTACAAAAAAAAAAAATATATATATATATATATATATATATATATATATATATATATATATATATATATATATATATATATATTTGTTTTTGTTTAGGCTAAGAATAGAGTTTCTTTACTTATTTATTTATGTATTTATTCATCTTTTGCTGTAATGCAATTCATTATCAACATTCTCGATCATTTATTCTTTGTCCAAAATAACCCAGAACTCACCACGAGGAGGTGACTGCACTTCAAGTTCCACCCACATTTAGTTCCGCCCTCGCGCTCTATCTCTTTTTCTGCCATGACCTTACTTGCTTGCGTCCTCACTTACTTGCTTTACTTTTCTAGATGGCTTTTGCTTTACTTTTCGAACCGAGTGTTGGTATTTCCTTGCTATAAATCAAGACAGCGTATGAATCCGTCGCGACTTGCCGGCCCACACACGGATTGAGAAGCTTGCGTCATCTAATGCACCATTTGCTCTACTGCTTGGGTATGGCATGGAAACGCAGTTATTTCTTCTACGGGCAGTTTCAAATGCAGCACTTCAAGATGCAGAAAACATTTAAACGGAGCAAAAACACCTTGTTATTGATAAAAATAAGATCAGGAGGGAAAAGAGAAATTCAGCGCAGCTGTTCAAGAAAGTAAAGAAAGACATAGCCGGAAAATCTGTTAGAAGAGTCTTCTTCGGTGGAAGAAAAGACCAGACTCCAACGCAAGCGAAAATTGGAAAACATTGGTATCGACGGCAAATCGAAGAAAAACACTTAACAATAATGGAAAAACCAGGTTCAACATATTTGGGTAACGTTGTGCCGAAGTCTGCTAGTGGAGAGGACATCGCCGCGTCTGCGTAACGAATTTCTGGGGGAAAACGGAACTGATCTGTCAACGGTGGTAGCAGCTGGCTATGACAGTACACCAATCAACACGGGAAGATTTAAAGGGGTTCTACATTGTTTAAAAAAACTAAATCGAGAACTTCAATGGACCGTTTATCTTCTTCACGGAAATGAACTACCACTTCGTTACTTAATATGACATCTCAACGGAGGAGCATCGGGTCCAAAAAAACTTTCGGGACCCATACGAAGAAAGCTCGACAAGTGCGAGGAAGCGCCCTTGGTTAAATACCAAGCAATACATCTTGACTGGTTGGATGAATTCACAAAATTTGAAGACCGCAGTGCGGACCAACAATATTTACTAGCAATCTGCAGAGCAATTCACTCAGGATACTGTTCTTTAAACTTGGCGAACAAGAAACCCGGTCCAGTGATCCAGTCACGTTGGCTCAAGAAGGCATGTCGAATTCTTCGTTTGTGCATGAGCACAGCGAGACCTTGCGAGGCATTCATGTGTCTTGTACAATACATGTCATGGTGTATCACAGGGTCTGGTTTGCCATTCAGCAAAAGCCATCATGCTGTGAAGGACCGCGGCATTTATGGAATTTGGGAATCTAGGCCAATTTCTACCCACGGAATCTAAGTAGATAGTATTCTCTGTATTTTGCAATAATTCGCAGTTCTTAAAAATAAATTTTGACGCGGATGATTACTACCACATGGTGGAGTGGATGACTTTGTCCTCCGCAGAACCTCCGCTCACCAAGATGCTCTCCGACGACGAGATTGAAGAAAATATTTACTCAGTTGCAATGCTCGGAGAAGAAATAACTACGTTACCGTGCCATACCCAGACAGTAGAGTGAATGGTGGGTTTGGTGACGCAGGCTTCTCAATCCGTGTGTGAGTCGGCAGGTTGTGATGGATTCATACGCTGTGCCTTGGTTTCTAGAAAGAAAATGCCAACACTCGGATCGAGAAAAAGACTATGCCATCTAGAAAAGTAAAGCAAGTGAGGACGCACGCAAGTAAGCCATGGCAGAAAATTAGACAGGGCTTAACTAAAATGGGTGGGACTCGAAGTGCTATCACTTCCTCGTGGTGAGTTCTGGGTTATTTTGGACAAAGAATAAATAATCGTGAATGTTGATAATAAATTGCATTACAGCAAAAGATAAATAAATATATAAATAAATAAGCAAAGAAACTCTATTCTTAGCCTAAACAAAAACAAATCAATTTTTTGTACATACATATAAAAAAACGTAATCTTCTTGTCTTAAGGGTTGAAATTTGTCCAATTTAAGCAAAGAACTGCACTGCGAAGAACTAAGTGAGCTTTGGGAAGGTGAATTAGGTATAGTTCAAGCTGTCCCTAATGCTGAATCTTAAAAGAAAGAAGAAAACGAGAATATATGAGTTTTACACAGCCAAAAACATGAAATATTGTACCATGTAGTGCGGGTTGCATACATTTTTTCCATAAAACCTCGATGTGGCACATGAAGGCGCTGACTAAAAACTCTGAAAAAAATCTGACACACTTTGCCCACTAGAAGACACCCTTTAACCGCTTCGCGAATCGATTTTCGAAAACAGTTGAAATCCGGCCCACCCTACTACACAATGTGTCGTTCCAATTCATGTCCTTTAAGCACTTCTGACATACTGTTATTAGCAATTTTGATATTTCGTGATCAAAAGTTTGGAGGGGCCCGTCCCCAACTCAACATCTTTTATACAAGAAAATACGAAACACGTATTCCCTCATTTTACGTCTACAATATCTTTGCACTATTTCGTTCACTTCTGTCCACTTGTTTTTGCCTTTCGGGAGTCAAATTCCAAAATTTTGAGTGAGGCTTTTGCCCCCTAAAACCGTTTTTCCGCAGAAAATAAAAAAACACGCATTCGTTTATTTTATGTGTAGTATCCAGAGATGTTCACCCTCGCGAGGGTGTCCCTCTCGAGGGCATCCTCACCCTCAAGTTTCCTCGCCCATAGTGACGCGAGGGCGAGGACAAGTTTTGGCCGCGAGGGCGAGGACAAGCTTCGATGGCGAGGGTGAGGGTGCGCGAGGGCGAGGACAAGTTTTGGCCGCGAGGGCGAGGGTGCGCGAGGGCGAGGACAAGCTTCGATGGCGAGGGTGAGGGTGCGCGAGGGCGAGGACAGGTTTCGGCAGCGAGGGCGAGGGAGCGCGAGGGCGAGGACAAGCTTCGATGGCGAGGGTGAGGGTGCGCGAGGGCGAGGAAAAGCTTCGACGAAGAGGGCGAGGGTGCGCGAGGGCGAGGCCAAGTTTCGGCAGCGAGGGCGATGGTGCGCGAGGGCGAGGAAAAGCTTCGACGAAGAGGGCTAGGGTGCGCGAGGGCGAGGAAAAGTTTCGACGAAGAGGGCGAGGGTGAACGAGGGTGAGGGCCAAGTGTTACTGCGGGAGCGAGGGACTCGGGATTTTCCCGTTTCCTCCCGTTTTCTCATTCCACCTATTCTTTCGTCATCATTCACTTGCAATTCCATCAGTCTCCTTTAGCCATCGATGGCATAACCGTTGGATGTTAAATTAAAGATTTATTTTTTTTATTTTATTTATTTATTTATTTATTTTTTTAAGATTGGTATCTTTGAAAGCGTTTTTAATATAGTGCATGCAGCGCACAGTCTTGAAAAGGGAGACTATTTTGGGCGTCCAGTAGGCTTCTTTCTGTGATCTGTTACCCTTCATTATCGACGTTTTTATTATTAGTTTTTTTCGCTAATTAGGATATTAAAATAGAATGATTTGGTTCTATATCGCAAGTTTTAAAGCTCCCTGACAACTGATATTTAGTCAGCAAAGCATAGGAAAACTTAGAAATAAAGAAGCAAAACTACCTGAAGTATTCGGCTATGGTTCATCTAATCATGGGCGTCGTAACGAGGGGCTTGGGTGGTCGCGTTCCTCCCAGATTTTCGTCACACGTATGTAAGCAAACTAAGAAAATAAAAGCATATATTCAGGGGTGTAGTCGAGAGTATACGAAGGTGTATTGCTCAATCTTAGTCATTTGCGCATACTTTCTGCTTCAAGGCGTGTAGTACTATATTCAAAACTAGCATATATAACCTGTGAAATTTTTAAGACTAGCGTATACTCTGTGAAAATTTTAAGACTATGGTGTACGCCGTGTGAAATTTTAGGACTTGAGCAGGAAGTTTTTGATAGTCTATTATTGCAACACAGCCCCTGCCCGCTGCAGCCCCTAATTATTCGCCTCTACTTTCTAAACATTTTCTATATATTTTACATCCCTAGAGTTGGTGGCCCCGCATCGTGGAGGTTGTGGGGACATTATCTAAGCCTTTGGTCACGTGACCTTACATTTGGACCTGTCAAGTGACCTTACATTTACATAGATTACTATTGAGATAAGTGGGTAAAACAGCGTTCAGGTTTACACCTATAATTTCATGATTCTTAGTGTTCATCCTCCAGAAGGGGAACTTTCGAAGATGTCCTCAATTCTAACTATAGAGAAACGTTCTCACACAACAGAATAAACATAATTTCAAACCGTTCATGATCTATATTTAGAAAAAAATAGCACTCTACTAACGTAATTTGCTGTTTTGGAAAATATAAGTTTTACTTATGAATATCTGGGAATCAGTCGATCTGTCTGTATTCTGACGTATTAGAGTTCGGATCCCTTTATAATTCATCACCGATGCCGATGCTATATGGTACGTGAATCTATAGTTTATGGTAGGATCCGAACCACCATAATGTGTTCAAACTTCACTCAAGGGAATCGAACCTGAGACTTGCTGCAAAGCAGACATGCTTGCTAGACACTATACTAACTTCCTTTGTATATTTCAATATCATTAACTTTCAGTAATCACCGGTAATCGACCTATAACCAGAGTCGAAGTCTAAGAGGGAGTTATTGAAAATGTTTAATTATCCTAATTTTTATGTAAATATTTCACTTTAGAATATTAGCGTTTAAATACTCCTCTCCCCCATACAACCATTACACACGCTAATACTATGTAACAAGCAGCAACGACTACATATTATCAGGTGCAACATTTAATCAATCAACATATAACATATAAAGCTTATAAAATTTTAATTAGTCAGCTGGATTACATCTTATGAAAAAAGTTGAATAATTTCCACCTTATATGTTAGTTGTTTGACGTAACGTAAGCATGAAGGTAAGCTTAGAACTTTGTTCGAAATTCACATTGAAATGATATTCGCAAAGAATCTTCAGTGGGCTGAATCTCTTTCGTTCCAGGTTGGCTACAAGACTGCGATAATCGTAGGACGTAAAAATGAAGATTTTATTCCCCAGTCAGAATTTTTAAACTATCCTATCTCTTCAAGTCAATAATTGTGTTTTGCATTATTACTTTTCAACCACAGAGCAAAATAATTCAATCACTCTACTCCTGTTTTAATGATGTATGACAGCGTGTAACAAATTGTTGCGAGGTCCTGGGCAAGAAAAGTTTGTGATCGCCCTTTCAGTTTTTAATTGCTAATTATAATAAAATTTCTGGAAATCAATTAATCTACACATTTATTTATTTGTGCTAAAGAAAATAAAGATTTGTTCTCTTACTTTCCCGTTCCACCATTTCTTTCATCATCATTCACTTGCAATTTCATCCATCACCTTTAGCAGTTACATAACTCTGGGGCGCTAAACTAAAGATTTCATCTTTTCTTTCATTACTACAGTCTTAAAGTTTGCACGTATTAAAGTTTGCACGACATTATTAATTGTTGAATTGGTGGATTTATAAAAGTTAGTGCTAAATCATTTTAGGCTCGATAATCTTTCCAAGGCCCCTGGAGGCGCTAAGCTCTGCGCGTGCCATTTAGGGAGGAACGGTGGCTCAGCGATAGAGAAATTACATTTGTTAGAAGGGTCGCATGTTCGATTCCCGTTCAAGTAAGTTCGTGGTGGAGGACATCGTGTTCGTGGGTTTTCTGGGGATTCTCCAGTTTCCTACCACATTCTCATTCAACTATTTCTTTCATCATTCACTTCTGTCTCCTTTAGCATTTAGCTTGCATAATCGTGGGATCTTAAACTAAAGATTTCATTTTTCATTTGCCTTTACGTATTTGTAGTGTAAGAAATCCTTGAGACAACGTTTGAAAGATATCATTTCATAATTGTGGGAATTACTGAAAATAAACTTTCCAACAATGATAGCTGCCAAAAATGAACCAAGACCAAAGTGATACAGTGCACAAATTGGCCCCTAGGGTAGTTTCTTAAGACAAAGTTTCATATTTATGGCAATTATTGAAAAAAATTAAAAATTTTAACATTGTTAAGGTAGGACAAATGTATCTCTATTAGTGGTGAATATTAACAATGTTTGAGCATCGAAATTAACCTTACAAGCACATTGACACATTTCAGTTTATATACACTTAACTTAGATTCACATTCAAATCAATGAAGTCATTCATGTTATAGGTTAGAGTGGGTATATATTTCCGAGTGATAATTCAACAATAGTGTTCTGAAGTATTTTATTTGTTTGCTGACGAAGTTTCAAAATTAAGCTCTTTAGATATTTCCCTTTGAATTTGTTCAAATTCCTCAGTTACGCTACATACGTCAGGGATGGCCAACGTGTTGACTGTCAAATTCTGACAGATAGTCCGCGGCAGTCACCCTACCGCCACTCATCAAACCTTGATTTCACCCTCACCCTCATGAGAGCCGCCCTTGTGTGGCTGAATATTTATGCTTGCATCGTAGTTCAAGGAACATTTTGAAGTAAAGGCATTGGATACTGTTGATAAATGATGTAAACGTCACTATCGACCGAGATCTCCATTGTAACAGTTGTTCCATTTTAGGTGTTCCACAGTAAGTTATACGATGATATGTTTTGTTTCCTTTCTTTAGGACGTATGTTAAGCAAGGGCGGATCCAGGACGGACTTCTGGTGGGGGTGGTGGGTTGTAATACTGCTACTTAGAGCTACTTTTAAGAGCTCCAAACTCTGGGATGCGTTTTATTTGTATATATAAAATAAAGAAGTTTCCTCTTCTGGGGGGGGGGAGCGATCGCCCCGATCGCCCCCCTGGATCCGCCACTGACGATAAGGAAATAATTCAACAAATAGGTTGAATAATTTATGCTCTGATCCTCACGAAGGAGGCCTTCTCGAGGCTTCCTCACCCTCAATTACCCTCACCCTCAATGATATGAGGCCGAGGGTGCGCGAGGGCGAGGAAAAGTTTTGAGCACGTAGGCGAGGGCGAGCGAGGATAATGGACAACTCCTATCGCGAGGGCGAGGGTGCGCGAGGGCGAGGACAAGCTTCGATGGCGAGGGTGAGGGTGCGCGAGGGCGAGGAAAAGCTTCGACGAAAAGGGCGAGGGTGTGCGAGGGCGAGGAGAAGCTTCGATGGCGAGGGTGAGGGTGCACGAGGGCGAGGACAAGCTTCGATGGCGAGGGCGAGGGTGCGCGAGGGCGAGGACAAGCTTCGATGGCGAGGGTGAGGGTGCGCGAGGGCGAGGACAAGTTTTGGCCGCGAGGGCGAGGGCGCGCGAGGGCGAGGACAAGCTTCGACGGCGAGGGCGAGGGTGCGCGAGGGCGAGGACAAGTTTCGACAGCGAGGGTGAGGGCGTGCGAGGGCGATGGGCAATTCTATTCGCGAGGGCGAGGGTGAACGAGGGCGAGGGCCAACTGCTACTGCGAGGGCGAGGGTGAGTGAGGTCGAAGTAAAATGAACATCTATGGTAGTATCTACCTACCAAATTTTATCAAATATGAGTGTTACACTTGGGAACTGTTACTTGTGAGATACGTTCGGTGAATCAATTGTTTTAAAGGAAAGAAAACAAGTGGTTTAAGGCGTTTGTTTTGTAGATCGTAAAGCACTTTTAAAGGTTAGTTCTAGTCCCACCATGGTATTTATTTTTTACCTGTTCTCGAGGTTTTTATTTGTATTACTATTGGATTCGATTAAATACAATTCCGAATAGAAACCGAAATAGGTACATGTATACAAAGCATAAGTAGCATAGGATTTCGTTGAACTCATTGACTAAGCCTGAAATTTTCTGATAAAGATACGACCATTATTATTATTATTATTATTATTATTATTATTATTATTATTATTATTAGTAGTAGTAGTAGTAGTAGTAGTAGTAGTAGTAGTAGTAGTAGTAGTCGTAGTAGTAGTAGTAGTAGTAGTAGTAGTTAAAGTACGACGTTTAAACTGAGACGTTTAGACTTACGTAAACTAAATGATATTCTTTTGCGATTATTCACTAGTCCAATATATATATATACATTTATGAGATTTTGCTTTGGGAAATGAAGTGTATACAACATTGAAAAGCACAGATACTACAGTAAAAGTATTTTCGTAAAAATATTGATTAAGTAATTGGAATTAAACATGCCTTTCCAGTAAGGATTACATATAAAGGGCTTATTTTAAAGTGCAACCCAAATGAATATTCGAGTTTTAATCCGACTAGAAGTCGATAATTTACACGATATTATTTACTTCATTAATACTATAATTCTTTATGTTTTAACATATTATAATACTCTTTAAGTTATGATTTTGCCATTTCAAACCACAGAACAAGAAATAAATGTAACGTTTTATTTGTTAAGAAGATATTTCAAACAGTAATAATTTCAAGGGGTGACCTGAGGGATAATTTGAGACCCTGTCGACCTGAGAAATTTCACCCTTGTGGAGAATCTTCGGAGATCACCACTACTTACAAATAGTTTTTCATTACAAATCAGATGATAATAATTGAATATTGAATATACTTAATGTTTTGTTTTCAACTATGGATTTTAGATTTCAATTCATATAATGTTCTGTTCTAATCGAATTTGAAAGATAACTAGTTGCCAGAGAGTTACTCAAAGAAATGTTCTTAGTCTTCTGATGAAAATAGGAACACACTTTAAAAAAAACAGACTTCCTACAGAGTTTGAACACATAAACGCCAGATTAATAGACTATTGACTTAAACCGTTCGAACATTTCGTATACCATCAAATAGCGTCTTTTGACTGTTGTGCAAAGTTGTTTTCTGCTCTACACTCGCTTTTGTTTATTTCCGTACGACCATGAATTTGCTGTGAATATTTGGGTGCTACAAGTCTTGCAATGTATAAAACTATTTTTCGAATAAATCACATTCGATTTTACGTCCTAATAATTTAAATAAAACACTTTGAATATTTGAAATGATTGTAGTTGGAGTGGTCGTTTATGTTTTCATAGTTGTGAGTCTGGATACTCAAATCCGCTTAGCATGGGGATCTATTTCTACTTATGAGAAATATATACAGCGTGTTTCAAAATGATGTGAATGATAAGGAAACCTTCTATAAGTGATAATACTCTATCAACAATTAAATCTCTATGGAAATACTTTCAATATTATCCTCAAGTTTTGTTTGGAACAAGCGTAGTAGTTTAAAATTTATCCGCTAGGTGGCAGAGTGATTAGTTCCAAGATGGCTGCCTGTGGTGCAGAGAGAGCATTTTGCGTTTCACAGTTTCACGTTTGTCGGTCTGTTGTTAGTGTTCAACGCGAGTTCCTCACAAAATTTCATTAAGATCCACCATCAAAGAACTCCATACGTAAATGGTATGACAAATTCAACAGTACGGGATGCATTTGTAAAGAAAAATCGCCCGATTGGTCGTCCACTTCTGAGACAGATGTCGAAAGGGTTCGAACCAGTTTTCAACGCAGCCCACAAAAGTCAACAAGGAGAGTTAGCAAAGATCTGCAAATTCCTCAAACAACTGTTTGGCGTGTAGTGCGTTAACATTTAAAGATGTATCCGTGTATCGAGTACAGCCGTTACAACACTTCACACCTAATGATCACAAGTGTCGCAAGACTTTTTGTGAGTCATTTCAAGAGTTGTGCAGTGTTGATGATGATTTTTGGGCAAACTTTGTTTCAATGATGAGGCTACGTTCCATGTGACAGGAAGAGTAAATAAACAAAATGTTCGCATTTGGGGAACTGAGAATCCTCACCAAATCTGTGAAATTGTGCGTGATTCACCAAAGACGAATGTGTTTTCTGCAATTTCAACTTCAAAAGTTTATGGTCCGTACTTCTTTGACGAAGGAACTGTGACTGGACGAACATTTCTACAAATGCTTACTCCGTGGCTTACGCCACAGCTCGAACATGACAGTGCAGACTTCATCTATCAATTGGACGGAGCTCTATGTCACTTTCATCACAATGTCAGAAATTTTCTCAACAACAGACTGCCACACCGCAGGATTGGTCGGTCAGGTAAAAATTATCATCAGCTTTTACGTTGGCCACCAAGATAACCGGACTTAACCCCTTGCGATTTTTTTCTGTGGGGACATCTAGAAGACATTGTCTACAAACCCCTTCTACCCCAAGATGTGAATGAACTGAAAGAGCGCATCACTTCAGCAGTGCAAACTGTTGATGCAAACATGTTGAGACGGGTCTGGGCGGAATTGGAATACCGAATAGATGTATGCAGGGTAACAAAGGGGGTCCACATAGAACTATTTTCATTTTGTTATCACAAAAACTTGGAGAGTTTTAGCATTAAACTGTAAGATTTGAAGCTATTTGGATGATAATAAAACAGTTATAAGGAGTTGTAATGGTTCACATCATTTTGAATCACGCTGTATTACTGGATAAGTCCTTCAATGCATAGGTCCTGGTGCCTTCAAAAGGTTAAATAACTACTAGTTTGAGGTGCTTCCTGTAAAACATATCCCATCGAAAAGAGTGAACCTGTCACAAAGTAAGCCAAGTTCCTTGAAGGATAGCCTATAAAGCTAAGATAACGTTATTTGCAAAGTATAGTTTCCTACTACCCCATCTGCTGTTTGCCAAGTGTTTATGACTTCACAAAAGAGCAAAAGCACATGGCCGACTTCTTTGATTTCAGTAATTCTCGTAGCGGTCGTTGGCTAGCGTTTCGATAGGTCCACTGTTTTTTATGGGGTATTACTCCTTTCTTGAAAAGTTGCATCAGCACTTTGTTGATTTTCAAGTTTATTTAAAGCCCTTTTCCAAACCGAAAGGCAATGAACGTTTAGATCGTTTCTAGAGAAGCAAGATGATCTACCGTGTGTATTGTTTTTGAATGCGAAGTATTTCAATTGAAAATTAGGTCAGTGGTAGAGCGGTCGGTTGTAGTTCGAGGGGCTCTTGGGTCGATTCCCGCTCAGTTCTTTACTTTTTTCTGTACAACTATATAAAGAAGTTTTGTATTTTGTTTGAAAAAATCTGTAATGTTGATAATTTAGTGAATACCCTCCAAGTCCTCAATTACATATTCTTGTTATGCCAATCAATTTGACTATTAACAAGAAACTGTTTTGAACGAAATGAAAAAGTTCTTTATCTAGGCAAGCCGGAATGAGTAACGCTTTAGATGAGTGGTTAGAGTTGTAATTTTCCAATCTGGTGGTCCGGGTTAGATTCTCGCCCTTAACACTTTTTAAAATGTTTCATTGACAAGGCTGAGCTCGAGTTGGATGTTGTTGAATGAAAGATAATCTCCAGTAGAGAAATTCAATAATCTTGAAAATAAAGCAAGAAAAATGAATAGAGAAAAAGAGTTGCAGAGTTCAACGGTCCTATATTTGATATTATCCGTTAATTTCGTGCATGTTTAAGTTGATGTTTATTGACACTATATTCGCCCCTTTTGTCTTTCTGTCTCAACGTGTAGAATTTCATAAATATTATACAAATCACGAAATTTCAGTTATATATGCAAGCTAATGGGAAATCGGCATATTTTAATACGGATAAGTTCTCCAACTCGTTTGAGTGTTATCGAATGCTGCATTTTTAATATTTACAAATAAATTATCAATTGTTAGCATTTCCAAAAATTATTTAACGAATAATGAAATCTACAATTTCTTCTTTCGAAGTAGTATTACGTATGAATTAGTAGTACTCTCAGAGTATATACCGCGTGTCGGGGCAATGTCAAATTCTTCGCTATTATTCCTGTGGTTTTAGGCAAATGAAACACTCTCAGAGTATATGTATGTATTTTCAACCAAACTGACAATAAGTTTTATAATGGGAAAAAGTTTATCATTATTTTTAAAATATCTTCTTTCGATTTGAAGTACTGCTCATGTGTCGGACGAAATGAGATCACGGGAGAATATAAAAGGGACGCCTGAACATCCAGCTCTTCACTCTGGGACGGACCGACATTCCGGGCCAGTCTCCTTCCTCCGCGGGACAGCTTCGCGAAGGGAAGCCCTCTTCAGGGTGCTGGGGGAAAGGCCTATTGTGTCCCGTAATCTAAGGATTCCCTTTCTAAAAGGATGAGAGGAAATTGTCTTATGTTGGGACCAAAGTAACCCCTTTATTTAGGTATAAACTGTAGAGTAGTGGCACAACCACACAAGAGTTCCGGTTCATGTTCCAGCACCAGTCGCGATTCCGACTCCGTTTCAATTCCGATTCCGGCTTCTGATTTGATTCAGTAGAAATGCTATTAGCGTTTCTTTTCACTATTTGGACCCAGGGTAACCCCTTTATATAGACATAAGCTGTAGAGTGGTGATACACCCGCACAAGAGTACGGTTCATGTTCCAGTGCCAGCACCAGTTCCGATTCCTGCTCCGCTTCAATTCCGATTAAGGCTTCTAATTCAAATCAGTAGAAATGCTATAAGCATTGTTTTCAATATAGCGTGAAAACAGTGAACGTTAAGAATAATACGTTATTACAAAAGACACCACTTGGTGTTCTATGGTGGGAAGAGACCCAATTATAGTAAAACCACAAACATTAACTATAATACACTATTACAAAAATACTTCTTGGTGTTCTACAGCGAATGATTGTTGATCGTTATAAAACAGTGAGCGTCAAGAATAATACGTTATTAGAAAAACACTACTTGGTGTTCTACAGTGGGAAGAGACCAAATTATTGCAAGACAGCAAATGGTAATGATAATATACTACTACAAAAAACACTTCTTGGTATTCTATAGTGGAAAGAGACCCAATTATTGTAAATTAGCAAACATTAACGATAATACGTTGTTTAGGAAAACGGAGAGATTTAGTAGGGGAAGGGAGGGTAAGTTGACGATAGTAAACTTCTATGCATGTTTTGTCAGCCTTGTGTTGATGAAATGTTTCGATTTTATGTTCACGGCAATTATTAGACTTTCGTTTTACTCTGTTAATTGTTTGATGGTTTTAAAATCAAAAGTTACGATGATATTTCACTTTTATTGACCCCATATCGCTTTCGTCATCTTACCCTCCTATGCGGGTAAGATGACTTCCATAGGTGGGTAAGATGACGAGACAAAAAGCGAGAACAGAATTGGACTGGTTATTGTATTTCAAACGCAGTATTTTCCAGAATACACAAATAATAACATGAATAGAAGAATATGAACACAAGCGCAATGTGATTTCAAGCGCAAAAGTCACAGATATATGCTTTGAATTTTGCTTCTGTGACAGACAATTCAGTAGAAGCAGCATGGGCCCAATTGTGACACACATTACAAGCGAACCACGTTTCACTTTTACCATACTCATTACATACTACACACACTTCTTCCCCCAAAACATCGGAATCGTCGTCTTCGTCCATGTAAGTCACTGATATAGAAGAGTTAAATGAGTCGACTGAATATAAATCCTTAATACATGTCTTCTTTTTATGCTACGGAGATTTGTCTTTTCGTTTCTGTGTTCCTTTTTCCTGTGTACGCATATCTTCTTTTGTCTTCTGTCTGGGTTATTTCCCGGCTTTCCTTTTTTCCAGAGTTCTTTTGACAGGACTGCTGGTGATAAGCAACGAAGGCAGCTTCTTTCGCTGTTTCCTTCCTTTGTTAACTGCTTTAGGAAGAAGGTGTAGACCATTGTATGATTTTGCATTTGAGAGTCCAGGGTCTGCATGAGAGGTCCGAGTTCAAAAATGGAAGAATCAAGTTCTGCAAGTGTTGATGCAGGTTCAGAGTGTTTTGGTTAGATTGCGAAAAGGAACGAGACAATTTTGGAATAGAAGGTTTAGGTACTGATACAGATGATGCAGATGCTGAGTTAGACCTTATAGTTGTTGAATGTTCCGTGGCATTTATTTCAGTTGCTGTGGTCGCTGTAACTTCAGGAACATATTGGTTTTCGGTTGTCAATGATGGCTCGAATCAGAATCACTGAAAATCTGAAAATTTAATGGCACTAACCCTGTAGAACGGAAACCCTTTACTGCGTGACTGATCGTGGCCACCCTCCTATATGCCACGTTGAATGGCAGCAACATTCTTTATGCTGATTCTCTCACCTGGATGAGCCATCAAGTAGTCATCACAATCACGGCTATATGCAGTTTTCAATAGACTATAGAAGGCAACATCCAAAGGCTGCATCCGGTGGCGGAGGAAATCCTAAGAGGCTAAAATGATTTTCTCTGCACACGTTAACTGCCTGTAATGTAATATGGGATGGGACTCATTGCAGATACCAGCAGAGCCAGGAGGAGCATTGTTCAAAAAGTGTTCCTGCATACGTACCTTGGGGAAAATAAAGAATGGTGGGACGTAGTTGCCAACAGCACTAAAACAACAAGCCACACTTACATTCACACCTCTTTCAGAAGAAGAAACTATAATTACTCTTCGATTTCCTTTTGAACTTAATAGGTTAGGGATTTTCGTGGGTACAGTTGAACAGCTCGTTTCATCCATGTTAAAAATCTGATGAGATTCAAAGTGTTTCTCATTTAAAACATCTTTATAGACATTAAGGAACGATTCAACATTTGTTTTGTTGAAAGCAGCTAGCCTCCCTGCAGATGAAGGTTCCGCTTTTCGCAGAGAGTAATGAAATTTATCCATAAAGGTCTTGATGAAGTCCTTGCCGGCCTTCTTCTTTCTTGGTTGAATCGCTGAGAAATCTTCATAGTCTCAACATAGTCATAAACTATTCTTCAAAATTGCTCCCTTGTTGGGCTCACGCAGTTCGGGCAAGATGACGAATTCGCCATCTTGTCCGCCTATTTGATTCGTCATCTTACGCGAAACAACCATTTTTTATTGCAAAAGAGACAAATCTGTCATCAGGTTATTTCTAAGTTACATTGAACTATTGATGTAATTAATATACTACATTATTTCGAAAAAACAGAAATCATGTCCTGGGGACTTATCACAATAGCTTCAGACGTTATTTTCTGACACCGGAATCTTACAACAAACCGACGTGCAAACAGTCAAAGCACTCCTGGTCAACTGGAACATGGCCGATTGGAATAGTTTCTATCTCCCAACACGTGTAGCACTAGTGCCTTCCCAACCGCATGAAGGCTGTGTTGCCATATCAGTTCAGGACTCTGAAATTGACAATTCGTCATCTTAGACACCTCGTCAACTTACCCTCCTTTCCCCTACTGTATCTGAATCACATCAATAGCATATGCAATTTAATCATAATGTTAATTTAATGGATCGAATTAACTCCCCCTCCCACAGGGAGAAAATCTCCTTGCCTGGTTAGAAAATGGGACACGTGATTTGGTAGAGAATGTAATGCGAGGTGTGCTCCAACATCATCGTGTATGGCTTACGTTTATTAATCAAAATCACCCAGATAAACCGTTTTATTTGTCTTTTAGAGCTTTTAGTAATATGAATGCTGTAATGTATGGACTGCTTTAGAAAAGGTAATACAATCAAAGACATCTTTTTTATATCAGGACCGTTTCGTTGTCTATTTTCACCACGTAAAACTGCCTATTGGTATGGGACGGGTGAAACATAGTTTCACTAATGTAAATGAGTATATAAAACATAACAGAGGTATTGTTGTTATTAAAATTCCGATTATTATCGTTTGTGCCAAGCCCTGATAGTGGCTATAGGCCTTCTTGAAAATAAAGATAATAGAAAAGAGAGATATAAATACCTGCATCAATGCCCAACAAATATGATTAATAAGGTCTCTGAATTCTGTGAAAAGGTTGGTGTTAGTTTAGAGAACGGTGGTGGAATACCGGAATTTAAAAAAATTCAGGCATATTTAATAGCGTATAAAATTACTGTGTATGATGGGTTATCTGGGGAAAAATATTTTTCAAGGGGCACGGTCAGGGTAAGCATATTAATTTACTGTATATTAACAACCATTATAGTATAATCACTAATCTAACTGCTGCATTTTCATGCTCTTACTATTGCGAATAATATAATAAAATTCACATCAAAGACAAGCATGTGGGGAAATGTAAAACCTTGTGTAATAAATGTCAGAATAACCATGCACCGTTACAGAAAATGTAATATATTGTGAGGAATGTAATAGATGCTTTTACGGAGCTCAATGTTACAATAATGAAAGGTTTTCAGTATGCGATATTTTGAAAGTGTGCCTTCAATGTCTTAAAGCACACGTGGGGAAAAAGTTCGGAATCCACATGTTTGTGTGAAAGTATTCTGTACTGGATGTAATAATATGATGCCATCAGGGCATTTATGTTATATTCAACCGAGCAGAATACGTACTTCACAAAAATGGTTATTAGTGTTTTATGACACTGAGTGCCGACAAGATAAGGAAATAGCGAGTGGTATTTTAGAGCATAAGCCCAACCTGTTAATAAGCCAACATATATGCTACAACTGTAAAAATAATGCGTGTGAACGGTGTGGCGTATGCGGCATTAGAGAACATGTGTTTTCTGGAGAAATATATATTGTAGATTTTCTAGATTATTTGGCACAAAGGAGTCCCGGTATTAACAAAATAGTAGCCATAGCCCATAACGCAAAGGGCTATGACGCTCATTTTTTTTACACACAATGATGCTTGAGAAAGAGTGCACTCCTCGAATAATTATGCGTGGGTGTAAAGTTTCAGCCATGGAATATTTATATTTAAAATTTATTGATAGCTTAAGTTTTCTACCAATGCCTTTGGCAAAATTAAGCGATGCGTTCGATTTGCCCGTTTCGAAGGGATATTTCACTCATTTATTTAACACAAAAGCCAATCAAGAGGCTCATGGTGCGTTACCCGGCCTTGAGTATTATGATGTGGGCAACTTAAAAAAGAAACAGAAAAAGTTTGTCAAATGGTATAATGAGGAAAATGAAAGACTTAATCATACGGGTTTTATTTTAAAAGAACAATTAATTAAATACTGTGCAAATGACGTGAACGTGCTTCGTAATGCGTGCATAAAATTTACGAATGAATTTGAGATTACACACTGAAAAAAAGGGCTTGGTCAGGAATACCAAATTTGTTTGGTCAGAGCATTTGGTCACTTTTTTTGGTTAATTTAACCAAAATTTGGTCATTTTGACCAAACGTGTTTGGTCATGAACACTATATTTTTTGGTCAGAACATTTGGTTGATTAATTTGGTTATGCGAACCAAATTTTAACTGATTTGGTAATTATTTGGTTTTCAGGACCAAAATGTCTATTTACAAGGTCACATGTGTTTATTTGCATTCTGGATAAACATTTCGATTACGAAAGTGTGGATCGCATTAGCGCTTTATACCGTAAAAATAAAAAGGAAAAGAAAACGTAGAAGAACAATCATAAAGAACATCGCTGGGAAATAAAAGAACTGTGTGTAAATGAGTTGTGTGTGCACTATACAACTTTCTCAACGAAGTAATTTTCACTTTTCAACGACGTAATGGATGCCTATGTTATAAATTTATTAAGAAGCTGGAATTTACCGCAGCTAATCGACATGTTTCAAGGTAAGTGTACTTTTTCGTATATATTAGTTTTGCTGTTAGTTCATATGTACTTATTCTATTGGCTGTAAATTTGGCGTATCAAATACGCCTTGGGTAAACTTTACAATGCACGCCCCAGCTGCGCATAGATATGTAGAACCGCTTTCAAAGGGTGTAGAATAGAGTAGGGTAGGGTACAGTAGAGTAAAGTAAGGGTAGGAACGGGTTAGCTTAAGGTTAGGGAATTTTTGATCCATTTTCATAGAATTAATAGAGAGTAATTTCTCGTTTCAAAGTGAGTATACCACCCGGAGCGGGCATTATTAAGTTAAACCTAGGCCCTTACATATAGATAAAGGGGGAATTGACGACACTAGAGCAGGGTATAAAATTGCAGAGGCAAGAGTTGGGGTAATTTCTATTACCACTAGATACTTCCGGAAAGGAGTAAATAAAGTGACACTAACGCTAGTAGTTTGCAAAATAAATTGGTGCATTTATAGTTTACAGATGAACAAAATTCTAAAATTTACGGAAGAAATATGGGGTATTATTTAGTTTCTCCTCCAGATCACTTGGTATTGACTCTGACTTACTTGGTAGGGGTTACCATTCGTTATTTGTAAATGTAAAGTAGTCATCCGGAATATGAAGCATAATTTTGAAAGAACATTTCATGGAACCCAAATATAGAATCCTTACCTTTGAAATTGATATTTCTCGTGAAATACGCTGATAAAAGCGTGTATTTTTACTTTCGGTACACTACTCGAAATAATTGTTGAAAACAAAATATAATTTTCCCTAATTTACTTCTTACTGACCCCTAAAAGACTTACGCTGGGCGACATGAAAATATCTCACTTATTGCAGGTAAATATCGATGGCCCCACCAGAAGTAATTGTGAAAAAGTCACAGTTCTTTTACGATTTGCGTATAAATAAAACTTTCTCATTGTCATAAATATACAGTGCATAAAAGTAACCTGTGCTAGGTGGACACTAAAAAGCATGAATGCTACCTAAGAGTCAGGGCAAAGCAAAGATGGTTGGCCGAAGCGGCAGCGCAGGGAGTAGGCACGTCAGTGATGGTGGGTATACGCGTAAGTAAAGATATGAGAAGAAGTGGGATATTGCAATGATACGAGTTTCAATAGCACTTGTCATGCTTTGACACTAGTAACGCTCCACTTGTAAATGTAAAATTCAGCTTGTGTACACTATATCATATTTCTTCTGTAAATTTTACAAAATTGTGCTTCCGGAACATGAACCACTACCCCCTCCCTATATATATTCGAGTGTATACTTCTTATTAGGTATTCGGAAAATATTATTCTTCAAAGCATTCAGAGAATAGTGTATTATCTCCAAAAGATAATTCTGTGGTTTGGAGCAAAACGACCAATGTCAGAAATTGTAAAGAGGAGAGAGAGAGAAGAGACAGGCTATGATTTCTGCTTAGAACCTTTCATTGTTTGTTAGAAGTACATTAGTCTTTGAAAACAATCGGTTAGCATTAGACTTATTGTTATCTATAGGTACCCGTTATGCACCAAATTACAAAATTATTTGCATGAGTTAAAAATGCTCTTAAATTCTTGTTGTTGCTTCTATACTCATAACTTTTACAGTATGAAGCTGAAGTATGAAGTTACCATGAACATTTTTCTCTTTAGCTTAGCCCAAATACACCCATTTCTGTAAAGAAAAAAAACGGGTGAGCAACTTCCTATACTCTTTGTGTGGCACATGATCGCGTAACATACCAAATTTCGCTTGGTAGTGTAATAAAACTTAAATGCTTTCACCATTGTATAATTCTTTTTTGATATTCAGTAAATATCTGGTTAATGATAAACTTTCAATCTACATTTCAGAACAAGAAATCGACGAAGCAGCATTTAATTCATTAACTGATGAACTAACTCAGTTAATTCCCAAAATAGGGATACGTGCAAAGTTCTTAGCAAAATTTAAGGAATTTGTAGAAACAAACACAGTTGAAATTTATGATGTGCTAGATGACGGTTCTCTCTCATTTGCTTCACCATCAGTGTCAACGCCAGATGACTCAGTGTCAGTTCGATCTGAAACTACAGAAAGCAGTTGTTCCATGCCAGCACCAACTAAAAGAGGAACTGATTTATCTCTGATCATACTTTTAAAAATGAAAGGAAATCTTTGAGTTTTACGTCCCAGTTATGCCAGGTAGACTAAAGAAGATGATGATAATGATGATAAGAAATGAATAAAGGGGGAAGGAACGGGATAACTCCGACAAATCCACACACACGGTATCACTTAGCGCGATTTGGGATCAAACAAAAGATCTCACACGTCAGAGGTCAACGCTCTACCACTGAACCACCGAGGCCTCGATCATACTTTAAAAACTGCCAATGATTTACCTATTTTGTGCCAGGGTTTGCAAGAACCATGTTTTAAAAAATGGTTTAGTTTGGTTTATTTTTTTTCTCTGCTAATTGAACGTATGGAACACACATTAATATAAGTCGATACTAACCTGAAAGTGTTCCTGTAAGATTAAAACGTGGTTCTTCAATGTTCATATGTATTTCTGGCAAAAATATCGTGTGCCTTTCATCAGGATGGCTCAAAACGTAAAGTGTATATGCGTTCAAGGTCAGTTCAAGCTGAGCATTTCAATAGTATAAGGTAATAATGGGACTGTGTAGATATTGTTACTGTTTACAACATAAAACTACAGTCGAGAAATTTTTCACCTACTCTGCAGTTAAGCAACCAACTAATCTATTAAGGATTAAATAGTGCACTAAATTAATCGATACTTAGTTTCTATGTGTTTCTATTTACAAGACTGAACAAGTTCAAATTTTTTATGCTTAATCTTCAAATCCTTCATTACAAGAGTTACTTTGTTGATAAGAAATCATAAGTAGCATTTATTACTAAATATTTTTGCGACTTTCTTCGTCGTAGATAGTCATTATACTTATATAGTACCACTATTACGTTATACCATTGAAGTACTAAGTTAGAACATGTAATTTACATCAGTTCTACATATTTGAAGAATTAAACCATTGTGATGAAAGGCATTCGATATTTGTGCCGGAAATATAGATTACCATTTGAAGGCAAATTTCAAGTTCAGCTTCACAGGAACAGTTCCAGGACAGTTTTTTTTTGTAAATATATTTCTTTCTTTATTATATATTACATATGGATATAAATACTTGTACAGAAGACTTATGAAAATATAGAATCATTTTAACTGATATTTGAAAAAAATATAGGAATTTATTTATTGAGTTTTTGATGTAATGCAGATCTGTTTGGTAAGTTTATTCTTCTCTTTCAGAATGTGGCATAGATATTGAAAGCAGCTTAGCGTGGCTAAAGCATAGTGTCGAGCCCTGGCAGGAAGTACTTGATCACTGGAAGAAAACGTTGAAAGTTCGATGCAAGCAAGAGGGCAAAACTGTTCATGAAATAATTTCAACTTGGCCAGCATTGAAGCAGCCTTTGGGATGTACATTGGTAAGTTTCATTTAATTAACCTGCATTCTGTTTTATTACTAAGGACTGTGTTGTTACTGAATAGGCCATAATTTACAAGCATTGAATTTTTCTTTGGGGCTGAGAACACTCATACAAAATCTTTTGCTTACGTCCAGAAGTTGATTTTGTCATAACATACTTTTTAGAACAGAAGTTTCCTTTAAAATTGTGTCGCGTTTGACAAGAAAATAGTAAAAGCCTTCAGGATAAAGTCATACTGAATATTGAAATGACATATACTAGTGTAGGTATTTGTATGTGCGAGCTAATAGAACTTAGTTGTCATAAAACCATAATAAAAATATATATAAATGGTGGAAAATGAATTACTTCCTTGTCCTCTTATGTAATATCTGTTCATGAATGTTGAGATATCTTGAAGCAGGTCTGAACTGCCTGTAGGTTGGTGGTTATCGGTTCGATGCCCGGTAGGTGTATAATTTTATAAAAGTAATTCAGATTCAACTACAAACTATAGATTCCCTCCTGTGTAGCTCCGGTGATGAAAGAGGATAGAGACAATCAATGAATCTTGAAAGTTTTTGCAGTTTCCTTTTCAAAAAGTGAACATTTTGCATTGTATTCAGATTGCATATTAAAAGAACTAAAACATGTCTAATAATCTTTTTTGCTGGTTCTTTATAACATATTCATCCACATGCATGGAACACAAAGTGGGAAAGTATTAAGTTCAGTTTATCAGCAACTCGATCTTCCTTTGAACAACTAGATGAATAGCTCAATCGCAAGTCTGAAAACAAATACTCTAAACCTAAAATTATTGTTTCCATTTTTAAGACGCATATGATTACGTGGCCATACATTACGAACACGTGCACTGACTTTACCTTGCAATGGAAAGGAACGTAGTCATATTCAGTAAGATAAAAATTGAGAACTGAGTTCTTACAACACGATGTCACTTGTTTATGAAAGCGAGATCTCAGAAGGACAATACTTACATGACTGATAAACAATCTTTCTTGTGATTGCGTACCAACCAAGCATATACGTACAGCAATAGAAACTTTGACGGTGATTTTTTTAAATGCAATCGGTGACTTTTCGATTCAATAAGCCTTTTTCTTTTACTCAGTAGATGGCAAATAGTGGTTTTATTGTCTGATAAACGCTAACAGTATTGTAGAATTTTCTTCACTCTGCCCTTTGACAAATTAATATGAAACCCTAGCGGCCTTATTTCAGCAAGTAGAACCTTGGCTTTACATTCGGAAGTTCCGGGCTCAAATCCGGTCATCGTGACTGAAATTTCCCTGGATTTTTCCTCAGTCATTGCAGCAAATACCGGGATGGTACCTGTAATATTAAGTCCAGATCAATACTTTCCCCATCCTTGCCTAATCTATCCGAGTAAATAGACCTTTGTTTACATTAACCTATATAACCAAAAACCATTATAACACGACGAAAGCCCGTGATGCCACAACCTCAATATGGGTCTAACTGGCAATTATCGTCAATGTAACATCTTCTTGCATTACGTTTCTGGCTTTTGTGGTCTACTTATTTAAGCTACCAGTAAGCCAATTTCCTCAAGATGTTCGACAACACCAGAGGAATGCAGGTTGAATTTGAACCCAAGTCCAAGTCCATAAAAGTATACGCTGTAACTAGTAGTTTGTATTGAAATTGTTACAGTTAAGAAATTTCATTTATGCACTTAAAGGAAGTTGTGATTCTTATAACAAACTGATAAAATACTGACTGAAAGGTAAAATAACAATTCGTAAGGAACACATGTTCGTGGAACTCATCACTGAGTTTATGTAAAAATTAATGAAATAATGTTATTAATGTAAATGTTTTAATACAATGGAACTCCATTTCCTGATTGATCAAGATTTCAAAGACTTATATCCTGATCATACATCCTTGTTCGTGAAATGGGATTCTGTCAGTAAAAAATTGGAAAAACTAATGAAGAAACGGCTACATGACGCTTCAGCAGTCGAACTTTTAGATTATTATCCATTGCTGGCTATCCTTATTATCCAATTGTATCGGGTGTGGACGAAAGGTTCAGTTTTCTAGCATACGTAACACAGTTCGTAGTCCGACTGGGATTTTGGGGTATGCTTGGAGATCACACAGCGAAGGTTCAACAACTTGTCCATTAATAGAGTTGGTCTTCTTCCCCTATCTCCGATCATTAAGTTCGGAGGACGGTAGCGTAAACTAAAGTCATTTGTGCCTTTCAAAGTGGTATGAAAATGTTCTCGCCAATAATTCTCCCCCTCCCCCCACACTCTTCAAAGACACACGTTGGAAAGAAAATTAAGGTTACGCCAAGAACCCTGTTTTCGGAGTGTGAAGCTGAGCTACGATGTTTCATTACATGTGAACAAATACGAACTCGATACATTTATTTAATAATAACCAAACAGTGGCCGCGGTGGCTCAGTGATAGACCGTTCATCTCTGGTGCATGAGGTCCCGGGTTCAAACCTTGCTCCCACCAAGTGAACTTTGTGGTGAACAAACACCGTGTGTGTGGGTTTCCTCGATGTTCTCCAGTTTCCTCCCACTTTCTTCATTACACCAGTTCATTCATTTCTCATCACAGTCTCCTTAAGCCTAGCCGGCATAACTGTGGGGCATAAAACTCAAAAATTATATTTCATTTTAATAACCAAAATCACTTACTGAGCATAAATGTGATCTATTCTACTGTATATTCTCTGTTGGTAAATGCTAGTGAGGAAGTTCTTAAGTTTATTTGAGGACAAGTTGTCGAGTTTTCGTAATTTAGTAGCTTTTGTCCTTGTTTGAACGTATCGTTTTTGCAGTCAGATATAAATAGCTTTTGAAAACCTTTGCAGCTTTTAAAGCATTTAAGAGCTTTTAAAACTTTGCAGTATTATTATGACTTACCAATTTTTTAGCTTCAAAATAACATATATTTATAGGCGCAAAATGCATATGTCATTGTTTATGTACAATAAATAATGCTTCAGACTATTGAGGAAGCATAAGTGTCTTTGTTCTTATATGTAAGAAAAATTATTTAAGTATGTAACATGATCAGTTAACCTCTCTCTGATTCCAACAGGTAATGGGTGATGTTCAACCTTTCATGGAAACGAGAGACCTACAACATTCGTTGAGTGTTCGTTGTTGGCAATTACGGAATAAGGAGCTGCTTTACATACAGCTACGTTAAATAACTTTCGTCTGCAATATAGATTTTTGTGTTTCCTCCGAAAATGAACTCTAAGTGATTTGGCCCCTTGAAATTCGCGAAAACAACCTTCATCAATACATCTAAAGACTCCATTGGAGGATATTCTGTGTTTGAGCTTTAAATGAAGGATAAGTGTCGCTACTAGCATAAAATTTGATTTGCAAATTGAACAAACAGGCATTGTTACTAACAATTACATATAATTCATTCAATTACGTATAACGCATGGTACTGAAATAACATTTGTTTAGAGAAACGTGATTCAAGCAAGCATAAAATATCAGTAGTTGTGTCTGTTTCGACCACTATTGTTTACAGATATTTCATATCAGTTAAAAAAAAACAATCATATCCAACAATAGTGTATCGTCTGTTTATCGTGAGGAGTACTTATGTCATATACCGCTTTTTGCAGAAGAAGCCAAAGATGTTCCCCTTCCTTAGGGAATTCTGCGTTAAACACAAAAAAGTTTTAAAACATATGTCCACACCCTTGAGCACGTTGTCTAGCTCAGTTAAGAATAGTTTATAATTTATTCGAAAGATCTTCAATGCTGTTTGCTGGGAGTGAAATTATAACTTTTCTCACAGTTTTTTTACCTTTTTTGTTATAAAGATTTATATTTGGCCTAAAAATGTTATTTTATTTTCACTAACCAGTTGATACATGTTAATATTATTGTTTAATTTTGAATAGATTTATATTTGGCCTAAAATGTTACTTTATCTTCAGTAAACAGTTAGTTTCGTTATGTTATTTTGAAAAGATTTATATTTGGCCTAAAATGCTATTTTATTTTCAGTCAGCAGTTGATAAATGTTAGTATCATTGTTTAATTTTGAATTTAATATTTTTGTTTAATTTTGAAGTCTGTATGGCTCAGTTGCTATACTCAGTTATAATAAAATTCTTGTGTAGAAAAGTATTGTATGTACATGCTTTATATCCTAAATTCGTTCTATTTTTCTCCAAAAGTTGATTTATAACTTTGTTCATATATGTGTGTACATGTATTAGAACTTCATGAAAATGTACATGTATTCATTTACATGCATGCTATTCTAGGAATAAACCGACAAGCCTCGAATATGTGTTCAGGACCTCAGTATAAGAAAACAAAGTTTATTTGCAACTTTGGTCGGAAGCGCCTAATTATGCAGATGGAACCAATTTAAGATAATTAAAGACATACAAGAGTGAAAAAATGCGTCTGAGCCGTGACTCGAACCCGGGATCTTCGTCTTACCATGCAGATGTGCTACCCAGTCCGCTCTCAGTAACAACAATACATTCTTTCACTCTTTATAACGATGCTGTTCCACAAGGTGGAAAAATGTATGGCTGTTCTGGGAGCGGACTGAATGGTGCAGTGGTAGTGCATCTGCATGGTAAGCGGGAGGTTCCAGGTTGGAATTCCGGTTCAGTTATATGTTTTTCAGTCTTTGTATATCTTTGATTTCGTGCCTACAAAGGGTCTGGTGTGACAAAATTGGTTGTTTTCTCAATTTATCAATATATTAATGTAATTATTTAAATTGATCGTAGGATACTACATTGAATAAAACAATCGAGGAACTTTGCATACGGTTGAGTACCTCGATACGAAAGGGTTGTTTTAATTTGATCCGAAACGTTTGATTACGGAAAAGTAAGTATGTTCTACTTACCTTAAATTGGCCTCATTTCTGTAATTAGGCTTTTCCAACCGAAGTCGCAAATAAACTCTTTACTTATAGTGAGGTTCTGAACACGTGTGCGGCGTTTCTCGGTTGTTTTATTCATTGTAGCCGCTCCTGCGAACATTTCTACTGATTATCTTAAATTGGCCCCAGTTACGTAAATATGTATTTCCGACCAAAGTCGTAGATAAACTTTTTTCTTGCATTAACATTTTAAATACGTATGCGAAGTTTTTCAGCAACTAGTTTCTAATTTATTTGAAAAATCTTCAATGTTGTTTACTGGGAGTAAAATTACAGCATAAGTTTGCTTTAAGTTCTTTACGTTTTTTCTTGAAGTTTTGCATTTGATCTAAAAATCTTACTTTCAGTACTTTAACAGATGTTAATATCATTGTTTAATTTTGTTGCTGTTTTTTTTACTATTATTATTTACAGTAAAATGATTTTGTAGAAAAATGTTGTGTGTAAATTCTTTATATATTAAATAGTTTTATTTTCCTCAAAAAATTGATTTGAAACTTTGTGTACATATACATAGAATTTTAAATTTACATGTATTCGTGTACATATTTCGTATGTTGCTTCAAAGTGTATATGTAAATATTATTTTTGAAGAAGTTCTTAATAACTAGAAGCAATAACTTCTAACTTTATATGTGGGTTACCGCAAAAGTCATGGCAACTTTTTTTTTCCTTTCTTACGAAAATGGTCACGCATCAAAAACTTCTGAAATATCCAAATGGAAGGTTAGCGTATACGTAAACGTTACATGTAAGGAATTGTGTAAACATACACATCTCCATCAGAATATAGCACGAGAGAAAATAAAGTAAAAATAATTGTTCGTATTATGGGATGTGTATTTATATCCAATTTATACGTAATATTTACATATGTATTAACTTTCCATTTGCATGTTTAAGAATTTCTTGCTTTGTTACCATTTTCGTTAGAAAAAATTTCCCATGAAATTTGTGATAACCCTCGTATTATTTTCAGTTTAGTACCTATAGCAACAGTATTTGGTAATTGCTACCAAATGGTTTGGTCAAATTCACTAAATACGGGTTTAGTATTTGCAACCAAATTATTTGGTTCCAAGAACCAAATTTCGTTCATTTTAACCAAATTTTTGGTATTACCAAATGCATATTTGGTACTGGTAACCAAATAATAGGTTTCTGCAACCAAACAAATCGTGACCAAATGATTTAGTGCTGGTGACCAAGCGTTTGGTTGGCGCTATATTGACCAAACGATTTGGTAACCAGCACCTATTTTTTTGGTCAATTTGACCAAACCTTTTTTTCAGTGCATCAGGCGTCAACCCGTTTCTAGAAACTATAAGCATTACCAGCGCATGTAATTCAATGTATAGGAAAAAGTTCTTGCAATTAGACACCATTGGCATTATCCCAATTAGCGGGTACAGGTCGCGCGATAACCAATCTGTCGACGCCGTTCAGTGGCTCTTGTACGAGGCCGACCGATTAAAACATAAATCCAGCATTCTGGTAATGAAGGAGAGATTTTAGTGCGTGGTGGCTATAAAGTGGATGGTTATGCCAGCTATAACGGCGCAGAACAAGTTAGGATTACCAAGGGTGCTTATTTCATGGTTGCCTGCAGTGTTACCCCACAGGCCGTGATAACATCATATATAACGACTCATACACTACTTTTAATATGCGCTACGAGAATACTATAAATAAAATTAATATATTAAAAGAACTGGGGTATATAGTGCATGAAATGTGGGAGTGCCAGTGGCGAGAGTTTTTCAAAGAACATCCAATGGTACATAAATTTGTAAAAAAACACAACATGACGAAGAAAAGTCCAATTCATCGGCGGTATGCTCTGTATGGTGGAAGGGTCGACGCAATGAAACTCTACAAAACGGTGAAAGAGGGAGAGCGTATCATGGATACCGACATAATATCCCTCTATCCTTATTGTTGTAAGGTGAAAAAATATCCTGTGGGTCATCCGAAAATTTATGTCAGAGATGGCGAGTGCCCCGATATTTCGGAATTCGAGGGGATAATAAAATACGGTATTAGCGCCAGACAATCCCTACCACCACGTGTTGCCCTGTCGAAGTGGTGGAAAGTTACTATTCCCCCTATGCCGAACATGTGCGAACACTTTGAATGAAGAAGAATGCACACATTCGGATGACGAGAGAGCTTTGACTGGTGTATGGGTTGAAGATGAATTGCGGGTGGCTGTTGAGAAAGGATACAGAGTAATCGAAAAACAAGAAGTATGGAGCTATAAGGTCGTGATGTATGACGCTGAAAAGAAAGAGGGCGGTCTTTTCACTTAGTACATTAACCTGTTTATGAAGATCAAGACTGAATGTAATGGCTGGCCAGCAGGATGCGCCACCGAACAACAAAAAACGGTTCATACACGATTATTATGAAAAATAGGGCATCCACTTAGACAGAGAAAAAATTATGTGCAACAAAACTAAGAAACTATTTCAAAGGTGGGTGTAAACTGCCTGTAGGGTAAATTCGCTCAAAGGGAGAATATGGAGCAAATCTCTATC
Organism: Thermobia domestica; assembly: GCF_964235325.1. NCBI lineage: Eukaryota > Metazoa > Arthropoda > Insecta > Zygentoma > Lepismatidae > Thermobia > Thermobia domestica. The sequence goes on from NC_137459.1 coordinate 81,183,598, forward strand.
ATTAAAAATCCCGAGGAGTATTTCGATATTATAACAAATCCGAATATTGAGGTTAAATCGTGTATTCCAATTGGCGATAAAATCCGTGTGTTCAACTGGAGAGTTAATGATAGCGTTATTGCTTCAGCTAAAATATCAACGTGATAATCCCCGCATACACCACGACACACACTCGCCTCGAGTTATTTCGTTACTTGGTGAGCATGTGTTATATTATGATACCGACAGTGTTATTTACAGCCAATCCCCTGGTGAGCCTCAGTTAAAAATAGGATTGTTTTTAGGAGATTGGAAAAATGAGTTAGCAGAATATGGTCCGGGTTCATTGGCGGTGGGCCCAAATGTTACGGCTACACCGTTGTGAATACTCTTATTGGTAAAACAAAGACCATATGTAAAATCAAGGGAACCACACTGAATAGTAAAACCTTAAAATATGTTAACTTTGAACAAATGAAAGACATGATTTTAAATAATTCACCATCTATTAGCGTTCCTCTCGGCAGACAAATTGTACGCACTAAAGATTATAAATTGATTACTAAGCCGAAGGCGCATAAAATCTACCAGGTTACTGCTAGTAAAAGAACACAAGTAGATAATTTTGATCACTTCCATACGGGTATAAAAAACGTATTGGGTAAATAGTGTATTAACAGAACCCATAGTTTTTAATTAAGTAGAGACAGAGAGAAAAAAGTGGATAATCAAATTTTAAATCATTATTATTTTAATTAAATCGAAATATGTGCTGGTCTAGCATAAGATGATGATGGGGGGAAATTTTCTGTTATTATCACTTTACATAATTGCTATGACCATATTCATCTTTCACCTGATTAGTGGTATACTTTTCATTCATATTATCTATATATTGAGAACTACTTTAATGTTATTACAGATTCTTCATTGCCTGCACAATTTTCTGTTGGTGATAATTATGAAGTATTATTGTCATATACTCTTAAAGGTATTCGTCAGTGTTTTATTCTCTCGTCAGATGATAGTAATGGCCCGGTAAATTTTTCTATTTATACATGGAGAAAACTCCATCTTTATTTGCCATACATTCAGCAGGCTATATTTACCTACTCTCAATTATGTAAAGATGTAAAAAAAATATGCTCAAAAATGTCTGAAACAGAGCATTAATACTACCATTCCAGAATTTAATACTACTACTACTAATCTATCATCTGAACGAATTGCACTGGAGGTATTCACATTATTGAATCGTAATAATAATAATATTTTTATTATATTCTTAATTATTTTGTGATGTATGAGAATATGGAGTTTCAACACCCATTTACTTGTATTATAGCCGGCCCCATCGGTTGTGGTAAATCATATTTTGTATAAGAGTTTTTAAAACACTATGCTGAAAAATGGAAAAATATAGTATGATGTTATGGTGAGTGGAAAGTGTCTGTATGAAACTCTCTCCTCAGGTTGTACATTTAAAGAAGGGTTGCTAAACCTCTATGAATATTCAGCGGAAGAAGGTCCGCATTTTATTATAATTGACGATTTAATGCGTGAGTGTAAAATTCAGATTGTAGACTTTTTTACTAAAGGTAGGCACCATCGAAATTTAAGTGTCATTTTTATAACACAAAATATTTTTCAAGCCAGAGATATGCGTGATATATCGTTAAATAGTCATTATTTGGTATGCTTTAAAAATCCACGTGATCAGGCACAAGTTAATAACCTAGCACGTCAATTGTATCCAGGTAACACAAAATTTGTGCAGGAAGCCCACCAAGACGCAACTCGAGATCCTCATGGTTACTTACTTTTCGACTTTGAACAGAATACCCCCTATGAACATCGTGTTCGAACAAATATTTTTCTCCTAGATTCTTACAATTGTGTTTACGTACCATCAAAACAATATTCTCAATAGTTCATATATTTTCATAACCAATTTTACTATAATAGTCCGAAAATGATTAGTAAAGAATGTGCACATTTACTGAAACTCTTCTAGCTAGGGCAAAACCTAAACTACGTAAAGCGATATTACAGAGTGCCGACCCCGATTTAATTCGCTCCATTTGCGACTTATCATATAACGTGTTGCAAGGAAACGTTCCGTTAAATAAAAAAGAGAAAATAGAATTAAAAGGTATAAAATGATCTTAGGTATTTAGTGAAAAGTCCATCATTACAACAAAAGAAAAAACGAATTATTGTACAAAAAAGTGGTTTACTCACTGCATTGCCTGCACCTATTGTAGGAGGTTTACTGTCTGCTTTAATTAAATAAATGTGCAGAATGCGAAAAAATTTGTTTTAATAGCACCAAAAAAATTTCATCACTATCAGACAATATCTAATCTACATGACGAAATGAAAAATATTTTAAATAATAAGAGTATGAGTGTTGAAGCAAAATGGGTATATTATAAAGAGGTACTGCAAAAATATTTACACCTCGTACAGAAACCTACAACAACAACGACATCAGCTAATATTGAAACGGTTAAAAAGAGGAGGAGGAGGAAGAGGTAGAGGATATGGAAATACTATCTAAACTCCCCGTATTTTGCTTGCGTAAAGCAAGACCTTTATTACGTAAATTATAACAGAATCCCAACATTCAATGGGATTATAATGGTAATGTTAATATTTATAATAAATTAATTCCAGGTGCTAATATAGTAGATTTAATATCGGATTGTGTTAGATGTAAGAAAAATATTCCAACAGCCGGCTGGAAACCATTTGCTATACTATTTGCAAAATCTAATATCCCCTTTGAGTATATAGGTAACCCTCATCGTATAGCATATATTCGTAAGCTAACAACTGGGAAACTAGAAGACGAAGAAAAGGAGGAAGAAGAAGAGGAGGAGGAGCCACCACGTAAACATAAATGGCATGACTATAAAATATGAAGAAGCTAGCTGCCGTTTATTATAACCCCTCACATCCTGATTCATTTTTAACTCCATTGGCGTTATGGAAAGCCGTAAAGAAATCAGTACCATTGCACAGTGTGAAACAATGGGTAAAAGAAAAACTGATATATACACTGCACAAGCCTGCACGAAAACAATTTCCACGTAATTCCTATCTAGTGTTTAATATTGATGATCAGTGGCAGGCTGATTTAAAAGATATGCAAAGTCTACAAAAATGTAATGATGGGTACAGGTATATTTTAACAGTAATAGATATATTTAGCCGGTATGCATGGTCTGTGCCTGTGCGCACAAAAATTAGCTTCGATGTTATAAATGCATTTAAGAAAATATTTGCATCTACCAGGGGTAAACCGCTACAAAAAAAACGGATATTAAGGCAAGTATAAAGGAACGATTTAATCGCTCTCTCAAGCAGAGAATGTGGAAATATTTTACATTGAAGAAGACGTATCGTTACATAGACACGTTGCCCAAGTTGGTTGAGGCATATAATTCTCGTCCACATAGAGCGCATCAATTACCACCAGACAGTCTTAACCAGGATACGTTTCAACAAGTGTAGAATAAAATTAATATCGCCTCATACTAATGTTGTTAAAGTTGCAAAATATAAAGAAGGTGATACCGTGCGCATTACTAAAGCAAAGCGTCATTTTGAAAGAGATTACAAAGAATATTGGACCGTGGAAATATTTCAAATAAAACACGTGCAATATAAGGAGAAAAAGCGTTTTATGTGTTGGAGGATTTAAATGGTGAAGTTATTGACAGTACATTTAAGGAAGAGAAACTACAACAGGTGCCGTTACCCAGTGTTTTTAAATAGATTTTAGAGGTGAAAGGTAAACGTGTGCTTGTTCGTCGGCGTGGGTACCCTGCACCATTTAATTCATGGATTCCTGCATCGTATTTAAAGAGTGTTTAGTAACAACAATAATACAATATTACAAAATAGTAATATATTTGATTATATAGCGAAATGAACGACCCTTATTTTCAATATTATTCTCATCAGGCTGGTAGTGGTTATAATGCATATCGTGGTGCACCCTTCCAAGAAGGGTATGGTTTTGGTAGTTTTCTAGGTGGTTTATTTCATAGTTTATTTCCATTAATAAAACAAGGTGCAAAAACTGTTGGTAAAGAACTGTTACGTATAAGTATTAATGTAGCCGGAAATGTACTGGGTGATAATAGACCTATTGAAGAGGCTTTACAATCACGATGGGAGGAAGCAAAAAGTAATTTAAAAACAAAAGCTCAAAATAAATTAAACCAAGTATTAGATGGATCAGGTAAGAGAAAAAGAAAAGTTCACTTTGCTCAGGCAGGTGGTAAGAGCAGGAGAAAGAAGAAAAGAAAAATAGGTGTTTTTAATTAAAATATGGAGCAATGTAGTTTCTACCTCACACTCCCTAGTAACAGTTTGTTAAATGTTTATTTACTAGTTAAAACATTTCCTTACCTACTTGGTAACTAACCTAAATCAACAGGCTTCCGCTTTTAGCTATTAGTTTACTTCACAAGCCATAATACATTTCTCCTTAGTCATAAAATTTCTTTCGAAAAGATCATCGCCATTTGCATCTCTTTTTACAACTCTTTCTTTTCTTTTTTAGATGAGTGCATATGCAATAAACCATAACTCTTTCTGCCCTCAAGACAGTTCTATGGAATATTTTCCACAAAATACTTTATCATGTTATACGACCAAATTATATCACCCTGTTTTGTTGGAGAAAGTTGTGTGAGAGACAGCGGTTGTTGGAGTACATTATACAGCTTCATTCCAGAATGTTTCCAAATATACTAATAACATTTATTATTGTTTAATGGATAAAGAAGACTGGCCCATAACTAACATTTTGCCAGGTCATTATCATCAGGTTGACGATATTCTTTCGCAAATAATCATAAAAGCGATATATTGAACTTACATTTGAGGGATAAATCATCGGTAAGACGGATGGAGGTTACCAGAGTGAGAAGAGATTTGGGTGAGAATATAGAAGTATGGCTACCTCCCGAATTAGCCGAAATACCAGCTTTTGATCATGTACAAAAAGAAAATATTACACTTGTTCATCACGCGCGTTACCCTCCTAATTTACAAAAATCACTACCCGCAAACATGTATATTTATAGCCATATTATAGAACTCCAACTGGTAGGCGATACTGTCGCTCTACTGTTACGTATTATAACTACAAATATTAAAGAGTAGGGTGCTAGTAATGTGCATATCTTTGAAAATCCACATTACGTCACTGTGCAGCGTAAACAATTCGATCAAATTTTTATTGATTTAAGAGATAGTACAGGTAATCCACTTCCCTTCCAATATGGTGATGTATGTGTAAAATTACATTCTCGACGTCGTGATTAATAACAATAATAAGATATTTAAAAAAAAATCAAGGAAAATAATAGTAAGAAAAATGCAGTGTGTGTACGAAATCGGAATTAGATTTATTTGCGGGTTTGTCCGCTCAAACAAGTATTATAGGTAATAAAATAGTGCCATATGAACTGGAGGCGTCATTATCTGATAATGCTCCAATAGAGTTTGTAGTCCCCGGTCACGGTGATGATTATATTGATTTACCTCACACTATGTTACATATTAAAGGTAAATTCACTAAAGCTGATGATTCTAATTTAACGTCTACCGATAAAAAAATTGGACCTGTAAATGATTTGCTCAATGCAATGTTTAGTGAGGTACAAATATATCTTAATAGTCAACTTATATCCTACTCCTCGCATGCATACACATATCGATCCTATATAGAAAAACTATTAAATTATAATGCCAATGAAAAAACAACACATCTTCAAACTGCTATGTGGTTTAAAGATACTGCAGGTCATATGGATAGTGTGGCCGATAGTAATGTGGAATTGAAACGTCATCTTCTCACTGGATTAAATCAACCATTTGGATTACTGGATTATATTCACGGCGTTATATTCAATCAAGAAAAATTTCTATTGAATGGTGTACAGCTGCGTATTAAGTTAATTCCCGCCAAAGCGTCTTTTTGTGTAATGGGCGAAACTTGTGCTGGTGGAAAAGTTAAAATTACAGATGCAACACTGCTGGTGAAAAGGGTTTATGTATCCCCAGCTGTAAAAATAGCACAAAATAAAGTATTACAGAATCCTAAATTTAGAATGAAATATCCTATAACAAAGGTGCAGCTAAAAACAGAAACTTTAACACAGGGTATTATGGATAGCACACTTCCAGATCTATTTTCCGGAATAGTGCCTAAACGTATTATTATTGGTTTTGTTATTAATGCTGATTTTAACGACAAATCATTTTAAGCATTTCAGTATAAACTTCTTTGCATTGTATGTTGACAGAACACCTTTTCCATCCAAACTGTTACAGCAAGATTTTGATAATAACCTATATGTGCAAGCATATTCTACGTTTAGAGGTTCATTTTAACCAAGCACTGACATCTCCTGTAACAGCAATTATTTACGGCGAATTCTCTTCAGAACTAGAAATTGATTTCCAAAGAAAAATATATATTGATTAACATGTTAAATACACTTCAACTTTATGAGGCATTACAACAAAATCAGTCTAACGATCATTTTATCGGTGTATACATTGCGGATCAATTACCACGTTTTTTTCACACATTTCCTGCTGCGATAATTATAAACACTGATTCTAGTGATAAACCAGGTTAACACTGGGTTGCAATTTATATTTCAAAATTAGGAGTTGGTGAATATTTCGATAGTTACGGTCTTCCACTGTATATATCATATCATATAAAGTTTCTAAAACGTAACTGCTTATTTTATACGTGGAACAATTAACGCATTCAAGGTGATTTATCTCAATTTTGTGGACATTACTGTTTTCTATATTTAGCATGTCGTGCGTCTGGTTATTCATTACAGCATTTCTTGAATAAATTCTCAATTTCCACCGTTGATGCTAATGATATTATGCTTTATTCGTTTATGAAAATATAATGGTCACTGGAGCGAGATTGATTAAGTTATCCGTAAACCATGTGTGCGTTTGTGTTGGTCACTGGAGCGCTCCTTAAACCATGTGTGTGCTGGTCACTGGAGCGGGATTAAGCTCTTCGTAAACCATGTGTGTGCTGGTCACTGGAGCGGGATTAAGTTCTCCGTAAACCATGTGTGTGTGTGTGTGTGCGTTTGTGTGTGTGTGTGAATAACCAGGCTTGTGCTATATTGTTAAATGGTGTTATTTTTTAATCTCTACTCTACTATATTGACATTGTTTTTTTTACATCAAAAAAGTGCTCGTAAAAGAGAACGAGTATATCCTTGATGTTATATAATGTGTGAAAAACACTACCGGCAGTGTCATGGTCGTTCTGCTATGTTCATAGTCTTGCTGTTGTATGTAATGTTTCTGCGCATACGTGTGTGCTTATTTTTATTCTCTGCTCTACTGTAATAACTAAGTGTGCCATAGTCTTTAAAATACAGATCGTAAGAGGCTACTCGTTGCGCGTAGTATGCTCCGGGGGAACCGGAACAGGAGTCGAAACAGAAATAGGAAGTTCTCCCTAAACCATGTGTGTGTTGGTCACTCGAGCGGGATTAAGTTATCCATAAACCATGTGTGTGTGTGTGTGTGTGTGTGTTTATGTGTGTGTGTGTGTGTGTGTGAATAACCAGACTTGTGCTATATTTTAAATGGTGGTGTTATTTTTTAATATATGCTCTACTATATTGCCATTGTCTTTTTTACATCAAAAAGTGCTCGTAAAAAAGAACGAGTATACAGTATGTTATATAGTGTGTGAAAAAAACATTACCGGCATTGTCATGGTCGTTCATAGTCCTGTTGTTGTGTGTAATATTTCTGCGCATGTGTGTGTGCTTATTTTTATTCTCTGATCTACTGTAATAACTAAGTGTGGCATAGTCTTTAAAATACAGGTCGTAAAAAGCTACTCGTTGCGCGTAGTCTGCTCCAAGGGAACCGGAACAGGTATTACTGGAACACGAATCGGATCAGGAATCGAAACCGGAACAGTTTGCACATGCGCAGTAGGTCAAAAAACTGCATCAAGTGCCACCACACTACTAGCATAGAGCAGAATTCAAAGTTCTTATTTCTATGATTCTTGGTCAATTTGTTCATCTTTTCATTTTTTCTAGCTATCCAAATACCACGCTTCAGAAATGTAATCAACTCCGAGTTCCTTTGCAACCTCCCCTGTTGTTTCCGGCGCATCTTCTACATGGTGATTAGCTTCAAATTGTAGTCGCCAGAAACCGAATGATGTTCGTGACTTTCTTATTCTCCAAGCCTAAGTCACTAGGTAAGAATTCCCGGAACTAACCTTGCAATGTATATTCGATCACTTTGCCTTAATTTAATCCTTACTTTCATTAATATTTCAATTTTTCCGGCTCTTCTGCGAAGGAATTGAAAATACACGTTTTGGTTTCCCTATCCTCTCAGGCATGAAAATAGACGAAACCACAGAGTTATTTTCTATTACGTATACTGTATGTTCACAAAGTGCCAAAAAGGAGATCTCGAATGATATTAACAAGACTTACAGCCAGTTTGTTTTATGGCCATTGATAAATTTGAAAATAAACCCGAATTCCTACATCAATTTTCTAAACTCAACCCAACAAGACACGGAAATACTCTACTCTATTCAGTACATAAAAATCATAAAAAGCATAAATAGCAATTTAAGCATATGGTTGATACCTTGAACATGGTTGTGGTTGTCTTAGGGTCCAGAAGAAACTAATTTTAAAAGCATAATACACATAATTTTCAAAAAAATAAAGCATAATTTAAAATATATAGCACAATTCTTGGAAAATTATGTTTAACTTCAAGTTTACCAAGGTGGGGGTGGTGGAAACGAAGAGACTGAGAGTGACATAGATGCAGATGACTAACTTTTCATTCGTAACATATTTTAGCGTGATGTATAAGTGATACTTTAACAAACTGCAAACAAATTGCATATTGTTTTGCAGCATTTGGCTTCAGATATTTTGAATAGCGAAGGCGATATTATATAAGTGATATTAGTGGTGTTGTACATAGTTTATGAAAATCTTAAGTGAGTTACTTTCTCCGGTACAAAAATCAGGTGTACAAGAATTGTATGTATGATGATTCGAAATGTACAAAAACTGCACAAGAACTCCACGCTATATTGTTATGTTTACCTCTTGGACTTGAGCACTTTCTGTTCTTTTTGGTGGCGTCTTTTACTTTCCCTTTCTGTATATATGCACCTCTAAGGCGCACACAAGTAATAAAAAACTGACTCGAGTAAAGCATATCTCTTTACAGTGCATTAAGTAGAAAGTTCATTAAATATGAAAGAAACTGTTTGCATAAAATATTAACAAATAGATCAAGATATTTAGAATATTTAATGTATAGTAAATATTATACATTATACACGATTAATGTAAAACAATGATCAAAATTAACAATAAAGTATAACAAAGCATAATTAAACAAAAAAAATAAAGCATAATGTGTGTTGCTCTAGTTATATGCTTTTGAGGATCCAGGAAAATGGTCACTTTATTTTGTCTCGCGGAGTCATGCTGGATTTAATCACAGGCCACCCCTATAATTCTGTTCTCTGCCACTTTCTTATTAAGACAATCCTCTTTTATCAGTAAATCTTCCTATTTATTTTTAGCATTCTTTAGCATTCAGGAATTTGCAGAATGACAATACAATATTTATATAATTAACTCTATTGTGTTGAATTTTCGTGTTTTGCGTCCCAAAATTTTGTCCTTTATGATATAAAGAAGAGGATGAAGAATAAATGGTGAAAGGCCAATACAGAACAATCGTATCCTGAGCGAGATTCGAACCTCGCGACAAATAGACATTGCAATTGCAAACGTAGTGTCTTGAACCACTTGATCATTACAGCTGGCTATATAATATTTTTACCGTATAACTATATTTATGTTATTTTATAAGTATATAATTATACAGTAAATCACTTCTAGATATCATACAAAAGTACGCACATTTTAATGTATTAATTAAAATTTTTGTCATGCATAATGTTGCTTTTTTAATTATTGGATTTAAATATTTTCATTTCTTACTGAGGTTGTAGAACACGAGACTTACAATCGAATATCTCATCGATCTCTCCTTTCAAGTATGAGATAAAGTGGATGTTAGGTCCAGCGCGACTCAGAAAGAGGAGACAGTGTATTTGCGGTGATTAACTCAACCAAGAATTAAATTACTTTGCAAACGACCAGACACTGTTATTAAGAACTTAACAAAGTTAAACATAGTAAGTTCTCTCAAAGCTAGAGCAAGGAATAACTTCTAAAAACTCAAAATTCAACTATTTCTTCTAAAACTCATCCAATGGTTTTTGCATAACGTCTCTTCCGGATTATTTCTTGGTTCATCGACGATTTCTTTTGTGATGTTGAAAAGTTAGACTACATAGTTTAACCATAGTTGAGGGTGATGATAGAAATGTGGACAGGGAAGCAATCTGTTGTTTTTTTGATCAAGAAAATACGTATGTAATAATAAGACGACAGACCACAGGAAAACTTCCTTGTCTGTGAAGTAAATTAACTTAGAAGAAAAAGAATAGAAATGTGGCTTCAATGTTGCACAAACGATGATGCTTTCCATTGAGTGTAATGTAAAACAAAATGTCTTAATGTTCGAAATAAAATAAGTCGTAATGTATGCAAATACATATCAATTTCATATACGTATCTTCACAATAATAAAGAATTCTTAAACTTGAAGCCAATTCAAGATCATCCTTAGAGAAATGTTTCAAACCCTACACATACTACAAGGGCTTGAAAGTGAATGCATGTAGTTATTTGGAGTCTGTCTCGCTCTTCGTAATTTCGGAGTCGCATAAAGGAAAAACATAAAACTCAATTATTTATAACTTTTATGTAGGAGTGATGTTAGAGAAGTCATAAACGCTCCTTTTTTTGAGAGAGAGAGAGAGAGAGAGAGAGAGAGACTACGGTTTGTTCCAGGGACTTTTTTCTCACTAGGTTCTCTCGTTAAAAAAAAAAAAAAAACTTTTCCACTTCAGAATAGAAGAAGAAAAAAAGAGAAAAATCGCCAGTTTCACCTTCATGGGATGGATGTCCAATTACTTCCCTTTATGGTTCAAGGGAAACGGATATGGATATTTACATCTCTCTTTCAAGTCGCGAAGAGAAAACTATCTAACTCATGGTTTGGTTGTGTGTGAAAGACCGTTTTTCAAAAGAGGACAAGTACTTAATTGAACAAGGGAAAAGTAATGTTTCTATTTCTTCATGTAAATGTGTATAACCACTTATATCCATTGTAAATAATATATACGTACTGTATAATATACAATATAAACTGTAAATAGAAAGTTTATTTTGTGCATTATATGATCATTCCACCACTTATTTCACAATCATCCACTCTCATTAATCATTATTCTCCCTCAGCCTAAAAGGCATAATCATAGGATATAGATAAAAATAGAAATTCCATTCCGCTATATATCAAGTAAGTTGATAAAAACTAACTCTATGACCAAGGGCGCCGATTTCTCTGTAAATTGGTGGGGGATTCAGATGCAGAAGGTATATATATATGAAGGTTTTAAGACAAACTGCACTCAAATTATTCCAAATATTGTATATTCGTAAATACAATAGGGGGGCCCACATGAGCTTTGGGATGGCCCGGTCCCTCTCGGCCCCCCAGGAGCGGCGTCCTTGTCTATGGCCTATGGAACCCGGAGGTTCAATGCCGCGTTCACAAAAGCTCTCCACTGACTTCTATCCTTAGCCAACTGGATCCGGTTTCTACTTTGTATTCCTATTTCTGCGAGATCCATCTTAATATTGTCCTCCCATCTGCGTCTAGGCCTCCCTAACTGTTTTTTTTTAAAGTAAATTTCCAATTATAACTTTGAAAGTGTTTCTACTTTCTTCCATTCTGGCCACATGACTTGCCCACTTGAGCCCCCTACTATACTTGATGAGCCTAACAATGTTTGGTAAAAGGTATAAATTATGCAATTCCTCTTTATAAAGTTTCCACCATTCCCCATTCCCGTTCCTCTTGGGTCGGAATATTCGTTTCAGGGTCTCGTTCTCAAAGACTTTCAGCCTATGTATTAATACTTCAGTCACAGTAAGCGATCGTGTTTCACAACCATACAGAACAACAGGCATGATTATCGTTTTATATATTTTAAGCTTCAAATTCCTCTACAGAATTCGTGACGACAAGATATTTCGAAGTGAATAATAACTTGAATTCCCTGCCTTTAGTAGGCATTTAATTTCTTCGTGAATATGGTTTTGATCTATTAATATTGATTCTAGACATTTGAAAGTATACTAACCACTTTGTCGAAAGTGTTATTTGATATTTTAACGCATCCATAATTTGAAGATTACGATCACGACGAACTTTCATGTATTTAGTTTTCTCTGCCTTTACTTCTAAACCTATGTCCATACAAGCGTTTAATAAGACCTCTGCGTTTCTTTCAATTGTTCTCCTGTACATGCAATAAAGCGACGATCATCCAAATGACGAGGCCGGAGACGTCAGTGTTCTAATCGCAAATGCTGGGTGAGTGCGAGTGAGAAGAGTTGCTTTAGTGTATTCAGCGCTTTTCAAAAATAGTAATGTAGGCATTCTAAGTGTAATCGTTTCAAGAAGTTACTAAGGCACCTACACAAAACAGGCTTACATATAAGTTCCCTTATAGCTATATCGTTATCGCAAATGCCTTTGGCGAGGGAGACCCAGGTGGATTCCCAGGTTTGATTCCCATAAAAGTGCATCAAGAGATGCGTAAAGCATCGATATACATCATATGATTCACCTCACTGTATAAACTGGATTATTTTTTTCTATTTAGGTTTGACTACCGGGAAAATACAGGGTGACTCAAAGGAACGGGATTTTTTTGAAAGTTGTATTTGCAACAGTGGGAGTTTAGTAACACTGAATAACGTGCGCTAGCCTGTCGACAGCACCCTGCCATTTAGTTATCATGAGTGCTCGGAGTGTTGCGCAACGTGCTTTCGCGATCAAAGCGTTTTACAATAACAACGACAGTGTGGAAAGAGCACGTAGAGTCGGCCATCATTTTATTTTAGGTTGTCACGATCGTGTTCCATCAGCACATGCAATTAAAACAAGGATACCTGATTTCGAACAAGCTGGTTCGGCAATGAAAAAGAAACCTCCAGGCCGTATGCGAGCCGAACAATGTAACGAAGAGACTGCAGCAATGTTTGCATAGAGGAGCTTTAATTCAATTTCTAATTTAACGTTCCACGATTATGCACCAAGGACAAAGAAAATTGTGATAATGATAATAAATGAAATGAAAAACATGAAGAAAAGGAGATTCCCGAGAAAAATTACGCACAACTTGCATTTCATGTCATCCCTCCATGTTAATTTGTATTTTCTTTTTTGCTCTATCATATCCTGTTTCTTTGCATGGGGGGAGTCCCAGCCGTCTTTTAACAAAAAAATCTTGATTAATATATGTACTCATGTACTAATCACTTGAAACGCTGAGATCATTGGACGCTTAATGTGGTACCCTAACCACATGATCTCCCACCAGGAAACAAACCCAGGTCTCCCGCGCCAAGGGCATTCACGCTAACTATAAAGCCACGAGGTAGATAACAAACTATTTTGTGTAGGCGGCTTAGTAACGTCATGAAACGGCTTAAACTTACTACGCCTAAATTGCTATTTGGATACACTGAAGTAGGTCTTGTCCCACGCGCTTCGCCTAGTATGTGTGGTAAACACAACACTGACACTGGTTGAGTCTAGTGATGGGCAGTGGGAATATTCCCGGTGGGAAGGAATTTAAAAAATGGGAATATTCCCGGTTTTTTCCCTGGCCTATAAATTCCCGGGAAGGAATTTATTTTCATTTCTTTACTTTATCTTCCAAATTAAAAGAACCATATGACTAATTACTTTATTTTAATATGTTATGATTTACTTCTAGGTTTTAAAGAATTTGGAGGTTAAAAAGTTTAAAATTATTTGACTGTACTTTATATTACTAATAATATGATTTTTAAAGTTCCATTTCCATTTGCACTAAAAAGTAAGGCAATTTTTTAGTATTAGGGGGGCAAAACTAGCAAACAGTAGGATGATTTACGGAAGAAATGAGTTAATAGTGATGTTAAAGTAATCAAGAAAGTATCGAACACATTTTTTAGGGCACTAGGAGATTTATACAAAACGGAAAGGTAAGTGGAAGTGATTTATGTAAGAAAATAAAGTGAATTGTTGGTTTCAAAGATAGAAAAGAACGTGCCATGGCCTTCATACGCTAACACTCGCTCTGCAATGCTGTCTGAATTTAATGTTGGTAACGTAATTTAACGTATGAAACCATAAAACAACCACATCGGAATAGAATATCGCAAAAAAGTAGGTGCAAAAGCTGGCCCCAAATGGTAAAGAACAGCCAAAATTAGCAAAGTACTAATTTACAAATGATGAAAAGGAAACATTTTGTAAAGTAATGTAGAATTATATAGAAATAGAGATGAAGTGCTATTAGTAAACCCTGAACCACCATTAGTAATAGACGTCGGTCTGTCGACCCTCTCTGACTCGAATTTCTGAAGAGGTACTCGGACTTCTTTTACATGTGAATTAATGTATAAAATTTCGAGAAATAGGTAGAATGAAAGGCCCTGTATGGCAATGTTACGTGCTAAAATATAAAGATAAGTAAGTATCTTGCAAATTTTGTGAACATTAATATGTATTCGCAAATGTTGATAAATTGGTGAGACATGTATCTTCTAGCATTTACGTAATCTAATTGGTTTATAACATTTATAAATTTAATGTGTTTATAATATCAGTAATAGAGTCAAGTTGAGCAAATCCACTTACATATAAATTTTAATTGTACTATATATTTTTCACACATATTTAATTGATAGAACATGTTGTAAATAAATATACATTTATGCGTACTCTCTAAATATAATAAAGTGTTAATAAAGTAACATAGTACCGTTCAGAATATACATTTTAAAGAATCCTCTGTAGACAACAGTAATAATATGCTGTGATATAAAAATTAATTCCACTTTGAAATCATAATATAGTAATAGAATGCAATTTTCTTTCTGATTGTACATAAATTCCCGGATAAATTCCCATTTTGGGAATCTTCCCGGGAATATTCCCAGGGAATATTCCCGAAAAATATCTTCCCGGGAATTTACCCATCACTAGTTGAGTCCCTTGTGGCGCGGGAGACCCGGGCTCGATTCCCGGCGGGAGCTCATGTGGTTCGGATTCCACGTTAATCAGTAGGTCCCCTCTCATATAGCATCGCTGCTGAAAAGGACGTTAAACTCAAAATCAACTCAACTCAACTCCTGGTGTCCCTCATTTACATGATGGTCTATTTGTTCCATGTATCAATTTCTTGATATAAAATGAAATCAATTTCTAGTTTTACGACAAACAATTATGTCCTCTTGGGGTTTTCTCGGTGTTCTCCAGTTTCCTCCCACATTCTCGTTCCACCCATTCTTTCACAATCATTAACGTTCAATAAGCCATCTGTATTATTTAGCCTAAAGTGCATAAAGCAGAATATAGCACTTTAAATTTGATTTGATTTTCATTCTTCGGATCATATTCGCAAAAGTTAAGGGCCAATACATGTTTGTTCCCTAGTAATTGTCAGGCATTTTCACTACAACTTTGTGTTTTTGAAGTGTATTAAAAGAGTAATTTTCAATTTACTTTTTTAGTTCTATCTGACAGCTGGATTGCTTTCGGTTTTATTTATTTATTTACGTATTTATTTATTGGAGTTGAAAGCCCCTTTCCACCACTTAACCACATCATAGAGAAAGAAAGAGCATTAGCAACTTGGTCATGAATGGGCACAGCATTGGCTTACGGTATCTTGCAGTTTGATCGATATTTTCGGTACTGTAATATTTTAATATTTTTGACATTTCGATGTTTTCGATATATCGATTAAGTTTTGATATTTTATCGCTATCGATTTTTGATGTTTAAATCTGGATATCGCACAGCCTTTCTTATACATAGCATAGTTTGAAAGTAAAAAACAAGTTTTAATCGAATGTGAGTTATTTTAATGAGCAGCGTGTGAACGTTCCATGACTTTTGAAAAATAACACATGATATTATTAATATCTGAGTATTGTTGCCAGTATTTTCTAACCCAGGACAACGAAGTATGTTACGTTTACATTTGAAACTGCTTTTTTTTCGGTTGTAATGTTCAAGTGTCTCACTACCTTCTTTCTGTCATTACCTTGCTATCTGCAGATGCAGAGTTAGTTATTCTCTCACTCCCAAGGAAAGTGTTCGTGCTTTTGGTAGTATGGACTATGGTTTATGTGTTTTCTTTCCCTCCAATGTTGTGCAGGTGCAGCTGTAAAAACAACCCTAACTTATTCGCTCAGACCAGCTGGCGGTTACTAAAATTGATAATTTCAACATTTATGTCATGACAAAAAATTTGCTGAGCTAATGTTTCTTTTTCCTATAGAAAAAATGTCGTTCATTTATTTCTTTTTTGCAAAATCTTTAAACATAACTGAACTTACAATATAACTCAACTACCGTTTTATCATATACTCTTATATGTATCAAATTAAATAACAGATTTGTTCCGTTTGCTGTTGTTCTAAACAGCAAATAGCGATTATTACTTGCAGAACAAATTGAGTAAATTGATATATCATATTTGAATGCCCATTTAACTAAAAGTCTGCACAAGAATGAATATATATATATATATATATATATATATATATATATATATATATATATATATATATATATATATATATACTCGATTTAGGCTTCATCAGGATACTCCTCCGAGATGCCGAACCGTTCTTCACCAAATTTGACATGGTGATTTCAGAGCACATACTGAGTGTTGTAAGGGGTTGCATGTCCCGATAAGACATATCATTGAAGAATAATCACCGAAAAAAGGAATGCCCACAGACTTAACATTGGAAAAGCATTTGGCGCGCAAATTTTTATTGTAAACAATAGAAAATAGAATTTTCAGCATTAGAAATAGGGCGAAGCCCTTTTTGTTTTATTTTTTTGCGAACACCATTTTCCGAAGCGATTTACCTGTTTGCTCGAGTAAGGCGTTCGTTTGTCCAAATACTC
The DNA here is from genome assembly GCF_964235325.1 of Thermobia domestica. Taxonomy (NCBI): domain Eukaryota; kingdom Metazoa; phylum Arthropoda; class Insecta; order Zygentoma; family Lepismatidae; genus Thermobia; species Thermobia domestica. The sequence continues at coordinate 81,200,767 of NC_137459.1, forward strand.
GTGTGAGATGCCTGAACTTTCTTAACAATATTTGACATGGTGATTCGAGAGCGCGCGCTGAGTGTCGAAAAGTGTTGTATGTCCCGATTGGATATACCATTGGGGAATAATCAACAAACCATATTGTGTAATGCCCGTAGACTTAACATTACAAAAGACACCGTGTTCGTGAGTTTTCTCGGGGTTTTCCCGTTTCTTCCCACTTTCTCCATTCCACCATTTCATTCGTTACTCATCATCACCGTCTCCTTTAGCCTAACCGGCATAACTGTGGGACGTAAACCTCAAAGATTTCATTTCATTTCATTTTTAACATTACAAAAGCATTTCTCATCGTAAACAATGGAAAATAGAATTTTCAGCAGTAAAAATAGAGCCTATTCATTTTGTTCTGCGAATACAATTTTTGAAAGTCATTATGCTTTTAGCTGATATGCCATATTGAAGTATTTGCATGTCGTGTTCGCTCACGAAAACAATTGGCGCACTATATAAAAAGAAACTATCAATAAAGGTCGATCGCTTCTCTCCAAATTTGAAATTAATGCATACCTAATTTAATTCATATCGCATTTATAAATACCATTTTTCTCAGTGAAGCATGAAAATTTGTTATTTTTTCTGTGTTGCACTATTATGGGATAGTAACGTAGGGAAACGAGCATCATAAAGGGTTAATAGGCCATGTCGAAGAGTCACACACACACCGCTTATTAGTGATACCACTCAAATCATTTAACAACCTATTCTATGATTGCTGTGATAAGTTGAGTTAATACTAATATTATTAGAACTTTAATATTGTTTTATTATATATTTGTATATTATTATTATGATAACTGTTATTATTATTATACTAATAACAGTGGATAGCGATAAGTCACGTAACACGTTTATATTGACACTTTGTTGAGAGATATTGAACAAAATTAACTGTCATGTCTGAATTGCAGTATGCTTAATTTTCTCTTTAAAACTAGAGGGAAGAAAACTATCACTTTAGTACTTGATATTTAATTGATTTTCATAAGCACTGAATCTAGAATTGAAGAAAATTTTAGCAGTCGTCTCCGAGAAACACAGTGTTCACAGATTTAAAATCCACTATTATCACTAAACATAACAGAATTGCAATGGTACAGTGTTCCACACTGTTAAAGGTGCGTGTGCTGAAAATGTTCAATGGAGAAGTTTGATATGTGCCGACAGACACTGACGTATTGTGTATTCCATCAATAGATGTGCAGTTCGGCAAATTGTTTGAACTTCCCCTGCTGGATTTTACAACAGTATCCCTTCCTCCCTCCAACCCTCTTTTGACCGCATGTGCGGGGTTGCAATGTCTGATCACCTTGCTGCATGTTATTTACAAGTTCATTCGCTGAACTTTGCTTCCAGGGTCTCCACATCTTGTTACAATCGAATATAATATAGAGTATATATATAAGAAAACTATATATGTTGAACAGCAATCTTCTAAACACTGACTGAAAGGACAGCGGTTGGAACTGTGGCAACTAAGCACTCCACGTGGACCTGACGAGCGGTTGTCAAATGCAGAAAATGAGGGTTCTGGTTGGCCATTTAGTTATCGGGGGTGTTTTCCACAAGTTCTCGCGGACGATGACTTATTTATGGCACTAGCCCCCACACATAGAAGGCGGCATCCTTTATATACAAACTGCACATGTATTCATGGAATAGAGAATAACTTGTGTGTGGACAGGGTGGACAAAAGCCACGGGCCTCGAGCGAAGTGCAGATGTTGAGGGGGCCCCACACAGGCAGGTATCCCTATTAAAATAAACGACTGGATCGCTTCTAACTTACACCTACCTACTGTTCCACAGTGAGGCCAAATTTGTATAGACCATTTTCAGTAGCCTGCCATTCAACCATGAGTCTTTATAAGCAAAAATAGACAAGTAGTTACAGCGCGCTTTTCTGTTATCTCCTACATTCTATATCATTCCCATTGTCTAAACATACACAGCAGAACGGGGGAGAGAACAGGAGAAAACTTGAAGAACAAAGAGAAGAACAAACAAGACGTGGAGTTCGTCAGTGACTAACGTCTTGTTTGTGTGTGTGTTTTTTTTTCTCAAACTCTTCCACGTCTTACGATGTCTTTTTTTCGTGTTCTTCAAACGTACTCCTCCACACTGTATCAAGTGATGGAAAATTAATGTTATTGTCAACTATTGTGTATTTTTTCTCAAAAATGTAAATTTTATTAAGAAGGAGGTCAATTCCTTAAGGTTCGAGTATCTCTAGTTTCCTCAGCTATTCTCTAACAAAGAGATAAATAAAACTATGTGTGCAAAATAAGCAAGTCCATTTCGATTGTTGGTTAACAGAAATATTACACTATTGTAGCGTTTATCTCAAAATCTTTATTTGCTAAATACAACCCTTAAAACTGAGTCGCAATTCTCTTATATTCTAAATATTCCTATATATAAAACTACACGAACTGATAAAAAAATAAAGGGGTACTTCCGGAAAGTTGAAATTTGGCATGTTTGTAGCTTTCCAGTACTGACCTACAGGGAAAATTTTCAAAGGCGAATATTTTTAATTTTTTAGTGTGTCTAAAGGTGGGATGAAGAAATTTTCCATGTTATTTAAATGGACCTTTTCTTGGACCTATAATTCTCATATGTTAGACACTTGAAGTTCAAATAAAAATTTGAAATTCGATGTGCTTGCACGTTTTTAACCTGTTATCTAAGTAAGTCACTAAAAATAAAAATAAATCCAACTTTCGAGTGGTTTTATGGGGAACTAAAAAATTTCCCCATGTTATTAATAAGGGACACCTTTTGCACAGTAGACCTATCACTGCTTCTCGTCAACAATAGCTTAGCAGGTGGTCTAATTGAACTGATAGTCTGACGAGTTTTTTGTCAGTGGGGCCGGCCAGGCCCTGGGTAGGTCTCTGGGGGAGGAAGATTTGTTACCTGACCGTTAGGTGATCAGAAGGGTTCCTGGAAAGGTTGACCGTTAGGAAGGATGGTGTATAGTTTCTAGAAAAGGTTGATGACCTGTATCATATGATTTCTTTATAGGGATAATCATAATATTATTATTTTAATTGGATCGTATCCTTTTAATATTTCGTAATAGTTTTTATGGATCGTTTCGTTATGAAGCTGATTAGAACAGGTATGCTGTGGTCATATTAGTTTTCCCAAATCGTACGTTTTACATTCTCTATAGAACAGCTATGCTGTGAACATATTAAAAATGGTGAGGGAATAAACTTTATTCATGCGTGACACATTGTGGATACTTCGTCTGAAAGACATCGTGTACGGAGTACGCATTCTCTGGCATGATACGCTATGATGTCACATATACAGAGCACGATTCTCGTAGTCTTTCCCTGGTGATCTCAAGAGAGGAACTGAACTTTTCGCACGCTGTTTGGAAACATGTTGACCGAGAGGGAAAGATGGCGTTGTCGGGTAATGACCTTACAGGTACGTGTTAAAAAATGAAGACAAATACAAAAGATCGACGCCGTGTCGAGTAAACATCACAGAATGCCGACAGAGTAATAAAAACAAGTTTGGTGCTGCGATAGGTGAACATAAGACATTGTTGGGGGAGAATACAAAGAAGATTGAGGTAGTGATAGATAAACATCACAGAATACCGACACGGTAATAAAAACAAGTTTGGTGCCGCGGTAAGTGAATACAAGACATTGTCGGGGGGAATGCAAAAGAAGATTAAAGTTGTGGTAGATAAACATCACACAATGCCAACAGACTAATAAAAACAAGTTTAATGGAATGGTAGATGAAAATAAGACAATGTCAGCGGAGAGTACAAAAGAAGTTTTGCACCACGAATGGTAGAACATGACGCGACACTGAACGCGAATACAAAACAACTGTTGATCCTGTTGAAACATGATTCGGTGCTGAATTTGAATACAATAGAATATTGTCATATTGATGTGATACCGAATGCAAATACAAAAGAAGGTTGGTAGCATGAATGGTATTGACCCTTTTTATTTACGTAGATGATATGTGATTGCTTGGTAGATGTTGTGTTTACATGAATAACAACAATAATAGAAAACTAAATGATCACATGAATAACATCTTCTTTCAAAAACATGTAAATTATTTATTTGCACACGGACCATGTAAATCTTTTCTTTGTACGTAGATGAAAAGTGATTGATTAGTGCGTGATATGAATAACATTATTGAAGGAATACCGCTGTAAGATGCGAATGACCCTAGCACAATGTGAATAACATTAATGATGCTATTTCGAAAGAATGTTTTGATCAGGTGAATGATATATGAGAACATAAATGAAATGTAAGTGTGTGTTTTCTCTACCCTTATATCTATGAAAATTGTATAGAGAGTTGGGAAAGCACATGTGAAAATATTTTAATTGATATAGGGAGAGTGTTTGAAAAATTTATTTAAAGTGCCACGTGATATGACGTCGCAGGTAACGTTTTCATTATATATTGGGTATGAAGAGAAGACTGGCATAGTATCATCATGGAGTCCTTTGAGTCAGCTACAGCGAGAAATCGAGCTCTGCAAGGAAGTAGACTGGGATTCTTAGTTTGAGTTTGGTGAATCTCCCAAGAAAAAGTTTAAACCCATAAGAGAATCTAAGGACTTGTTTATCTAGGAGGAAAACTGCTATTTTTCCCAGGCATCTCCAGATACTATTATAGAAAGGAAAATTAAAGATTTGAGAGAAGACCCAATAATAATTCCCACTTCACCTGCTGGATCAAGAACAGCTTTACCAATACCAGGACCGTCTTCATCAGTTGCAGCAGCAGCAGCAGCAGGAACATCGGAAAAAAGGTTTCAAGTTCCAACGATAAAGTGCAACCTTGTTGAAGAAGAAGAAGAAAGAATAACATCTCCCGATTTATTTAATAAAGAAAAGGAAGAAATTTGTAAATTATTCGATGAGATAGATGATTGTAAACCGGACACACCATCAACCAGTGTTTCAACGTTGGATTTTCCAACTTCACCCCAAAAGGTTCAATTGGATTTGCGTATCCAAACGAAACAGTGCCAGTGTGAAGTGACTTTGCGAGTGAAATTTGTGTTAAAGACAGTATTTTAAAGTGGGAACCAAAGAGTGCTTTACTTTGCCAAGACTGTAAGTTAAATTATTTCAATCAATTTGTCCATAAGTGTCTATTTACAAATAAATGAACATTAGAGGCAGATACATGGGAAATAATATCCAGTAAAAATGTGAGAGACAAAGTGTATGATCTTATGTGGGATCACATCTTAATAGTGAAATAAACGAACAAATGTTTGCGAAAAAATGTAAGTTATTAAAAACACTGAATATATTGAAATATTAGCGGGCATATTACTAGAAAAAGTACAGGAATGCTGGAATGTGATTTCTTTTTGTATATATGTATATAATATTATCTGTATATATTACTTTTCTATAGTTGTGTGAGTCTGTATAAATTATTGTGTTTGTATATATATATACATATATTATACTTTTTGTATCTTTGATTATATATATTATATTTTTATATTCAAATAAATATATACAGATATCATTTCTTGATTTTTATTTAATAAAAAAACTTTTCCCAAATAAAAGATATCATTGGTATTTTACAAGGTGAAACTTATCATATATAACTTTATTATATATTCTTAAAACGTTGGTACACAATTTTATTTTATACTCTAAAACTTATGCTAAACGATTTATTTTCCTCTAACTTTGATATTTGATGAGTGTTTCTATTTTTCTTGAAATTTTTCCTATTACCTTGAACTATTTAAAAGTTTGATTGATATTTCTTTACTTTCTTGAAAATATTACATTACTTACAAATTTGCAAATGATATTTGCTCTCACAAATTTCATAAAAGAAAGCGAATTTTTGTAAGTTTACTACTGAATTATTTACAAGTTCAAAATTTTTAGTATTTTCGGAACTTTTACAACGAGCGTTATTTTAAATAAATAACACGAAATCATTCAAAAACTGAATTTTTAATTAGAAAACGAAATAACACAAAAGGTGAGCTTCCTATTGAAGCGAACCATTAAAAAATTAGGAGAATATAAATAAGAACGAGTTTGTGCAACAAACATACCATTGAATAAGAAGAGTTCGTGTAACGAACGAATTATTTGTAGGTTAACAATTTTTAGTATTTTCGAAATATAATTCCACTGAGCTTGCTATGGAAGCGATCCATTAAAATAATTAGGAGAATATACATAATAGTGAATTTCCAAAAGAAAATATAAATAAGAAGAGCTTCTGATGAAGCGATTCGGGAAAATACAGGAACATTAATATTCTCCCATCAATTTTAACATCGTGTGTTATTATAAATAACAAGAGTTTAGTGAGTTCACAGTGGATGTGTTCTTATGAGCTTCTACAAGAAGCGTACTAACTAAAATTGCACAACAAACGAACGAATAAAATAATCACACTGTATGTGGTCTTATGAGCTTCTGCAAGAAGCGTACCTACTAAAAGTGCACACCAAACGAACGAATAAAATGTCACAATCAAAGATTATTCATCAAATTCTTAATACGTTCACATAAAAATTTGACAACGAGTTTCCATGGGAAATGATTTTTCTAAGTTCACAATGTAAGTGTTCTTAGCGCTTTACGTAGTAATTATTTAAGAGTACGTAACTATGTTGCTATGAGAATATTACCGCAAATAATACGAAATAATAAAATAAGAAGTAAACCAACAAAATTGAATCTGATCAATTAACTAATTATTAAAAAACTCTGTAATGTTATAGTGAGATACTTATTTTATAAACGTACCTTATAAAATGCAATTTTTTCCCATGAACGCTTTATAAAATGCAGAAAGTTTTTTCGTGTTATAAAATCAGAAAGTATTATCACATACGTGCGTTATAAAATGCATATTTTTTTCAATTTATAAGAATGCACAAACTGATTTTACGTATGCGAATCATAAAATGCAGAAATTATTTTCTTTATAAAAATACACAAACTGATTCTAAGTACGAGAATCATTAATTGCAGATTTTTTCACAAAAAGTGCAAAAAGTTTTTCACATATGTGCAATATAAAATGCAAAAAGTTTTTTACAAACATGAATCATAAAAAGCAGAAACTTCCTTTTCACATGCTCGCATTATAAAATGCAGAAAGTTATTTTTCATATTCACATGGTAAAGTTTCAATTTGCAAGAAATATTTTTTCAAGTATGATAATGTAAAACGTATTTACACGTAACAGAAATTTTAAAAACATATATGTAAAAAAATAATAAAAACAAGTAATATAAAGTGATAAAAATTTTATTTACACATTTCAATATGATATATTATACTTACAAATACAATTGTGATTTTAAAATGTTAACATTCCTTGGAATATTGTTTAATACAATCAATATTTATAATATTATATGTGCAAATATATGTTGGACAATTTAATGCTGAAAGTTTTTTATCACTTGTTTTCGTTAACTTACAAACTTTGTTTTTCTTATTTTGTAATTTATTAACAGAGGAGTTTTTATTTTTCATTATGATTATTTTACAAGTTTATTGTAAATCTTTTTGTAAGAATAATTCTGTAATTAACTGAATATTGTCTTTGTTTAACAATATGTTATATAATGCATATGTAAATGTCCAATCATCAATTTCAATATCATTATGCACTGATACAAATTCTTCATATAAATTATAGAAAGTTTGCACATTAATCATAGCACACAATGCATTGTAGAATATCATATCATAGTCTAAAGTAATACACTCATGTTCATCTAAAATACTTCAATTTTCAAAACAACCGTAACTCAAAAGTTTATGCTGTGGTTTCTATCGTGGAATACACAGTAATAGACAATGTTCATCTACAGAGAAAGAACACGGTTATTCCCAATGGTCGTACACATTTAGAGAAACACATTGATACCCAAACTGGCGATTCTTGAAACATGCTTATCCTGTTCAAGATATGCTTCTCCTAAATCAGAAATATGATAATTATTAAATGTAATCACCTGATGTGTATAGTTAAATTTATTTCTAAGATGTGGAATAATGATTGCATCTGTATATTTCACATGAATTTTAGATATTGTTTTAATATTTCTTCATGTGTTGATTTATTAAATAGGAAATTACACACAATAGTGTTTAATTATTCATTACTTTCAGTTACATATTTATGCACAGTTTCTTTCTCAGTACGAATTGCACAACTTTCACAAAATAATGGTTCAGAAAATTTATATTTTTCTAGTAACTGTTTTACACAAACTTCACTTACTTCATCAGGAGCACAACCACACTTCACTTCATTCTATATCAGAATGTCATTAGAAATTGTATTTTGATGTACTACTACTTCCTCTTCAAAGGGTATTTCATTTTGATATTTGAAATCTCGTCTTTACAAAGCATCACGTATTATATAAGTGCCTGGAAAAATTTTGTTATATGCTTCAGCATCTTCTTCAGGAATGTCAGGATCATTTGAATGTATATGAATAACTTTCTTTTGTTTTTCAAGTTGAAAACGTTTTTCACTTGGTGAAATAGACTTTATATGTTTACATTACGATAAGGAAAGATTGGTTTCAATTTCATCTTTCCTTTTGTTATTATGAGAAGATGAATATGTTCTTACATTTTTAACCTTATGGAGGTCTTTCTTTCTTTTTCGCTTTGCAACAGCTGAAACAGGTTGCTTTTGACTGTACATCTTAACACCGTATGACTCATTTTATTTGTGTTAGTACAAGTACAAACATGCGTGGGATTTATAGTGCAAGGGTAATGCCTGCGCGAAAACAAATACGCAGAAAATAAGTATGAATATATTAAAAGTTTTCCATTCCAATACTTGTTTACGTACTAAATTACATTCTATGTATTTTATATAACAAAAATGTTTAATTCGATACGTGAGAATAACAATTTTATTCTTTTATAATGAAAGAATATAATAACTTAAGAATCACACTAATTATATACATGATTATATGAAGATATATTGTGGGAAAACATGATTGTTTATTCATACAAATGTAATTGGGTGACAATTCAGTATTTGGATGTTACAGTACTATATCCATGAGTAATGTTTCATAACACATTACATATACACAAAGTAAAGAAATATCAAAGAAATAATTCTGAGATATACGTGTAACGGTCGACATATGTTTGGCTCATCTCGCACATGTATGGAGAAGTATCAGTGATTGCACATATTGCAACGCTGAGTGTGCCTAACCAGACACGTATTGTATTCCTGAACTACATAAAACGTTAAAGGTTGGATATAAAATTCTGCAAATTATTGAAGTATGGGAATTCGAACTAGTTGGTTTGAGGTTAGTCATTTAAATAGTCTTTTCCATGATTACATTAATTCTTTACTTCAAATGAAGCAGGAATCTTTAAAATTTTCTGCATGTAGCAAAACGGGAGACAAGCAAAAATGCATTAAAGAGTATCATAGCCGTGAAGGTATACAACTAACTCAAGACAATATCGGAAAGAATTCAAGCATGAAACATATTGCAAAAACATTCTACAATTTAATGTACGGAAAATGGACACAACGATCAGACTTACTGTAGACAAAAAATTTCACTTGCTTACTGATAACGCAATACAACATGCAAACAGATGTGCAGTTGGTTACGAACATTTGATTGTCACATACATGGACATCAAAAGAAAAATAATACGTTACAGTTTGAAAGGAAATAGTAAAGACATTAGTAATGCTAAAACTTTATAACGTATTGACAATAGTGGGACTTAATGTAGTATTACACGGACAATATTATATTTGTGCAAATTTCAACTTACAATTGTTTTTTTTACTTATGAGAACTAACTTACTAGTAAAATTCAAGTACAGTGACAATATCGTTTTATTACAAAAATATAATTTCGTTATTACAAGTGTTATGCATGGAATCGGTCAAACAACCTGATGAGCTTATTGATTTGGTTATGTTTTCCCTAACCTAGTGTATTATACACGCACAAGAATAGTGGAAAATTACCATTCCAAGGGGATAAGTGTAGCCAACGAAAAATATCAACATTTGTTGATCGAACTATAGACACATTTTAAAGGTGGACTATATATTATTATTATTAGTTTAGCAGAATGTAATTTAGTATTTGATATCACTGATCGTTATAATGATATTGGTAAACTTGTGAAAAGAAAAAGTTCAATCAATTGGTATTGCTAAATAAAACCTATGAACTTAACAAGATTGGGACAGATCAAATACAATGTATGGTACTATAATTTGAAATAGTAAAGACAATATTTTGTAATTATACGTACAGCGAGCTAAAGGGAAAAGAAATAAGTATTAAGTGTTTAAGTGAAAATAAAATAAAAAAACTGAATCCTATATCCAGGCACTATTTGATTTTGTAGTACGATAATCGTTCCAAGACATTGATAAGAACACTGTTGTAGGAATACCAATTGAGAGCTCAACTTCATAGCTGAACAACCCTCCATATGTCTCATGGAAAGGCAAATCAGAATTGAAGAAGGAGTTCCTCTTTTCCGCAGTAGAAAACAACAATAATAAGTCATCAACAGTACACTACCTAATCGGAGGTAGTGTAACTTTTAAGGTGCATTATGTTAACCTTCGCAAAGGAAGAGGTAAGAAACGAACCTGTGGATCGACCAAATATGAGAATTATACCCTCTTTTGGAAAAGTGTACCATTCCGATGGAAAGAAATATCCATTCTCTTCCCAAGGCTATCATCCTCGGTAAGGCTAGGACCGATCAAAATTATTGACAAGTATACAAGTTGAAAAAACACCCTGAGGGAATATTGAAGCAGTCTAAGGATTTGTGTGATGATGTTGAAGTTACCATTAAGCATCAAAATGCTTGTACTATTGCTGATGCGAAAAAAGTTTCAAAACAAACTAATCCCTGAATACCAGATTGTCATCTATGAGAAGAACAAAATGAGTCTTGAGTATAATATATCCGGGAATTAAAGCTGGCAAACAAATTTACATCTTGTATAAAGACAAGCACTACCACTTGATAACTGACATAGCTAGACTATTGGGAAGCGATGGTTTTTGCGATCCATGCTTGCAGGATCTGAAATTTACTATTATTATTATTATTATTATTATTATTATTATTATTATTATTATTATTATTATTATTATTATTATTATTATTATTATTACTGTTTGAGTGAACATCTTACTATCAGTTATTTAGTAAAATTGTTCATTCGTTCTTACATTTTGAAACTTTTAAGAGTCATCAACATCCCCTCAAAATTTATAAACACTTATTTGTACCAAAGGAGTATTTTTCAATATTTTAAATTGGTTTGTACACAATTTTAATTTTGTAATGGCGTTAATCAGTTCTTTTGAAACATTTACCACTTCCTTCTCCTCATTATCAAAAGAAATGTTTAAAATTTTAGCACTCCACTGCACTACACAGTAACTACATCAATTTTTCTCACAAAATTACAACCCATTATTTCTTACGTCTTGGAAAAGCAATTGGGTATTCATTTCCATTTTCGCAAAAGTTGCGACGGTTTACCATTCTAACGCAAATCTAAAGGGGGAGCCTACCATAAAAAAAATTAACGATCGTGTTTCTTTCTTTCGAGTCTAACTGTAGAAACATGCCACACCTCTAAAGAAAGCCTGCACATCTACGTAGGAAATACCAAACGCAAACGCAATTTCTGCAATAGTCATATCTATCTCGGGAAACTGTCCAGCACAAACTGAAACCGCTTTGCTTATTTGTTTCTTTCTTCCTATCTACGTTAAAATAATTGAAAACAATTTTTGCGATGTGCAATCTATCTCGGGAAACTGTTCGCTGTAAACTTAAACTGCTTTATCACTTTCTTTCTTCCTACCCACGTTAAAAATAAACGATTACAATTTTTGCGATAAACAATCTATCTCAGGAAACTGCCCCACCGCAAGCTGAAACCTCTTTATATCTACATTTAAAGACTTTTTTACTAGATCACAAATTAAAAATTGCTCATTGAGTAATTGCGACAAAAAATCGAACCAAATAATTATCAATCAGAGTAACAATGTTACCGAATAAATCAATTAAAAATTTAAAAAATGTTCGGCAGTACACAATTCAGTTTAAGCTCGCTTTCAGTTATAAAGATTCAAGCAAATTTCACACTTGGTTTCAACAGTAAATTATGAACGCTACTAAATGATTCTTTCATCTGTGAAGGTTCTTAAGTAACGTCACCAAGCATATTCTAAAAAGACTGACTAACTTCTTTTCGTACCTATTTAGATATTTTCCTTGTCAATAAGGCGCTACCTTGTTAAAAAAGTACCATATAGTTTAAATTCCTCAGATATTCCCAGTTAATAATAATAATAATAATAATAATAATAATAATAATAATAATAATAATAATAATAGTTTAATACTTTAATATTTTTTGGTTAACCACGAGACGATACGAAACGCACTTCAAACAACAGTTTGCTCCTTAAGTTGCCCACGAGACGAGGCAAGAACGTAATGTTCAAAGAATAATATGAAATGAAATCTTTAAGTTTTACGTCCCACGGTTATGCCGGTGAGGCTAAAGGAGACGGTGATGATGAGAGATGAGTTAAATGGTGGAATGAAGAAAGTGGGAGGAAACGGGAGAACCCCGAGAAAACCCACGAGCACGGTGTTTGTCCACCACAAAGTTCACTTGGCGGGGGCTGGGATCGAACCCGGGACCCCAAGCACTAGAGGTGAACGCTCTACCACTGAATCACCGCGCCCCACAAAGAATAATATGGTTAGGAATAAAACAATTCATGAACAAATAAATATTCACAACATTCAGGGGGGCAACGTTAGGCCCGGTACCACCCTCAACTAATCTTTTCAAAAACCAAATATCTCTCGTTCGTGGAGCGCTGGTTCAATGGTAGTTAACCCTGATTTAAAAACATAATGGCTCAGTGCTAGAGCGTTTACTTCCGGTGCTGGAGTACTTGGTTCGATCCTTGGGCAAATAAGTTTCTGATGGACAAAAAATATGTGTAAACTTCCTGGAGCTCCCTCGAATTGCAATACAAATATATCAAAGTTATAATAATAATAATATAGTAAAACAACTTACTTGAACTTGATATCTTCTTTTGATGAACATTCAAAACACACGAGAGACACAAGTTTGTTAGACTTCGCGATAATCACTAGTTAATTACGTCGCAAGGGGGAACTTAGTTTAGAAATTGGCGCAGTGGATATATATATATAGCATATTTATTAAGGTTATAGGGGCGGGATAAAAAGAGAAATAAGGTAAATGAATTTTCGTTAGTCCTTGAGTAAATGCCGCTTTGGGTAGTAATAAATCTCATTGTACAGTACAAAGAGCAAAAGAGTGGGATATTTCGTTTGCAGACATCTTGTCGGACCTATAATGACCTGTTCAAAGAATACATTTCTTTCTTTCCTATTGCGGTAGCTGCTCATTAAATATCAATTAATTCAGAGTATTAACCATTTTATTAGATAGTTTTACAATGGGCTTAAAACTGTGGTTGCCAGGTTTTTATTGCTAAGCTCCAGGATGCCTAAAGTTGAGACGTTCAAAGCTATAGCAAGAGACATTTTGTCGAGTTTTAATAACACGTGGCGCGTCACCAGACATTCAAGCTGAAAACTACAAAGGTAGCAAAAAGCTCTAAGGCGGGATGCGGCCAACAATTTTTAAAGTATAATGCAACGGTTTCATACTAATTTAAATTTAATACCCATACACTTCAATGAAAAATGAAAACCGATGTCAGTTTTATTGATGAGATCAACGGATCTTGTACTTTTGCCGAAAAGAAAAGAGCATCTATTTTTGTCTCTGAATACACGAAGATCAATAACCTATGGTCAATAAAGCAATCAACAAGGGGTTATGCTGTTCCACATAGTGTTTATAAGCGCCAATTGGTCGCCCAAAAGAATATTGGTATTGGAAACAAAGAAAGGGGCTTCGATAAATTCAATCTTCCGCCAGGCTTTCACTTGTCTGCAGAGACAAAGTTAATCAGCCAGTGGGAGGTGGGCTGAGTAGCCTACACACGTACTTCGTCAGCCAGCGGGAGAAGAGAGGATGGAGGAGAGGAACTTCATGTTGCAGAATGGGTTGTCGGGAGACAGAGAAGTAGTCGAAGAGTGGGAAAAATGCATTCATCCATTCGCAACAAGAAATGTGTGCTCACCCAGCGTTAAAGAGAAGAGAGGGAGAAGAATATAGCTGGTCAATCATCGCGGGGAAGGTGGGTTTACTTGTCCAGAACAAGAAAACTGTGAGCACTGAGGGGCAAGAGGGAGGGAAATGTGGATCTTCCGTTCACTCACAACTAAAGGAAGTGATTGACAAGTGTCTATCTTAGCATCGAATAATGGTGGGAGATGTGGCTAACCTGGACTTGTGAGAAAGATGAGCTGAACGGCGGATAGATGAATCTTCGTTTCTGCAGCGGAGAACTCTGTCATTTGAGAGCAAGTCTGGAAGGAAAACCATGGTGGAAAGACTACAAGCTGGATGCAATGCAATGCTACTTCTTGTCACTCTGGCGCACGACGTCATCTTGGTCTCAGACGTGGCCAACGAGAGGCAGCTGAATTTTTAACAAGCGCTTGTTCGTTGGTATCTCACACGCAAACTTCTTTTCTATTTGTAGTGATCTTCAAGGAAGCGCGAATTTTAGTATGAACAGTAATTATATAAACGTACTGTAATCAATGCTTAAGCTAAGTGAATTCAAAATAGATATTTACAATAGCAAAAGGAACAGCAATATCAGTTCATATTAAACAACTTTGAAACTTGAACAAGCCAATATTGCTTACTACATTTTCTTCTTCTTCTTTCTTTCATTCTTTTCTTTTTTAACATATGAAGTAATACACTCGAGTATGTATAGGCCTGAATAGTGTATAACACAGTGTGTCGTTAATGCATTTCATTATCATATATATACGTATGCTTAAGTATATTTTCATAACACATTGATCGGTTTCGATTTATTATTATTATTATTATTTTGCTTGAAAGAGAATGCTTTACTGATGACCTCATATAAATTTTGAGATTATCTCAGGGGCAAATTCATTGTTTTGATAGACAGAGATGCACGTACGTATATTTTCGTGATGCTTGGATATTTTTTTCTTTTTCTTCTTTTAAGAGGTTGCTCGACGTAAGTTTCCTCAGAATCTCACGGGAGGTTAAAACTTTATTGAGCAGGAACGGACTATTTAATATTTTAAACATTTTTATTTTTGATTTGTAAAAAAATCATCTTAGTTGAAATCGCTGATCGTTTATTTATAGAATTTGTATTTGAACAAAAGGTTTGGTGAAATTGACAGTTCTCTGAATATTAGTGTCAAAATTTACACCATAACAAATGGTATTATTAAACGTTTTTACGAAATAGAACGTTACATATACTATCGTGTTCTAAAAAATATATAGAAATAAATATGTAAATACAAAGCACCTCAAACAAAGAAATTGCAACTTGACTATTTCAAGCAAGAAACAAAGTACTAGGCGTAGATAAAGACGATGTAGGGGTGTTTTAGCTAGACTAGAAAATATATAAACCATAAAAGTACATAAATCTCTTAATTTTCTTGATAAGTTTTCTCTTTTCTGTATGTGGACTAAAGAAGACAAAAGATAAATGCAAGTGAATGAGTATGTGGAATTTAGTGGAATGAGAATGCGGGAGTACGCCGAGAAACTCACGGACACGATGTTGTTCACCACAAACTCATTTGACCGAGAAGCGAACCAGCACCCCTTGCACCAGAGGTGAGCTTTCTGCCACTGAGCCACAGGGATTCCTTCATTGTTCGAGAATCTACCATATTTTTAAATTTACTGCAGTCATTCTTAATTTTGTAATTTTGGAGGGGCCCCCTGAATATGTATATATGTAGTATAATTATCCGAAGTTATGATTAAAATGAACAAAAACTAAAAAATCTGAGTGTAAAAATGTCCTGGCAATGTCGCCCTGATATGGTAGGTGGATCTAATACATTGTTATATATCTTTGTAACCGTTAATCGTTATTACGAACCGTCCATTCGTTAGTTAATTTGAAGTGCAACGTCCCGTTTCAGCACCGAGGCTACAGATAATGCAGACTTCCAGAATGATATAGGATATCAACCACTTTAACGCGTTCAATGCTCTCCCTATGCGTAACTTGAGAGAGGTAAGCCTCCTATATCATCGTGCCTTCCTTTTCGAGTTACATGCCTGCCTCTGTGGGGAAAATTTTGTCTCAATATCTTATTTAGAAGGAAACGATTATAGAAATTATCACCTCTGTCGCTTCACCTCCCTCATGATTTCGAATCCGAGTATTGGCTCAAAGTTCGTCTTTTAAAATCGTACTATTGGATTTGTGTATACAAAATCAACACATGCTACTGTAGCCCTGTATACTATTATTACATACTATTAATACTAAGAAGGATCTAAATAATGAAATCGTGTTTATAAAATTTCATTTAACATTGCATTTATTTATTATTTTTATGTAAAACTTACCACATTTTAGGTTTATTTTGTCCTCTCTTCCTGAGGAAGTTAAAGTATTTTATATTAGTTCCTTTAGTTTTTCTGTAATAATTACTACAGCCGTACACTGCATAGTTAAGCATTCTCGATATCATTTAACAGAGCAAAGTAACAAAGAATTAACATTTGTAACTTAAAGCTGCGCCTTTTTCCGTTGTCCCTTGCAAACCAGATGACGTCACAACCATGACAGCGCTCCAGGCGACATGCGCATGCAACCACCTTGTAGTTTGTCCATCATGAGGAAAACGAAGATCGATTCGCAGCGAAAAAAGAAAAACAAATAAATAAATAAATATTCATTCCTTCTTCTACGTTCCTTCCCTTTCTTGGACATCTTATTTCTATTTTGTTCTGTTCTGAGTTCACAACATTATAACAGCCAAATTATTTGAAGAACATCGCAAGCTCTTCTTATTAGTTTCACTGGATTCATTTCTAAGTTAGCGTTGCTCATCTTAGGACTTTACGTAGTAAAATGAACCAAAACAATCCATTTAAGAAATCATACTTTTTGAATATTTTCGAAACATTGTTACAAGGAGTATGCTCTGGCATAAAAACTATTACATAAGATGAGTTTCCTATTGAATTTTAACATCGAGCAATTTTTAAAATTTCAAGTCAAATAAAATTGTTCGATTAGTTACGAGATTTTTAAGTAGGATCATAATTAAATTAAGAAGAAAAAGCTTAAGTGAGCTAGGGATCGCGTTTCAACCCTTATACTGAAGTGCTAATAATCTGAAACACGTTTTAATATTAATTTGATTATAACTTTTAAAATTTCGATTAAAGAATCGTGTAGGACCATGTTTCAAACAGCAAAAGAGGTCATTCCAATTTCCAGGACCACTTCAACCCCTTCTATTGCCCAGGTAATAAATCTTCCTCCCTCAGGGACTTACTCAGGGCCTGTCCGGCCCCACTGACAAGAAACTCGTCAAACTACCAGCTCAATTAGACCACCTGCTGGCCTATTGTTGAACGGAAGTAGTGACAGGTCTTCTTTCCACACCAAAATTATTGGGCACTTTATATTGGGCTACAATGATTAAATTTGACATGATTATAGATTTTCGGGGCTAATCTACAGGAAAATTCCCAAAGGTGAACATTGCTAATTTTTAGGGGGTCTAAAGGGGCGATGATTTAGAGTTTAACGTTCCTTTCAGCAGCGATGTTATATGAGAGGAGACCTACTTATTAATGTGGAATCCGAACCACATGAGCTCGTGTCGTGAATCGAACCCGGGTCTCCCACGCCAAAGGCTCGTACGCTAACCGCTTAGCCACAAAGGAGCTCGGGAGGGGAGTCGATTAAGAAATTCCCAATGTTATTTAAATGGACGTTTTTGGACTTATAATCACATATTTTATGTACTGGGAAAAATTAACTAACTAACTAACTCCATGGCCTATGAAACCCGGAGATTCAATGCCGCGTTCACAAAAGCTCTCCACTGACTTCTATCCTTAGCCAATTGGATTCACTTTCTACTTTGTATTCCTATTTCTGCAAGATCCATCTTAATATTGTCCTCCTATCTGTGCCTAGGTCTTCCTAATGGTAGTTTTCCGGTTGGTATTTTAGTTAATATTTTGAAAGCGTTCCTACTTTCTTCCATCCTGGCTACATGACCTGTCCACCTGAGCCTCCTAGATTTGATGACCCTAGCAATATTGGGTAAACCGTATAAATTATGCAGTTTCTCGTTATGAAGTTTCCGCCATTCTCTATTTCCGTTCTTATTTCCGAATATTCTTCTCAGGATCTTGTTCTGAAATACTTTCAGTCTATGTTCTTCCCTCAGAGTAAGCGACCATGCTTCGCAACCATACAGACAACAGATTATCGTTTTAGATATTTTGAGCTTCAAATTCCTCGTCAGAATTCGGGACGACAACAGATTTTGAACTTAATAATAACATGAATTCTTTGCTTTTAGTCGAAATTTAATTTCTTCGTGAATATGGTTTTCGTCTGTTAATATTGATCCTAGATATTTGTAAGTATCCACTTTACCAAAAGTATTATTCGATATTTTAACGCATCCATAATTTGCCTTATTACGATGCCGACGAACTTCCATGTATTTAGTTTTCTCTGCATTTACTTCTAAACCCATGTCCCTGCAAGCGTTTAATAAAATCACTGCATTTCTTTCTATTGTTCTCCTATCATCCCCTATTAAATTTACATTATCAGCATATGCCATAACTGGTAAACACCATTCAACTCTAGGCCCTGGTTGCGTGATCTTTGATTTTCCTTACAGCGTATTTCAGAACAAAGTTGAATAATAATGGTGACAACGCATCTGCTTGTTTCGGGCCATTCTTGACGTGAAGGCTCGTAGACAAAAATTTTTCTACTCGGACTTTACTTTGGCATTCATTTAAACATATCTTAATTAATCTAATTAGCTTTTTTCGGTATTCCAAATTCTGTAAGAATGTTTTAAAATGCTTCTCTCTTAACCGAGTCGTAAGCCTTTCTAAAATCAATAAATAGTTAATGTACCGGGGTATTGTATTCCCACTTCTTTTCCAGTATTTGGCGAATGGTAAATATTTGGTCGATAGTTGATCGATTCCGTCTAAATCCGCACTGATAATCTCCAATAATTTCATCTGCGTATGGGGTCAATCTTGCTAATAGATGATTTAGGATTTAGATTTAGATTTCAGGGCTTTCGGCATCTATGGCCATTTAACCCGTCACATTTTGAGGGATGACGTACCTCAACGATCACACTATCTAAGGAAAGGGAAGGAAGAAAGGGTTAGGGAATGAAGGAAGCGGCCTGGGACCTAAGTTAGGTACTACTCCAGCATTTGCCTGGTGTGAATGAGGAAAACCCAGGAAAACCTCATTCAGGGTGGCAGGACTGAAAAAGCGTTTTTACACTTTAACGACGGAGTGGCCCTGCCGGGATCTTTCTAATAGAATATTTGAAAGGATTTTATAAAATGTTGACAGAAGAGAAATGCCTTGATAATTATTACAGACAATTTTGTTGCCTTTCTTGTGAATTGGGACAATGATTGATTCTTTCCACTCTTGTGGTAATTCTTCCTTGTTCCAGATAAGGAGGATGAGTTTGTGTATCTTGTTCCACAGTTTTTCGCCTCCAGCTAAAATTAACTCAGCCGGAATTTCGTCTACACCCGAAGATTTGTGTTTCTTTAATTTCTTTATAGGGATTTCTACTTCTATTCAGTTAGGTTCTGGGATATACGGTTCTGGGGTGTGTATTTCCCTTTCTCCACGCACATTAGTTTTTAGCTGCGTGTTAAGCAATTCGTCAAAGAAATCTTTCCATCTATTTGAGATGCTATTTGGGTCAGTGAGAACTGTTCCGTCAGCTTTCTTTAATAGAGATGGTGATCAGAAAAATGGAAACACCTGTAGTTGGCAACACGTCAGATGTATGGGTTGGCAGTGGTGTCATGGCGCCCGCAGCGCCGGGCCGCTGGTGGTAGTGTGTTAGGTCGGTCTCTATACTATGTCAGGCCCAGTGGAACAGCAGTGTCCAGTGGCTGCAGCAGACGGAGGTAGTGTAAAATGGGAAACCTCTCAGATTTTCAAAGAGGGCAAATTGTTGGTGCGCGGTTATGTGGAGTGAGTGTGACGGCAATGGCTACTGTGTTAGGTGTGTCGCGTGGGACAGTGTCGAAGGTGATGACGGCCTACACAACACATGGGAAAACCACATCGGGGAAGCGGAACAGTGGGCGGAAGAAAATCATGAGTGACAGGTCACGCCGGGTATTAAAGCGCATTGTCACGCAAAACCGTCGTGCCACTGCGGAGCAAGTGACGGAGGAACTCAATCAGCACCTCCCCCACCCTGTTTTGACAATCACAGTCCGCCGCGAATTACATGACATGAACTTACGGGGTCGTGTTGCACGGGCCAAACCACTCATCAGGGACCATAACGCTCACGCCACAAATGGTGCCGCGACCATGCAACTTGGACCGTTGAGGACTGGAAACTTGTGATATGGTCGGATGAGTCATCCTTCACCCTATTCCCAACCACAGGCCGTGTTTATGTAAGGAGAACGCCCAAAAAGCTTATGGTCTGCAGTGTCCCCGCCCAACTGTGAAACATGGCGGCGGCTCGGTGATGCTGTGGGCCGCCATATCATGGTTTTCATTGGTTCCTTTGGTCACACTTACTGGACGAATCTCTGCCAACGATTATGTCGCAATTTTAGGAGATCATCTTCCAGGATGATAATGCACCCATTCACACAGCTGGCGTTGTTGCAGCGTGGTTTGTGGAACATCGGGATGAAGTTCAACACCTCCCCTGGCCCGCTTTATCCCCAGATCCCAACATAATTGAACATCTGTGGTCCATCTTGGAAACACGACTCCAGCGACGATTTCCACCTCCATCCTGTCTCACAGAACTGACCGATGCCCTGCACGAGGAATGGTGTAAAATTCCACTTGCTACCATTCACGACCTCTATGCCTCCATCCCACGTCGCTCAAGGCTGTTCTGAAGGCGAAAGGTGGCCCGACACCATATTAATCTGGTAAGTTGCAATTTCGTTCAGGTGTTTCCATTTTTCTTATCACCATCTGTATATAGGAAGCTGATAGCCTTTCTTAAATTCGTTGATCACCTTATACATGTCCCGAATGTTTTTATTTTTACTATTATCCTGAAGTTCCTTAATTTTAGCTTTCAAAAAATCGCGTTTCTTTGTTCTAAAAGTTTTAGAAGTCTTCCGCCTGATGTCTACGAAATTTTGTGTAGTTATTTCTTTCGGATTTTGTCGCCAACGCAATTTTGCCTGTTTTCTCTTCTCCACTAGTTGAATGCATTTCTGGTCGAACCACGGTTTGTTCCTACGTATTTCCGCGTGTCCTAATTTTTCTTTTGCTGAAATTTTAATGCTATTTCTAATTTCAATCCAAGTATCCTCGACTCTAGTGCACTCTGAATCTTCTAAAACCGAGAGTCTATTCCAAACTTCAATTTAGTATTCCTCTATTACCTGGCTCTCTTCTAATTTCTTTAAATTAAATCTCTCCGTTTACAGACATTGAATGTTTCCTTTATTCAACGATAATCTCTCTCTTATTATCGCTGCTACCATGTAATGATCAGTGTCACAATCAGCTCATCTAAACGACCGAACATCAATTATGCTAGATTGTCTTCTTCTATCTACTAAAACGTGATCGATTTGATTATGCGTTTTCCCGTTTAGTGAGGTCCAAGTATATTTATAAACGTCACAATGTGGAAATTTTGTACTCTTCACTATTAGGTTTTTGGGTGTTGCGAAGTTCACGAGTCTAACACCGCTATCATTGCTTTCCTTATGCAGACTTTCGTTCCCTATAATCGGTTTGAAAATATCCTCTCGCCCTACCTTCGCATTGAAATCCCCTAATAGAATTTTCATATGATATCGCGGGAGTTGGTCAAATATCCGTCCCACTTCTCCGTAAAATCTTCTTTTATATCGTCACCTTATCTTCTCTTAGGGCACGTATATACAATGTACCGTTCTGTCACAAGATTTCTCCCTGGAATGCTACCTCTCAAGTGACATCTTATTCTTTCTTATTAATGCCATTTCAAGTTTATATATTCAACTAACTTTTGGCTAGCTGAGGGCACCGCCCCCAGGCCCCAGAGTATGCTCGGCCTACGGCCTCGCACTTCTTATCTATCAGGCTTTGCACCAACAGTGAATTTCGTGAACTTGCTCTTCATGCTTCCTGAATCAGCCCACCCGGGGTCTTCTCCCCCACACACTGTCTTTGCTCGGCCTACGGCCTTGCACCCCTTGAACCCCCAATTCTATCGTTTCTTTTCCTATTTCAACTGTCTAAAAGATAAGGTTTTGTATCCCAAGAAAACGTCCATTTAAATAGCATAGGAATTTCTTCATCCCCTTTAGACCCTTAAAAATTAAAAATATTCACTTTTGACAATTTTCCTGTCGATTAGTCCTGTAGGGCTACAATCATGCCAAATTTCATCATTCTAATCCTGCCGGAAATGCCTAAACATTTTTGGGTTTAGAAGACGTCCCATATAAATAACATGAGAAAATTTTTTCGGTTCCCCATAAATCCACCTTACGTTCGGGAATTTTTATTTCTGATGCACTCAGAAAAAAATGTAGGTGGCATACTTAAAAACGTAGGTTACATTCGTAATTCCTGTAGTTTCTGGACTTAACATACAACCGTATATAGCATCCTGCAGCAAACGTATAGCTGAAAAAGTATGTATTATACGTACTGTCTACATAAGTGCAATGACGTCATTCGTGTGACGTTATCTACAGTAACAAGTATATACGGAGGTAATATCTAGCTTTGTGACGTCAGGGTCGTATGTAGCATGTGGGTTAATAATGACGACACACACTGACTATCAGGACGGAGCATAATTTCAAGAGGTATGCAATATACGTTCTGTACGTGTGTTTCTTGCGTTCAACCCCGAGACAGCATCTATATTGTACTTGTGCCCCGTACGTACGACTAGATACAGTGTACGTATTGTACGTATGTATTATACAGATTTTCCTTATGTCGCACACAGCTTGTCCCGATACAGCATACAGAATATCCGTATGCACCATACAGAGTGCACATATGCAGCTTACAGACTGGCTGCATGCGGCATATAGATTACACGTATGTTGCGTACAGGCTGGCCATATGTAATGTATGAATTGGATGTATGTAGCTTATAGATTGTCCATATGAAATATACGGATTTTACCTGTATCGCATACGTATTGTCTTGTTGTAATATATGAATTGGACATATTCAGGATCTACATTGTACGTATAGTGCACCATTATTGAAGTGCTGCAACATACTGAGAAATGCATGATACATTCTTACTGTAATGTTGCCACATATTGTTTTTCTCTGTATGGAAACAAAAATAGCTTAAAATATGGTTTTTCTCCTTTGTGCCAATAATAATAAAATTAAAAATACTACACTTTTCAATCTTAGTTTGGAGCAGTGAAACTGTCCAGAGAAATGTATTTATCTGCAGGGTGTAAGTTTGGACTTCCTGCTAATTCTTTGGAAAGCTACTGCAAAGCCAAGTGTTGAAAAGTGGCACAAGAGTTAATTTTAAAATTATTGGCACAAAGGAGGGTAACCACATGTTAAACTATTTTAGTTTTCATACAGAGTAAATCAATATGTGACAATATTACTGTAAGAATTTATCATACCTTTTGCAATAACTTAGTTGCAGCACTTCAATAATAATGCAAAATGCACAACCATGTACAATCCTATGTTCAAACTCAAAAAAGACTTACGTACAGTCATTTATTAAGCCGTTATTATCCATTGCTTGTACAGTCACGAAAGAAAATATTCTTCAGTTGACAAAATTTGTTTTCCTAAAAACTCAACAATAAATTAACCTATCAGAGTACCGACTTTGGCAGGTTGTCAAGTTATAACTATTCGAAGAATAACAACAAAAAGATCCAAATTAATTAATTTGTTGCCGAGCTATTGGCAAAAGAAAATTTGTCAACTGTCAAATACTTTCTTTTCCGTGTGTACTATATAAAGACGACTTTACCTCATTCTTTTCCTTAATAATATCCTCTTCCAAAATGCAGAAGTTGTTACCACAAGAGGCGTGAATAGGATTTTCCAGAAATAACTTCTCTGCACATTTTAATTAACAGATAAGTTATTTTTTAAATGACGCTATAATTAAAAACATGGTGTCAGCTGAAAACGTTTTCCCTCACAAGATGATTCCTAAACAGTACTCGCCATTAAAAATGCAACTTCAAGGAGACAGGGTAGCTACGCCAAAGTTCCCAAGCCGATATCTAATAGTAAGTGTCGAATATGCTTAACCCTTAACATACCAAGCGGGGTACTCTAGGGACCCCAGAGAGTGATATTTGGTGATACTGCCGCAATTATAAGAATCAATTTATTCTCGATTTTTATATGTATTCTGCAACCCTTTGAGATATCAATTACATGATTAGATCAACGATGCGTTTCTTTAAAAAATACAAAAAATAAAAACACACTTCAAAATGTAAAAACTCCATTGTTAAACCTGTGTTTCAGATTTACGAACACAAAAGTATGAAATTGTATGAAGAACTGAATAGTGTTCAAATATACATAATATTTGACGTCAACAATGTTCATTTAACTTAAGTATGCTTCTAGACATCCAAAAAATAATAGTTGGAGTACCCTCTGCAATACTATGTTGAGAAATTAAAATAATACTTGGGGTCCCCAGAAGACTCCAGCTTGGTAAACAACTTTGACGACTTAGGCTTGGTACGTTAAGGGTTAAACTTACCGCTGTATTCGCTGTGTGACAACGTGGTGATAGCAGAGCAGAACTGACCCAACATTGACAACCAGAACGACTGTAACACAGCGAGACATCGAGAGGATGTTCTCTTCTGGTATGGTAAGCCATGCGTCTTACGATCCAATGCCACAGCTCATCAACTGTAGCTGGCGGAGTTCACAGGTATAAGAAGCTGTGCAGCCATCGACCAAACATATTTATCCTTCCCTGCTCTACACATTCTGCAAATTTGGACTTTCCTGGATGTATCCTTCTTAGTTCAACATTTTAAGTAACGAGCAGTGTAATAGTCTCATACATTATTTAAAGAAAGAGCGATTATTCTCAGAATTACTCGGAAGTTTCTAGTTTACAATTATATACATATATATATATAGATAGATAGATAGATATAGATATAGCTATATAGATAGATAGATGTACAATAATTTAAAACGGTTATATCAAAGTTTGCATTCAGAGCACAAAAAGAAGTATAGCTCTCGGAACATTGATTTTAGCCAGATAATACCACTAGTAAACTCAACCACACTCAGTACCGTTAGTTGCTTGGTATTGTCTATGAGGCAAAGATCATCGTATCTCATTGTGTGTAGATTTTTGTATTTGTTTAACACTAAAAATTGTTTGTCGCTAATCGAACCCAGTAACATATATATACCGACAGGACGTACGTTAGTCACAAGGTTACATGAGTGAAACACTAAATTATTCGATTGACACTTGTGGCCTTGTCAACACTAGAGAAAGGTACAAAGTGATTAAATAAATACGAAACATAGTACATACAAAATATAGCGATGTATGAAGTCTCCTTTTCATACGATTTGGAGAAAGGATACATCTGTAGAGAGCAACATAAATGATTTCTCTGGATAATTTGGATTAGTACAGAATTCGAACAAAAATAACTTTGAAATTCGTTAAGTCCAACATTTTTTCTTTCTTTCTTCGGATTCTCAATAAAGTTGACTACTGAAAAGCTGAGTTACAGATTTTATGTTAAAACATATTCACTATACCATTGCCTTATTCACAGAACAATACATTAGTTATTAATGTATGACTGAAATAATAGTGCTTCGTGCAGATTTACTTTATCCAATCGGAATTGCACAATGATAAAAAAAATGTTGCAAGGTATAATGTTCTTATTTACAGAGAAAAAGAGTTGAAAGGACTTAACGCTAACAAACATTTTCTTTAAACAGACATACATTTATTCTAATTTATGGAAGAAAGAAATAATTTGCGGAGCAGTATATTTATTAAGGTTACATATTTGTACAAAAGAATGTAAATACAATCGGGTCTGTCTTCAGAAAGGACGTGCTTTTAGCCACAAATTACACTGCTTCTTTTCGCTGTCTTTCATGCAGAATCCTGGTTTTGTTTTGATGCATGAAATACCTGAAACAAAAATCCAAAAATATTTAAAATGTTACATTTTAAAATATTTAACATTTTTTAGACTAAATGGACAAAATCTGTTCGGTCAGGTATGGACTTTTGGGTTTCTGGTAGAAAAATGATGAATTTTTTAAAAAAAGTGTTTGTTGATGCTGAACAACTCGAAATGTATTACTATGCAAAAGTAAGTGGGTACCCACTGGCGTTCGAGGTACCATGGGGTACCTAATATGTCTGCATTTTTAGATATGTGGAAATATATGTCTCTAAAATGTAAAGAACTGATATCTGTTTAGTTCAGAAAACCGCAACTCGGTAAGCCTTATGGATACCGAGGTATGGGAAAATAAAGGATAACACCATAGAAGTGTGAGTTTTGCGTACTAGATTGTGCAGTTTCGAAAACGTAATTACTGAGGGCTAACAACAACCTCAAAAGTAGTTTCAATTCAATACACTACACACACGTCCTTATGGGGGTTTTCGGGTACTATGGCATTCGCAGACCTCCCATTTCTAAACATTCTAAAATATATCTTAATAAACTTATAAAGAACGTTACAGGTGTGTATTTACCGAAACCGCAAGTCGGTACGTTTAACAGTTACCGAAATATGGCGAAATAAATAGGAACACCATAGGTATGTGGGGCTTCCATACTTGACAGTAGTTTAGAAAATTAATGAAAATATGACTAATGGCTATCAAGATATTGTCAAATAAAGGGAGGACCCACACAGTTATGGGGTTTTCGTGTTAGGTGGTAAAATTTCCGAAACCGATCATGAAATCTGAATAAGCACCAGTAGCAATTTCATCCTAAAGTAACTGGGTATTTCCATGGGGTTTTAGAACATCATGGGTCTAAAAAGATTAAGTTTTAAAAGCTTTGGAAAATATAATTTGACATTTGTAAAGAGTATTAGAAAAGAGAATAGAGTTACCCAAAACTTCCAGCCAGTACATCTTACAGCTAGAGAGAGATCGTGAAATAAAAGAGTTTTAGATCTTGAAATTTCATAAAACAACTTTTGATCTTAATAAAAGTTAAATAAGATGGTACTTATATGGGTTAAGTGAGTACCTCACACTCGTCAGGGCAATTCCGATCGAAAGATTAATTCAGCTCGAAGTTTTCTTCGGGTAAATCCAAGCGTGATAATTCCTAGCGTAAAAAAGAATGAAAATTCTTTGTCAATATCTAATATAGCAACCGAGATATAAGTAATTATGTATTTTACGACGTCGTAAAAATGGAGACCCACATGGATTTGTACTGTTGAGTCTTTGCTGTAAGAAGAAGAAATTTCAGAAAACTACCGTATATACCTTAATAGACAATTAAATGGGTGGAGGCACGGTGGCTTAGTGGTAGAGTGCGTACCTTTGGTGTATTGGGTCCCTGGTTTGATCCGTGTCCTAGTCAGTTTGTAGTCGACATTGTATTCGTGGGTATTCTCGGGATACTCCCGTTTCCTCCCACCTTTACACTCCATCAATTCTGTCATCAACATTCCCTTGCCTTAATTTCATTTTAAAATTAAATGGGCAGTTAAGTGTGATCGTATCTCTGTGGATTAAGAGAATACTCCAGTGTAGTTTCTGCAAAACATACTAGGTACACACCCCACCACTACGTTACTGTGTCCTCACTGATTTAATTGTATATTAAGGTATATACAGTAGGTTTTTGAATTTCTTTCTTATAGCAAAGACCCAGAAGTACAAATCCTTAAAGATCTCTATTTTTACGTCATAAAATAAATGACTCGTTATATTTTGGTTACTATATTACATATTCACAGGGAATTTTCACTCTTTTACACAGTTCGATGAACCTTTGAAACTGCCTGAAGAAAACCTAGAACTAATCTTTCCATCGAAATTGTACTGAGGTACTCACTTAAGCCATAGAAATACCATCTTATTTAATTTTGTTGGGACCAATAATTTTTCCGAAGTTTCAACATCTCATACTCTTTTATTTCACGGTGTTTCTCTATATGTTAGATGTACTAGCTGCAAGTTTTAGGTAAATACATATTTCTAATACTCTTTACAAATGTCAAGTTATATTTTCAAAAGCTTTTAAAATTTAATCTTGGTAGACTGTAAGATGTTCTAACACCCCATGGAAATATCTAATTACTTGAAGATGGAATTGCTACTGGTGTTTATTAACTTTCCATGACCGGTTTCGGAAATTTTATCATCTAATACGAAAATCCCATACCTGTATTGGTCCTCTCTTTATTTGACCATATCTTGATAGCCGTTAGTCATATTTGAATTCATTTTCCAAATTGTACCTTCAAGTATGCAAGCCCCACATACATATCGTGTCGCTCTTTATTTTCCCATATCTCGGTATCCGTAAGGCTTACCGAGTTGCAGTTTTCGGTAAACAAATATCAGTTCTTTACATTTTAGACACATGTATTTCCATATATCTAAAATGCAGAAATTAGGTACCGCATAGTACCCCTCTACCCCATTGGGGTACCCACTTACTTTTGCATACCAGGGCAAAAACACCAGTGGTCGTTACTTTAAGGTTGAAAACATACTCTTTTGTCTCTTCTGTGAGCACCGTGAATCGGTCGGAGCTGTACCATAGTTGGAAAGAGACACTGATCCTTCCTATATATGACCATGTAGTCAGAATTCAAAATCGAATAGCCGTTGAAGGAAAAAGAATATTTTAAAATCCCTTGTATTGCACCGGTAGTAGTCATCTCAAAATCGAAATGTTCCAGTGGTAGTTAGGGATTTGTAGCAGTGTTCGTCACTCAAATAACTTGACATAATTTATTCAGAAACGCACTGTTTATCAGTTTAAAATTAAGAATAGAGTATAAAGTACTAATCTTAATAACTGTGCATCACTTTTGGCACTCAAGAAAGAAAATAAAAAAGTTTTTACATACTTTTTAAAGCAATTTCAGTAAGAAAAATGTTAACTGAATTCAAAAGTTAACTGTATATTATTTTAACGTTAAGAGTACAATATTAATTACTATGTTTAATAACTATAGTGACTTTAAGCACTCAAGAATGAAAATAAACATGTTTGTACATACATTTTAATACAATTTGAGAAACAAAATAAGTTAACCGAATTCAAAACTTAATTATATATCACCTTAAGATTAAGAATGGACTATAAAATACTGAGGTTAATAATAATGCATTACTGAAGAAAGAAAACAAAAATGTTTTTAACTACCTATATTGTATTTACATGTTGTTATTTCTCATTAACATGCTTTTTGATAACGCACGATATGGGCTAGGGGTACGCACGAGAAATGATTTGAGACTGTCACCTCTCGCAAAGGTGTCGCGAAAGTTGTCTCGTCTCGAAAACTGTATCTGTTTCTATTGGAAGAGCTATGTCTCGTCTCGAATTTCGTAACAAAAAATCGTTACACATGCAGTTTTGTGTAAAAAGTGAAATGTATAAATACAGGAGAGAAAACATTGCAAACAAACATTATGTTAGTATGTTGAACAGGGGCGGACTCGCCCAAGCTGCTACCCTGCAAATGCAGGGTGGGCCCCTCCACCAATTTTAAAAAGATGTGCTCAATTAAACCTACCAGCATCAAAAAATGCAGGGTAACTCCCGCAAACTTGTGTTTTGCATAAAAAAAAGACGTAAAGTTAAACTTTCATTAACAGACCTTATTCTTCTCCACGTTTATCGACTTGAAAAAGTTCTATCTATGAGACAATCAGGCCCTAAAACATTGCGGGGTTTGTGATACAGCAGCTGTTAAAAACGAGCACGTTAACTACTACTTTTTTAATATAAGAAACACAGTAGATTTCAGGCTGTTATTGGATTTGGATACCATTGCCTACTCCGGTCCTTTTACAAGCCGGCGAATGGCGATGTTTTAAAGAAACAATAGTGTCATAGATATTGTTATTGTGGAAAGTAGAGGTGGAGCCCGAACGCTTTTGAACTGCATTGTCCTCAGACCAAGCTTCGAAGAAAGAAATCGGATCAGGCTTCGTTGTTTTTTTTTTTCAGTGCGGTAAAGCGAAAAGAAATTAGTCGTCACTATCAACGATTGTTTTATACATACCTCAAACAATTACTATGAAGTTGCTGCCCTCGGCTCGTGTTTTATTTGTATATTACATCGAAGAGCAAATCCGATAGCAGCAATTCAATTATTCGAACACCAGTTACGTGTCATTTGTCGTGGAAGACAGATGTGGTTGTGTCAGTATGGATGATAGGAGTGATTCTACTGTAAAGAAAAAATATAAAAGTGGTGCTAAAAAGCGAGAACACAAACGAAGATGTGATTTACAAAAAGCTGCATCTGACCCAAAACAACGTAGGCTATTTGAATCTGTGAAGCCCCAAAAAACAAATGAGTGTGATGTGACTCATTCGAGTACTGCAATACAGTTGCCAGGTATTTTTTGTTTTTTTTTTTTTTGTTTTTCTGTTTAAGATGTTTAAAAATTATAATGTATACACCACGTCTTTGGATGATTTCAGTCAATTGTAGCTTATCTTTAATGGCTATTTTTACTTGAAATTACACAACTGTAACAGGCAAACACGAAATTAACTGAACTGTTTGCTGCCGCATAGTGCTTTCAAACGGGTCAGATCAGGCTTTCATGGGTCGAGTCAAGCCTGCTTGAGACACGGGTCGGGTCAGGTCACCTACGCTAGGGTCAGGCTACTGTAGCCACAGGTCGGCTCGGGTCAACTTTCTAGCCACGGTTCGGCTCGGGTCAACTTTCTATTCGGGTCTTGAGTCGGGTTGGGTCGACGTTCAACTCAACCCGACCCTCTCGACCCGAGAAGGATTTAGCCGAAACGGCGCATAAGAAAGTTGACCAGAACCGACCCGTTTTTAGAGCATCCCTGACCCGACCTGTGATCCAAGGAGGTTCGACTCGAGCCCTGACCCGATGAAGCCTGACCTGACCCGTTTGAGAGCACTAGCTGCTGCACACTTATGCTGTCAGTCAAATCCGTGTGTATATCGTGTAAATGTTAACTTCTCTTTAGTTATTTAAAGTTAATTTAAAATAAAAGTGTAGTAAAATGTAAAAATTATTTGTGATGTGCAAAGTAGGTATTCATATAAAAAGAGAAGTTGGGCCAGCTGAGGAATGGGCGGACTGCACTAGACGATAGACGATATTTAATCTTTCTGCGACATGAAGATATGATATTATGACTTACTTCTGTCAAGGAAAATCTTGTGTTTCGAAATCTATCGCAAATTTACCTCCAATCGAATTCTTTGTGTTGCATTGAGGCCACAAAGTGACAGCTTTTTCAAGTTTCAAACACTGACGCCATGTCTGTTGTCTCACCTGACACGCTTGGGAGGGGAGGAGTTGTCTGCTAAGAGCGGGGTGTACTTCCTCGAGATTATACAGCAATATTTAGACAGTTTGTGTATGTGGGTTACAACATTTTCTTCCCGCCAAAAAGACAGGTACAGAGAGAGAGATTGCGGCACATTCGCGAGCAGACTCTCGACTGAAGTAAGTGGTATATTTTACGTATCAAGAGGGAGGGGAGCCCCAGATCAGCTATGACAAAATACGGATCTTCGTTAAGTAGGGTGGTTGCAGGTTTGGTTACTTAAAAAAGTTTCAGATATGTTATTTTACATGAAAACGCAATAAAAATTGCCTCAAAATTAATTTTAAAAATCAGATGGCATTTTCTGAAACACCAGTCTTTATTTTGGGATTTCCAGCAGACATGGGTAAAATCATGTCAAATTTAACTAGTTTATAATTTTAAAAAATCTGTTGTTCATTCTCCGCCGGCCCTGAAGAGGCTACATGCCCTTATTCCACTGAAAAACTTTTTCCGTCATATGTAAATGGGGCTGTGCAACGATGAATCATCGCATTCCTAAACATTAATTTTCTCGATTATGAAAGTGATCAAAAATCGGTTGCGTTCATTGCTTGGACAAGATGTGTTGGAAGACTTTATTTTTTTATACATAGAAAGATCATATACGTTTGATTACGACAAAGTGATTGACGATCCAAAGATCCAAAGAATTAGGTAGATCTAGCTCCAAAGAATTAGGTAGATATTTGAAATTGTGAGTGTAACTGGGGCATAATGAAGATATTAATATTAGGATACATTTCTGGAATTCATATTAATATTATATAATATTAGGTTACAGTATGCAATTCAGTAGAAAATTTCAACCAACTTGATATTAGAACTGATTTATGAGGAAAGAAACTCACATTATTTCTGTCAGTGCTTTAATTATTTAGTGTTTCAAAGTTGACTTGAGATTAGTTTTTACTTATTGCACATGTATATATTTTGGGTTTTCTAAAACATGACACTCATTTGTTTAAATAAATGGTTTAAATTCATTACATAAAAAAACAATAGCACTATATAAATAACTGAAAGCACCAATTCCGGTATTGTGTGTGTTTACAATAAAAAATGATAATGCCAATTACACACTGTATGAGTTACTATTAAAATGTTCCTACTTTAGATTTTTGTAATTAATGTTTTGCTTTTGCATGAACATATGGGATACTATTTATGGGTTCGAAGATGGACTTTTATATGTAATACATATGAAGAATGCCAAGTACATTTTTTACATTTTTATACAGTGGGCCCTCATTTCAATTTAGCAGGGTGGGCCCTATGGTTGCCAGTCCGCCCCTGATGTTGAACATACTTTTTTGTATGTGGTGCAAAATATCTTCATCTATGGGGTTACTTTGCACCAAAGTTTATATGAAATGAAATCTTTGAGTTTTACGTTCCACGATTTTGCCGGGTATGCTAAAGAGGACTATAATCATGAGAATGAATGAAATAGTAGAATGAAAACTGTGAGAGAAAACGGGAAAACCCCGAGGAAACCACACACAGTGTTTGTCCAACACAAAGCCCATTTGGCACGTGCTGGGATCGATCCAGGAACTCCACGCAGGAGAGGTGAACGCTCCATCACTGAGCTACCACGTCCCCAAAAACACAACCTCAGAATATACTTCATATAGAGTAGAAATGAAATGAAATCTTTGAGTTTTACGTCCCACGATTATGCCGGTTAGGCTAAAGGAGACGGTGATGATGAGTAATGAATGAAATGGTGGAATGAAGAAAGTGGGAGGAAACGGGACAACCCCGAGAAAACCCACGCACACGGTGTTTGTCCACCACAAAGTTCACTTGGCGGGGACTGGGATCGAACCCAGGACCCCAAGCACCAGAGGTGAACGCTCCACCACTGAGCCACCGCGACCCCTCATATAGAGTAGAAGTAACAAGATGTAAAAAAAAAAAATGGCCCGTCTGGAGGACATGTAAGCTAAACACCAATACAATTGTTACAGATTTATTTACTTGCACTGTTTAGGCTCAACATCGCAACACCAATATCATTATGTCACATCCTTTCAAAACTATGCTAACTGCAACGTAGACCTGCTTTGCTTCGTAATGTCCAAATAGTTGATTACTGTGCTCGAAAGCAGGCAAGTAGCATACAAATTTATGATGTTGAAGGCGTTATTTTTCACAGCTATGGAGAAAAGACATGAAAACGAAAAATAAAAAGAAATCTTTGTTTTACGTCCTACGGTTATGCTATGTATGCTGACAGTCACAAATGAGTATTGAAAATTGATGATCTTGGAATACGATTTGGTGGAATAATGAGGGAGGGGGAATAGACATTGATTAAATATAAAATTGAAAAGAAATAAGGGCCTGACGCTCAAATATTTATCTATCTGGCAGCCATCTTGATCCCTCTAAAATATCATGAAGTACTTGATTGATTCTAAACCCAATAATAGTAATAGTAATTATAACAATAAACACAGAATATACCTAGATATAATTTACGCACCTTGAAGTGTAGAAATTAATGATTGCAATCCTCAGCATTCCAATAGTTCTTTGGTTTCTCCAAATGAAGATTCGGACATCGGTTTTCTTCTCAAGCTATAATGGGGTACAATAATCAGTTGCAGTCCAAAGCAAAGTCACTAAGTTAAGCATGAATATAAAAGATTTTGTGTTAAATATTTCAATGTAAATTTCATGAAATAGAATTCATTAGTTAGTTACATACAAACTCTTACGCATGTAAGTCAGAATCTACTTGTAATAACTTGTAAATTTAAACAAACTAAATTATACTACAGTTATAGGGACATCAAACATATATTCCATAAGATATATAGGGTGTCTCAAAAGTCCCCTGACTCGATTATTATCAGAGTTACAACAAAATGTAATTGGGAAACCGTCTCCAAATATGATGTTTCCAATGTAAGTTGAATGAATTTTCAAAATTGGATGAGCCGTTTGGCTGTACACTCTTTATGCGTCCAATGTTAAATGAAAATGCAACGTTGCCATTTACCTGGACCCACAACATAAGTGAATGAAGTTACTGATTTTTACGCTAACATGTCGATGGCTAGCCCCCATTTCAAACAGTAACTTCATTCACATATGTTGTGGGTCCAGGTAAATGGTAATATTGCATTTTCATTCCACATTGGGTGCATAAAGAGTACAGCCCAAACTGCTCCTCCGATTTTTAAATTGTGTTCACTTTAGATTGAAAACAACATATTTAGAAATGTTTTTTCCTCTTACGTTTTGTTGTAACTCTAACTGTCAGAGGACTTTCGAAACACCCTGTATACATCATACGAAGTTCCTTTCTAAATTCTACACGGGTGTAGTTTAATTGAATGTGAGATGGGTAATACACATTAGGCCGTTTGGGAATACTCTCACAGACGGCCGCCATTTTGGATTAAATTTGTTTGTTATAAACTGGTGGGTAATGTGATATATATATGGCCACGGGCTAGAATTTTCTCAGTATGTCAAATATGCAATCAGATTCCATGGAGCTTAATTTGGTGAAAAGTTATTGCCAATTGAACGTTGTATTTACCTCTTTCTTCTAGATGTAGAACCATACCGTTAGCACGTGAGGAATGCATCGAAATATTCAAACTGTGGAGCGGGAGGAGTGCCTGTACAGTGGTTACCGATTGCAAACAGAATCATCCACAATGTGACTGTGTTACATGTTGCAGTGTCACAGTAATTAACTAAATTTGAGGAGACGGGCACATTCGTGGACATACGTCGTAGCGGACGATCGTAGACAGCTACAGATGAAGCAACGCCTACGGCAGTGCTGACTTCTTTCTCGATGTGGCCCCAGAGGAGCACACGTCATTTATTAATGCAATGTGGGTTGAGTCATAGGGTCTGCGCGTGTATAAGTGCATCCGTACAAGGTGCAAATGAAGCAACATCTCCACAAGAACGATGTTGATCGCCAAGTGCAGTGAGTAATTATGGTTAACATTTTTATGCAAATACTCTTTTCAGATGAAGCTGACCTCTACGTAAATGGGAAGGTTAATAGGCAGAACATGCACAATTGGTCACCTGACAACCCCGCGTGCAAGACCCCTCCAACATGACCAGCGCAAAGAAAATTAATTATGGTGTTGGCAGACAAATGAGGAATACGTCTAATCAGTCACTTTTTCATTCCATAAAAATAACTGCGGAATAATACCTCACGCTCGTACAGGGATAGATATTGAGAGCTGCGATGCCCGAGGATGGTACATTCTCGCAGTTTTTTCAACACCACGGCGCTTTCTTCTTTATGGATTCGTATTGCGTCACTACTTGAACAATTCTCTAGAACATGGGTTGATCGACGAGAGGCAGTTGAATCGCTGCTCGATTACCGGACCTAACGCTGTTCAATTTCTAGGTAAGTGGAAAAGTTAAGGCTATGGTTTGTGCAGTAAATATTCATAATTTTTATCATCTAGAACAAAGTATCGCCATCGACTGTGCACAAATTTGACCCTATATCCTACTTTGTGTCCACAGCAATTGGAAGAAGCTTCTGCAAATGCTTATTGCTCAGTAGGAACATGTGGAACATATACTATAACCAGGGGTAAAAGTGGACTTGAAAAGGTGGGGGGACGGTAGGTAGCGGCATCACTCCACGCCGTTCCTCCTGCCTATCTCTGCCCATTGTACCATTTTAGGATCTGGGGGACGCCCTACATATTTTTTGAGGTGGGGAACTGCGTCCCCCGCGTTCCCCCTCGCTTTTACCCCTGACTATAACAGGGAAATGTGTTCGAAATGGGAAAAATCAGAGGCGGTGTGTTTTATTACGATTTTGACTCGACATATCGGCTATCTAAATGTTCAAATGCAGTGAGGTGTGAAGCCTACAAGATCGCATTTCTATTTACATAATGTCTGAAAACCACTGGAAAGCTTCTTTTAGTTACGGAGAAAAAACGGAGAGACTGATCCATCCATCGTGAACAACTTTCTGGAAAAAAATAAATAAAAATAGCCCTTACCTTGTATCAGAGAATTATACACGAAAGTGCTCAAAAACCGACTTTTAATATTAACAATTTCCAGCGGGAAAACTCCTGGACCACACACTCGAATGAGGGGTATTTCAAACTCCCGTAAGATCTGCCCCCACAGCAATCCCCTAAATCCGCCCATGCTCAAAACACGACGCTTATAAGAATTCAGACAAGACGACACATACATACATACGAAAGAAACAATTCAATACGGCACATCAAAATATAAACTAGATGAACTTCTTTGAAAACACCTCATTTTACAAACAAAAGGTAGAAAAAGGTAAAAATGTCAGTATTGTCAACTTAGAATCTACATAAGAAATAAAATCTTTTTATGTGCAAAGCTATTCGTCAATACGTATAAAAAATGGATTTATTAATGGTATTTAGCATTTATTCTTCCGTGAAGGTATATCTTGATCACTAAAAAACCAGAAACGGTATGTCTCTATCACTGGAAAAAAAAACAGAAGGGTATGACATACCACTACATATAGTCTCACTTGGTTCACTGCCAATAACATTTCACAAGAATAAGTTACATGATATCTGATTGCATATTTGACATCCTCAGAACATTTTAGTGCATGGCCATGTATCACACTACCCACTTATCGTCCGTATTACAATTTCGAATCTAAGATGGCGACCGTCCGCGTGATGTAATCCGAAAGTATCCCTCTGGGCCTAATGTGTATCTCTTATCTCGCAATCAATGAAACTACATCCCTGTAGTTTTCAGAAAGGATGACAAGGGACTTCTGATGCATCCTGTATATAATAGTTGTATCAATAATGACGGGTATACCAGCTAGGCTAAAGGAGACGCTGATGATGATATAATGAATGAAATGGTGGAATGAAGAAAGTGGGAGGAAACGGGAGAACCCCGAGAAAACCCACTCACACGGTGTTTGTCCACCACAATGTTTACTTGGCGCGAGCTGGGATCAAACCAAAGACCCCAAACACCAGAGGTGAACGCTCTACCACTGAGCCATCGAGGCCCGACAGGAATATTTGTTGAAGTCTACTGTCTTCTTCAGTACCAAGGTTACACAAAAATGAGCCTATGGTTTTGATGGAATTCGAACCAACATTATATGTATACTCTCTCAGCGAGAATCAAAGCTGGCACCAAGTTTACATATGCGCGTGCATTGTATTTTAGTTATATAGCTCACAGAGCTATGGGCGAGCAAGCAAGGCACGTGCCCCGGGCGTGTGGTTGGAGGGGCTACTAAAAGAGAGGTTATATATTAGTACTTTTCCATTTTGGTGTTTAATACTTTTCATCAGAGTGCGAAATCATGAAATCAAAGTGGGGGAGACTGAAGGACTGAAGAGAGCGAGAGAGAGGGAAAAAAAAAAAGCTGCGCAGTCTTACACTTCAAAGAATTGTAGTGAAATGAGAAGGTCAGAATTCAAGATGACATTCGGATGCTTGGCACAAAGAAAAACATTGCAAGCAATTTTGAAAAAAAAAAGAAAAAGAAAGAAAGAAAGAAAAAAACTTAAATAATGTGATATATTTTGTAGGCTTTGGATATGTATGTTTTAGTTGGCATCAACAATTATTGGTGTGTTTTGTCACAATTGACAGTTTAGCGAGAGACTAGGCTAACTGACAATTTTAACTTTCTGAAAGAAAAGGAAACAAATGAAAACAGCACGTTACAAAGGATACGACTGATATTCATAGTTTGGCTTAGTATACAACAGGGGTGGATTCAGGATGGACTACTGGGGGGCGGTGGGTTGTAATGCCACTACTTACAAGATAGAGCTACTTTTAAGAGATTCAACTCTGGGTGGGTTTTATTTTATATTAAAATACACAAAGTTTCCTCTTCTTGGGGGAGATAGACCCTCCCTGGATCCGCCCTTGTCTCAGGTCAAGCCACACAGACAAGTGGTTGAGGCAAAAGTCAATTAATGACATTAGTATGCTGTTCCGTCAAAATCTCAATCTTGACCTGGATGTAAGTTAGCCTGGTCTCTCACTGAACCCCTCAATTGAATGTTTAGTATGTAAATTAGGCACTTCTACATCACAAACAGTAAATATAACCTACCTTATTCTACGTTTTTAAATGCATTTCTACAACTGATTGTAACTTTAAATGTTCTCGTGAAGATTAGCTGGCGGAGGTTACCTAACATAGCCATGAGTTATCAAATTAACAGTTGTGCTTCGTGGGTGATGATAATGATCCTGAGGTTAGATGTTAAATTGGACTCGAGAGCGGAACAAGGGCTGATCTTATTCGTGTCTCAGACGGGGCATGGAATGGAACGAATATGAAAATAAGGTTGATGTAATAGTTTTTCATAGGGTTTGTAAGATTTTCGAAACACTTGGCAATTTTTTTTTATCAAGACTTGACATTTTTTTAAGAAAAAAATCAAGACTTGGCAATTTCAAGTTTCATCCCCCCCCCAATCTTGTAATGCTCGCTACGCCGCTGTAAGCAATACATATTTTCGACAATATTCGTTGTTCATCTGTTTCCGCTGGGTTCCAACGTGGTGAGCTGCATATGGGACTTTTAATAGTGTTATTATAATGAGAAAGAATTGGAAATTATGTTCATGTTCCTAAAAGAGGGAAATTGAAAGAGAAATTAAATTAAAAATAAATAAGGGAGAGAAAAGTAATTACTTGAAAATAAAAATAAAGTCTTTGAGTTTAATGTCCCACGATTATGCTGTTAGACTAAGGGAGTCGGTGATTAAAGCAAGTTAATGATTATGGAATATTTGGTGAAATGAGAAAGTGGGAGGAAACCAAGTCCCCGAGAACACCTACGAGCACGTATATGAAAATGAAGTAAAACATACACTGGCCTATGCTTTCTTTGTCTAGCAGAGTCATAGTTTGGAATCGAAAATGTGTTTTGAATCCTTGTATTTAGAGATTGAGAATGTAAGTAACGAAATCACTTAACACATCCATTAAGATTTCGGAAAGCGAAATCTAAATTTAGGTCCACTTCGTACATTCTAAATCCACTTCGTACATTGTTCGAAGGGTCACGAAGCAAATCACCTCATTTAGTCTACACATACCTAGTACTAGCGTTAATTACCTGCTTCGTTGGGTGAAAATAAGAAAATCAGTAATATGTTACGTTAGTCAGTCACTTTTTTTACTATTACGAAACGCTCTCTCATATCGGTTATTTTCGATCATTTGTAAGATCCGTCTCCCCTCTTTCCCTCCCCAAGTTGCTTGGCTGAATTTTGATTTAAATAGTATCGGAAGTGTCACTGTCCATTTCTGCGCCCCCGAAAACAATGGATTTAGATTAGGATTAGTTCACTTAACTTAGTAAGCCTACACAGCTTTGGCGCGGCTCGACTTGTTGGAAAGCAATCCAAAATCTAAACAAATATATCGATGTCATTGGGGTTTAGTAAAGTGTATCGTAAGTCAAGAAGATTGAGAATCACTGACTCGATTATTCACTTCAATTAATCATCAAACTCCTTTAACCTGAAGTACATAATCGTGGAACTTCATAAATTATAATTTTATGGCATCTAGAAAATGCACATATCGCACATTACGTTACATTACCATTCAATCGCAATAGGTTATTACAGACATGTGGTTGGCTTGAAGCTTAGCGTCCTATTCAGCGCCAAGACTGTGTACTACCTACACCTACAGCATAATATGAAATCCTACTCGCATGATCTTCAATCAAGATTTGAATCAACGGGAGGATGAAGATTTTCCCTCTCGTCAAGTAATTTCCCCAACTCGCCAAAGAATTTCTCCCTTGCCGGGAAAATATTTTCCCTCATTTCATATTTTACATATTATATACTATATATTATATCTTGCATCACTGAGAAATAAAATGCTTGGATTGTATATCTGAAAAGTCGCCCCCTCCCTGCAGGCACGTAGCCACGATTTCGCAATACGGGAGGTCCGTGACGAAATACTGTGGTTATCACACCAGGGGTTCGATCAATCTAAACTATTTTACTGACAACATATCCATATTGATTTGTTAGGACAATAAAATGAGGATATGTTAGTAAGTATTCTAATTAAAGAATTATGAAGAAATCTTGCGTAAAAGAATAGAAAAAAGTATTGACAAAGACATAGTCTTCCGAGGTCATTCGAACTCGGTTCTTCTCGTCTTCTTTCTATTTCTCTGATCTTAGTTCAATGCCGTCAAGGATACCAACGAGATCTCTTTCGGGAGTAAAGACATCCTATAAAATGGATTAGTGTTGCCGCGAAATTCAAAATGGTTCATATTATTGGTAATTCTGGGCATTGCTTAAGTTCTGACAGGCTATCTGAAAGAACCGGTTTATCGATCGTCATTTGTAGTCCATAGGGTTACTGGCGCAAATCCCGGGGGGATGAGGACATGTCCCCTCCAATCTTAGAACTGGGGGGGACTTTCCCCTCAATAATCCGATTTGAAATGCGTTTTTTGGAGAGAAATGTGATGATTTGTGTCCGATTGCCACAAAGGAAAGTAAGATGAAATTGATGTCCCCACCCCAGAATAAGCCTTAAATCTGCCCGCCTCACAATTTTGAAGACAACTCTGCTCCCCTGATCCTCCGCAGCATTGTTTTTCAACTTCATAAATATTTTGAACATCCTTAAAAAAAATTATGAGAACTGTCTTACCCGTCCCTCCCAATGTTGAAGAGAGATTTGCGCCGCTGCATACGGTTAACATGGAGCTAGATGGAATTCGGAATGTTCCGTTACAATAATATCCAATTTCAACTTGATCCGCCCCCCCCCTCCCGTTTCCTCCACACAAAGCTCCTCGTAAGAAAGAGTAACCAAAACGCTTATTGTAGCTTTATATTTTTGAGGCTGATTCATCTGTTTCTTTCTGTTTCATCTTTCCTTAATATTTTTCATTTCTGGTTCCGAAGGGAAGGGGGGGTCTGGACCCACCCCTTGGCTGCGTGCCTGCTTCCCGTAAAAAGCTTCATTCGAACCCTGAATCAAACAACTCAATCTGTAAAGCAGTGCTGAGTTGATTTTAATATCCTTTTCTGCAACGAAGCTGTATGAGACGGGGACTTACTGATTAACATGGACTCCGAACCACTCCCGCCGGGAATCGAACGCGGGTCTCCCACACCAAAGGCGCGTACGCTAACCGCTTAGCGATGAAGGAGCTCATATCTAAAGCAGTGTAAGCAACAACAACAACAACAACAAAAAGAAACACACACACATACTAGAAGTTTGCGCAATTGGGGATCAAAACATTCTCAATGAAGTATGAGAAATAGTAAACGTCAATCAAAGTGGGCTTCTGCTTATTCTTTACTTCGTTAATACTTAATTCCTTCTAGAAATAGTGAAACAATACTATGAAGACACAGTACTTAAACATAATCGAAAGAATAAGACAAGGAAACAGAGTAATTTCCGACTAATTAAACTAGTCATATATACTATACCTAACTGTTACATTGTATTTCTTACCATATTACGAAAGCGATATAACTTTTTTACCAGCCATAGAAGCTGGACGCAATCCAATACTGCAATTTAGACGCTGTAACGAAAGCTGCAAGTCAAACGCATGACACTCCTAACTCTTCAAACTGTGTAATAGCTGTTTCAAGCGGCCTACAACTTATGACCTTGAAACTATGTGCTAGTAACCAAATTAATGCCAAGGTACGATACAAACACCCCAACTTGCCACAATGACGTCAACACAAGGAAAAAACGAAAAACATCTAATTTTTGGTTCGAAAATTATGAAACAATAATAATAATAATAATGTAATTCTCAGAAACTCAAACATTAGTTAACTAGAGAACATAACAAGCAAAACAAAACAAAACAAAACAAAACAAAACAAAAAGAACCTTAAACGTGAGCTCTCCCTGACTGCTGTTTTTAAATTTCAGTGAGGCTGTAAAATATGTTTTGTTTTATTGTTAAAAAACAAAAAGAAAAAGAAAAATAAAGAAAGAAAGGAAATACATTTTGTTGCAAATATCCTAGTAAAAATAGGTTTCCTAGACACAAGTGGCTCCGCGTAGCGTAGTTGCTAACGCTCTCGCCTTCGGTACGAGCGGACCCAGGTTCGATTCCGGTAGGGGCACTCGGTCGAAAAAGTATCAAAAGCTTTTAAGTCCAGACATCCTGAATGAGGCTTTCTTGGGTTTTCCTCATTTCACACCAGGCAAATGCCGGGTGGTACCCAACATATAGGTCCCAGGCCGTTTGCTTCCTTCCCTTTCCCCGGATAGTGTGCTCACTGAGGGACGTCATAACTCACATGTGACGGGCTAACAAGGTCATTGATGCCGAAAGCCCAGAAATCGAAATCCTAAATCTTCACTACACAAGAAAATGTTCGCGCTGAAAACGGTTTCTTAGCAATTATGTTAAGCAGTCCTGTAGTAAATCTCCATCAAGTAATAAACCGTCACATATAAAAAGGAAAGAATAAACACATAACATTCATTTTGCGTACCTTGAAATGTAAAAAGTTACAAAACATTAATATTCAAAGATTTCTCAAAATTCAGATTAACCCATTTCTTTCTCCTCAACCATTAACGAGTTACAATAGTAAGAATTGTAGTCATAAATCACATTACTTGTTTAGTACTATATTAAAGCAAGTTATACTAAAGGAATATATAATTAATGGAATATTTAACTAAAGTGATAATTTACTATTGCACTTACCCAGGCTTTTGTTTCCTTCCGCTCTTCTTTTCCGTTTGTAAACCACCTCGTTTATAAACCAGCTCGCAAGCATACGACAGTTGTTTCATGACGTCATCTATGGTGCAAGAAAGAGGTGTCTATAGGCGGTCAGGACCTCACACACAGATGGACGTATATAACATATAGCTGAAGCATTTAACATACGTATACGTATATAAAATACGGAAGATTGTTAGATGTCAGACATCCTGCAGCGACATGATATAACATCCAAGCGCGTTAAAGGCAGTAGCTGTGTAGCATATGGATAAAGTACGCTCCGTACAGATTTCCTTAGTAAACATAACGATTCCTTGTATTTGTATCCTCGTCGCCAAAAGTGCCTTTACATCGCCGTGACGGGTATGTGACAGCGCAGTACATTAAAGAAGGGATGGTTGCATAAGAATTTGTGATTAATTTTGAAGAGTTTTTATTTTGACTAGGAAAATAAAGTAGGTATAGGGAGTAAAGACACAGATTTGAAGCATCAGTGCACTGTCATCTCTGAAAAGATTCGTATTATTGCCTTATATGTTAAGTTAAACACCACAACATCTGTCACTGATAGCGTAGATCATCTTACTCTTTAAAATTGCCTCTGTAGCCTATTTGTCCATACATTAATCTCCAGACATGATGTATAGAGAGGAGAAAGAAAGAGATACAACATCTGTAAGATTTATGTAATTCACTAAGGGACTATAGGAAACGACTAAGCTAATTACTGCTAGTAGCGCTTTTTAATCTTCAGGGATTTACTACATGTTCGCAAAACATTATTCTAAGTCCTAAATCTGTGCGTGAATTATTTCATTCGCCTCACTGTAATTATTTTAGAATGGAAACTGATTACGCTGAACGTGAAAATGTTTCTCGTAAAGCAAGGGCCGTAATAAATGTAAATAAGGTTCTCATTATTATATAAAACACATAAGTATTTATTCCGTGTATAGAACAATATAATACAGTAACTAAGCAACATCATAATCACTAACGCCCGTAGGATTTTTTTCAACGGGTGGAGGGAAGTCCGATATAGAATGTTTCGTTTTATTCCCTATATATATTAACAGTCATAACATTTATCATTGATAGCGTATATCGTCTTTCGCCACTGTAGCTTATTAGTCAGAACATTCATCTCCAGACATGATGTCGAGAGAATAGAAAGAAATAGATATGAACAGTGGTGTAACTAATTTTACTGCGCCCTGGATCGATCGATCATCGATTTACTCATACTCCCCCAGGACCTCTGCCACAGGTATTTCAGCTGCTGCGTTATATAT
Source organism: Thermobia domestica (assembly GCF_964235325.1). Classification (NCBI taxonomy): domain Eukaryota; kingdom Metazoa; phylum Arthropoda; class Insecta; order Zygentoma; family Lepismatidae; genus Thermobia; species Thermobia domestica. Next base: position 81,245,684 of record NC_137459.1, read on the forward strand.
ATGGTTCCATGTTAGAAGGGCCAAACAAAAGGGCAAAGACAGAAAGACCCGAGTCAAAAGGGCCCTGCGTCAAATGGGCCCGGGTCGAGATGGCCCCCTCGCTACAAAAGGGCCCGAGTCAAAAGATCTCCGCAACAACCGGGCACGAGTCAAAAGACCCTGCGTCAAACGGGCTCGGATCAAAAGGGCCCGAATCAAAACGCCCCTCATAAAAAGGACCCGGGTCGAAAGGTCTCCGCAACAAAAGGGCCCGAGTTAAAAGGCCCCGAATCAAAACGACCCTCATAAAAAAGCCCGAGTCAAAAGGGACTCCGCTACAAAAGAGCCAGAGTCAAACGACCCTGCGTCAAAAGGGACCGAGTCAAAAGTGGCCGAATCAAAACGCCCCTCATAAAAAGAGTCATAGTCAAAAGGAGCCCACGAGAAAAGGATCCGAGTCAAAGGCCCTGCGTCAAATGAGCCCGGGTCAAAAGGGGCTCTGCCACAAAAGGGTCCGTGTGAAAACGACCCCACATCAAAAGGTCCCGGGTCAACAGGTCTCCACAACATAAGTCCCGAGTCAAAAGGGCCCGAATCAAAACGCCCGTCATAAAAAGGAGCAGAGTCAAAAGGGGCCCCGCTACGAAATGGCCGAGTCAAACGGCTGTAAGTCAAAAGGTCGCGGATTAAAAAGTCCCAAGACAAAAGGGGCCAAATCAAAATGCACCTCAAAAAGAGCCCGGGTCAAAAGGGTTCCACGACAAAGTTACCTGAGTCAAAAGACCCTGCGTCAAACGGACCCGGGTCAAATAAAGCCGGAGTCAAACGGCCCCGCGTCTAAAGGGCCCGGGTCGAAAGGTCTCCTCAACAAACGGGCCCGAGCCAGAAGGCCCGAATCAAAACGCCCCTCATCAAAAGGGCCATAGTCAAAAGAGTCTCCCGACAAAAGACCCGAGTCAAAAGGACCTGCATTAAACGCGCCTGCGTCGAAATGGGTCCCGCTACAAAAGGGCCCGAGTGAAATCGGCCCCACATCAAAAGGGACCTGTTCAAAAGGTCTCCACAACATAAGGGCCCGAATCATAATGCCCCTCATAAAAAGGAGCCGAGTCCAAAGGGGTCCCCCTACTAAAGTGGCCGAGTCAAACGGCCGTGCGTCAAAAGGGTGCTGGTTTAAAGGGCTGGAGTCAAAAGGGGTCGACTCAAAACGCCCCTCATAAAAAGAACCTAAGTCAAAAGTGTTCCACGACAAAGGGACCCGAGTCAAAAGGCCCTGCGTCAAATGGACCCGGGTCAAATAAAGCCGGAGTCAAACGGGCCCGCGTCGAAAGGGCCCGGTCGAAATATTTCCTCAACAAACGGGCCCGAGACAGAAGGCCCGAATCAAAACGCCCCTCATCAAAAGGGCCCGGATCGGAATGTCTCCGCAACAAAAGGGCCTGAGAATCGTTTGTTAACACAACGCAAAAATTTGAGATTTAGATAGCGATAATAAACATAACAATTATAATGATGTCTGCAGAATTTTTGTGTATACTGGTACGGAATGACAACCAACGTCAGTAACAGAGGCGACTCTTGAGGGAAGTGACATTGGTAAAAATTAACATTTTACGAACGCAATCCACAAGAAGTTAACTGCACAAATGTATGATGGAATTTCATTTACGGTGGAAAACATTAACGGTCTCAAAACAAAAGATCAATCAAAACTAGTGATGAGCGCAAGAGTCTTGGTCTTGCAGTTTTTGCAAGAGTCTTGCATGCAAGACCAAGACCAGGAATCCCGATGCAAGACCAAGACCAAGACCAAGGGATGCAAGACCAAGACCAAGACCACACCTGCAAGACCAAGACCAAGACCAAGACCAAGACTCTTGCGCAAGAGTCTTGCACAAGTACCGTTTCGGTGGTAGAGCAGTCACATGTGGTTATACGGGTCCCTGGTTGGATTCTAGCATGCGCCATGGAAACTTTTTAGTGGGCAAACACCGTGTGCGTGGGTTTTCTCGGTAGAGACCTGCATGGGCCGGGCCTTGCCCGAGACCCGAAGCGCGGCCCTACCCGCGGGCCGGGCTTGGGCGGGCCGATTCTATTATTTCTTTGAGTCGGGCCGGGCTTGGGCCGATTAATTGCAATTCTTTAACCCTCGAGAAGTCGCGCTGAAAAAGTAACGCGAGTAGTCGCGCGCGGTCAAATGGACCGAACGAACATAATGTGTTGCAAAAATCGTTTTAAACAGTTTTCTTGTATTAGAAACGTAATTTTGTGTATTTTCTGATTAAGAGGGAATAACATTGTTATTATTATAATAAGTTTTACAGTAATAACTATTAGAGAAACCTACAACTAGACATGTTATTTTTTTATTTCTCATTTGGAATAAAATGTTTTTGTCGTTACATATTTCTTTAGATAGATAGCTACGCACTGGTTTTATTGAAAATTCTAAACCTGATGATGATCTTTTGTTTTTGTCAACTTTGGTTCGTCTAAAATTAGAAATGCAATAGTAAATTAGTTAAAAATATACTATATAAACATAACAATAAAACAAAGCTTCACAGCGCATTTTACATTGAATTAGAGCTCAGTCGCAGCTTAGCGGTTAGCATACACGCCTTTGACGTGGGACTGCCGGCTCGATTCCCGGTGGGACCTCATGTGGTTCGGATCCTTCGTTAAGCAGTAGGTCCACGTCTTACATAGCCTTGATGCTGAAAAGGGCGCTAAATTGAAATCAAATCAAATTTACATTGAATTATTTTAATGTCCTGTTATTTTGAAACTTCACCTATACAGCACTACATTGAATTATTTTAAGTTATCTTCAAATTTACACTGTTCTACACTTCGTCGTCGCTTATTTCGTCCCCTCTTGCTCTGACTACATTCGGGGAATCGCTGGTCATTTCTGGGTTTAAGGTCTTCAGATTCGCTCGCAGACTCCTCCTTTGACCTTTCGTGTTCACTCATATATAAATATTCGTTATGATCTTCCTCAGACAAAGCTTCCACGAGATCATGTCGGCTGATTTATCCAAATAGTCAATCCCTAACATTTCCCTCCGTTGTTTTAAGCTGTTCAGTTCTAATTTTCTCTTTTCTCATACTTGGTATCAGTTTAACTCTGTCGACCTCTCTTCCGTCCATTAAAATAATATTTATGTTTATAAAGCTTAAACACCTCCAAAGCAAAGGTCACGTGCAGAGCGAAACACTGAGAAAAAACATTACACGGTTAGTCGCGCGCGGTGGAAAGCACCGCAGAATCACTAAACAATAACTAGTACTTAAACTAAACAACGGATAACGGAGTGATTGAGCAGGAATGTTTGGGAAGGTGAGGGGCAAGATTAGCTAGACGGAGAAGTCTGTCCTACAAACAGAATGGACACACGATCGAAAATAATTTCCCTGTGGTACTTTTGACCGCGGCGCGACTACTCGAGGTTTAATAATTATTGACATTCGTTAAACGATAATTAGAATAAAGGCAAACGTTGAAGAAGTGTGCCCGTGAAAAATGTTATAAATGAAACTTCGAAAATTTATCGGGCCCGGGCCGGGCTTGGGCCAAGAATTTTAAAAAACTTATAGGGCCGGGCCGGGCTCGGGCCGAAAATCTCCAAAACGTTTCGGGTCCGGGCTGGGCCGCGCCTACATACATTCGGGCTGGATTGGGCTCGGGCCAAAAACTTCGGCCCGTGCAGGTCTCTATTTCTCGGTGTTTTGATGTTCCCTCCTACTTTCTTCAATCCACTATTTCATTCATTTCTCATGAATACCGTCTCCCTTAGCCCCAATGCATCGTGGGACGTTAAACTAGATATTTCGTTTCGTTTTAAAACATATTAGTGGTGTTTTTCTTCCAAAACTAAAGTGAAATGTAGTATTGAACATTGGTGATACCGTAAACCATAGGTGTCGACTACATAGGTATGGCCTTGGCTCCCAGACTCAAGCATCCGTTGGGAATTTTTAATGTGTGCCCATAAAATTAGTATTGAACATTTTCATGACATTGAAAAAACTTAATACATGTAACCGCAAGTTTGATTTCATGGGCGGATGCTTATACGTTGAATAATTGTTTATCAATATAACTTTTAGCATCCTTAGGTATACGACACATCGAGGGTTGAGCGATATAACATTATCCTACAACAATAAATCTATGTCATAAAATTGAAAGTGACTATTTTTGTGACTCCTAATCTCTTGAACCACCCAACCGATCTCGATCAAATTTTCAACACAGATGGAGTTTGAGCCTGGGAGTGTTTTCATCATTTCACTTTGACGGTAAGCTTAGGAAAGGGGAGAAGGGGGAGTTATATAATAATAAATAAAACTTAACAACTTCAACCAAACGAGTAATCTCGATCAAATTTTTAACATAAAGGAGGTTCAAGCCTGGAATGTTATATATCAGTTCACTTTGGTGGTAGAACCTAGGGGGAGAAGAGCGAAAGGGTATATATATATATATATATATATATATATATATATATATATATATATATATATATAAAACTTAATAACTCTTGAATCACCTGACCGAACTCGATCTTATTTTAAGATAGATGAGGATCGGGCCTGAGATGGTTTTTATCAAATCACTTTGATCTTGAAGTTTCGGGGAGAGGGAGAGGAAAGATATTTAAAAATGATGGAAAATGACCGACATTGAAATGGAATCTATAGTTTTGGGGACCGCTAAGGTAAACAATGATACTTCCGGTGCTGTTTAAATCAAAATTCAGCCCCGTAGCTTGGCGGAGGGGAGGGGAGATATATAAAAATGATCGAAAATGGCGAATATTAGTGTCGAATCCATAGTTTTCGAGGTTGCTGAGTTGAATACTGAGACTTCCTATACCATTTACGACCAAATTCAGCCTCGTAATTTGGGGAAGAGGGAGATGCATAATAATGATTAAAAATGACCAAATATTAGTGCCGAATCCATAGTTTCGTGGTCTCTGACACGAACAGTGACACTTGTGATGCCGTTTAAATCCAAATTCAGCCCGGCAACTTGGGGAGGAGGAAGAGAGGGAAACATAAAAATAATCGAAGATGACCGATATTAGAGAGCGCTTTACTAATAGTAAAAAAAGTGATTGACTAACGATATATATATATATATATATATATATATATATATATATATATATATATATATTATTATCATTATTATTATTATTATTTTAGTTTAACCCAACAAAGTAGATACTTGATGCTAGTAATCCATATTCACAAGTGAGACTTCAAATAACTTGGAGTTTGATGCCCTTATTTTGTATTTCTAATACAGGTCAACAGTATCTATATAAATTGAGTCTACACAAAAGACATAGACAGTTGAGTTGTTTTCAGTTTTCCCTCAAATTATTCTAAAATATTAAGAGGTTTGATTATAATAATTATTATTTTAATTTTCTTTCCCTCTTTTTTTTTTTTTTTTTTTTTGTCAATATTGCTAAACATATCATCATCATAATAGCTATTCTGCTATTATTGGCAGGTTATTTGCTTCAACAGACAAGGTTTGACGTTCGGTGGTCCTCAGCTGGTCTCTTCGTCTTGACGTGGCAATTTTCTGTTTCAATACCTTCCTTCAACTAGTCTGCTTCGCTCCCTCCCTCTTTTTCCTTCCACAATACTCTCTAGCACGTCCCTTGTAATACAGTTCCTCGTCAGCCAATATATTAAACAGTTCCCTTTCCCTCTCTTAACAATATCTAAAATTCTTCTTTTTTTCTCCTACTGCTAATATTTCTAACACATTCGTTTTCGTTCAACACGGCTAATTCTCTCCTTTTTTTCTCCATGCCCATGTTTCGAAAGTCTGCAATTTTTTCATCGCTTTTGCGTAATGTGAATGTCTCTGCCCCATGGAAATGAAATGAAATCTTTGAGTTTTACGTCCCACGGTTATGCCGGTTAGGCTAAAGGAGACGGTGATAATGAGTGATTATTGAAATGGTGGAATGAAGAAAGTGGGAGGAAACGGGAGAACCCCTAGAAAACCCACGCACACGGCGTTTGTCCACCACAAAGTTAACTTGGCGGGGGCTGGGATCGAACCCGGGACCTCAAGCACCAGAGGTGACCGCTCTACCACTGAGCCACCGCGGCCCCCTCTGCCCCATGGAGTACATATTGGAATCAGTAAAACAAAAATTCAATATTTAATTGGAAGTTTGTTTAATACAAGAATTAGCTAATCGTGGTTGGAAAGAAAAATCTGACGCCTTTAGAGTGTAAAAATAATTTTGCAATTCATGGTATTTCAATAATCTGTGCCGTCTGATTTTCTTTCATGCGAAACAGGGGTAGCCTCCTCAGTTTGGGAACCAGTGGAATGTTGGATCTGTTAAAAAATATATATATAAACAGATTACGAAACCCTGTGATTTGGGCATATCTTATAAGTAGTGAAGCATGGACACCCATTAAAAAAAATAAAGGTCATAACCTATGTTGTACGCTATCATACTTACACGACGTTAAATTATATTACATTTAGAAACATACATTGTATTTCCGTTACTACTGGTGCTTTGTAGAGTTTATTATCCCTTATATCCATAGTAAAATTTACCTATGAAAAGCTTGAGATTTCTTAAATGCAAAGAGCTCCTCCGTGGCTAAGCGGTTAGCGTACGCGCCTTTGGCGTGGGAGGCCCGGGTTCGATTCCCGGCGGGAGCTCATGTGGTTCGGATTCCACGTTAATCAGTAGGTCCACGTCTCATATAGCCTCGCTGCTAAAAGGGACGCTAAACTAAAATCAACTCAACTCAACTCTTAAATGCAAGACTTGCAAGACTTGCATGCAAGACCAAGACCAAGACCAAGGGTTCAAGTGCAAGACCAAGACCAAGACTCGATGTGCAAGACCAAGACCAAGGGTCGATGTGCAAGACCAAGACCAAGACCTTGCGTTGAGTTGAGTTGATTTTAGTTTAGCGTCCCTTTTAGCAGCGAGGCTATATGAGACGTGGACCTACTGATTAACGTGGAATCCGAACCACATGAGCTCCCGCCGGGAATCGAACCCGGGTCTCCCACGCCAAAGGCGCGTACGCTAACCGCTTAGCCACGGAGGAGCTCAGACCAAGACCTTGCATTTGCTCATCACTAAACAAAACACATCAATCACTTTTTGTTCATTGTTATGCATATTGTGATTATTATTATTATTATTATTATTATTATTATTATTATTATTATATTACTTTTATTATTATTACCATTTTTATTAATAATAATATGCAAGGTCAGTGGTAGCCCATGCCTTCAAACCAGTATACGCCACTGTTTGAAACTATGAAGTCTACATTAACATAGGTCGTCTTTCGATCATTTTATGTTCCAAGGTGTGCATGGGTGTCTTACCCCTTCCCCCAAAGCATGAAAAGCAAACACAGCCAGGGGCAGAGAGAGACACACACACAGAACACACAGCTCGCTGTGTACCTGCAAGAGACCTATGGGTAACTATAGTTGCCCTCTTGTTACAAGGTGTTGAGTCAGGTAGTATCAAGGTCAGTTCCTGCAGTTGAACACGAAGTTGACTGTTAGAAAACAAAAGCATATAACTAGTCTCATATGTTTGCTTTTCACGAATATTTTTCACCTTCATGTGTACAGATCACGTCTGGCGTACATTTAAAAGGCATGCTGTGTCAAGTATATATTCCCAAAAAGATATGAGTACTCAAAAGGCAAAAGCCTGTAGCTACTTTTGTTTTTCTTTTTCTATTAGCGTGGAAGCGTTGTTTCAACATCCTTCTTGCGGGAGCTCATGTGGTTCGGATTCCACGTTAATCAGTAGGTCCACGTCTCATATAGCCTCGTTGCTGAACGGGACGTTAAACTCAAAATCAACTCAACTCAACATCCTTCTTGTAGCTTGCTTAGCACTTTCACTTCATCTTTTTAGTTGAGCTTTCGGCTATGAATACTAGGGATGGCCACATTTTTTCGAAAAATACTTTTTCGAAAAATGAATTTTTCAAAAACGATTTTTTTTTCGAAAAAACGAAAACGAAATTTTTCCGAAAACCGGAAAACGAAAACTACCGAAAAACGGAAAACGGATAATTTTTGTAAAACAAACTGAGTTTATTTCATTTATTAGTACTTCCAAACTATAGTATACTATGCATACGTATAGGAAGTCTTATAGAAGGGCTATGTTCATCTGTCTGCCTATCCATCCGTTCGTCTGTCAGCTCGTATCAGAGCAAGAGCGGCAAGAAATAGCGAGAAGCATACATGTAAGTTTGCAACACGAATAGATTCATCTAATGCATTTGACTTTTATTTAATAATCCAGAAGTGGTAGAGATCTATCGCTTTCTGCTACATTGTTGATCAACACAGAACACAAACGGTAACATATAGAAAGACGCGATTTTCCAGAACCAATTCAGTGTCCCAAGAATATATTCAATGTTCGCCCTTATTACACTTGCAGCTTAAGCTATGCATAAGTGTCGAAAATCTTGTGAATGGCTTTGTCCGTCTGTCTGTCGAGAGGTGTCAGAGCAAAACAGTAACAAATATTGAGAAGTCGTTTCTTGCGGTCGATTTAGAGCCCCTAAAATAGGTTCGATCTCCTAAATTAACCCTCCATTTAAAACCGTAAGTGGTTCTAATACCATTTTTGGTTTCAATTTGTATCGCTATAGAACGAAATCGTGATAGATAGCGAGAAGCGATTTGTTGCAAACAATTTAGCGTCTTAGACAACATACAACTATCCACAACATTTAATCAAAACCAGAAATTGTTTATATTTACTATTATTTCCGGTTTTAATACTGAATTACGAGATATCGAGATGTAGATTTTGGCAATCTATTCAACTACCTAGAAATAGCTGTACCTTTTCCATTAATCCTCTATTCAGATCGGAAGTTGTTTAAAATAATCATTTTCGGTTTAACATTGATCGATATAGAACAAAAATGGTAATAGATAGCCACAAGTGTTTTTTTTTTTAAAAAAACGAATCTATACAGCGTCTCAAGAGTATATAAGCTATATATCATCTCAACGCACAATACTATCGAAATTGAAAGTGGCTGAATTTACTAGTATATTCAATAGGGATTCAATACGGATTTTTATAAAGCAAAAGATTGAAGAAATAGTGATGCGGTTTTTCGCGATCGACTAAGCGTTCTAAGAATAGACTCTACCTTCTCCCTTGATCTCTATTCACACCAGAAGTGGTTCAAATTAACGACTACAAGTTTCAACATTAATCGCCACAGAAGAAAATTGGTAATAAATAGCGACAAGTGGTTCATCTACAATCGATTCAGGTTCTCAAGAGGAAATACAATTACAATCCACAACACTCCACAAAGGCAGAAATGGTTGAAGGTTATTACTATTTTTGACTTTATAGGTAATACTAATTTCCATAGAGCAAAATCGGTCAGAGATATCGAGATGCATTTTTTAAAATTAATCCAGCATCCCAAGAATAGATTCCACCTTCTTCGTTAACACTTTATTTGAACCGAAAGTGTTCAAATTAACCATTTCCGGTGTTAACACTTGTCGCGATAAAACAAAATTGTAATAGATAGCGACAAGCAATTTTCTGGAATCAATTCAGGGTTTTAAGAGAACATATCTTCATAACCTGCACCACTCTTCTGAAACGGAAATGCTTGATATTTACTACTACTTTCGGTTCCAATACTTATATGCATAGAACAATAACTATAAAAGATATCGAGAAGTTCTCTGAAATCGATTCAGCGTCCTAAAAATAGATTCCGTCTCCTCCCTTAACCCTCTATTCAAGCCGGAAGTGGTTCAAATTAGCCATTCCTGCTTTCAATCTTTATCGCCATAGAACAAAAACGATAAGTGATAGCTAATAATGGCTTTTTGATATGGATTCAGCATCCGAGGAACAGATTCTATCTTTGATTTTATTAACCTATTCCAACCAAGAGTTTTAGTTGTGCTACTTGTTGTACTGAAGTTTTGAATATTCAATTCGCATGGATTGCAAGTCTGCCTCAGTTTTACACTGTGAAACGAATCTCATTTTTTTCTCTACAAAAACAGGAAAAAATGTATCACAATCAGGGGGGATCCAGGGGTCGATCGCCCCCCAGAAGAGAACACTCCTATTTTATATATAAATAAAACCCATCCCAGAGTTGGAGCTCGTAAAAATAGCTCTAAGTAGCAGTATTACAAACCCCCCCCCCAGAAGTCAGTCCTGGATCCGCCCCTGATCACAACCCCCGGTTTCAGTATTGATCATCATAGAGCAAGCGAGAAGCATGAATTCAGTACCTTCGCAATAGACTATGTCCAAGTTTTATCCTGTGGTAGAAATTTACTACTACTTCTAATTTCAATAGTGATCACCATAGAGCAAAACTAATAAGAGATAATGAGATATGTTTATATATATGAATCCAGGATTCGAAGATTGTCATATCGATCGCTATCCCTCTATGTAAACCGGAAATAGTGAGAAACTACCATTTCCGATTTCATAGTAAAGAAAAGGCGATAACCGGAAGCAGTTTTTGATATGGATTCTATGCCACAATGGTAGTTTCCATCTCTAAGTTTAATGCAACCGAAAGTGATAAATACTTACTATATCTCTGGTTACAATCTTTCTTTCTCATAGAACGAGAGAAGTACTAGGAAGCGACAAACGTTTCTTTTCAATATATAATTTTATAATTCCAAGAAAAGATTTCAAGCCCTGCAACTGGTCTAGTGGCTAGCGCGTATTCCTTTGATGCACAGGGTCCCGAGTGGGAAAACATTGAACGTGTTATGGTGGTTCGGATTCCACTTTATAATGTAGGTCCAAGTCTTGTATAGTCTTGCTCGATTCTGAAAAGGGACGCTAAACTTCAACAAACAACCAAATAAAAAATATTTCATCTTAGTAGTATTCTTCTACTGAAGTTAGTAGCAGTAAAAACTAATACGAAAACGAAGACCCACCTATTTAAAATTTGAATTCTCGTTTGATGAGATTATTATAGTCAGATACTTAGTTCTTTGTCTTACCGTATATAAAACATCTTTAGAACAAATAAACCATTCAATAGTATTTTGTTAGTATTAAATTGCCTATTTTTGAAAGCAATCAAATTGTTTTTGATACTGACTAAATTAGTTATAGAAAATAAGATAAATGAATGGGGGATCTTAGTGAGAAGTCTTTAGTATCAGTACATATAATCACTTCATGTTTCATATTTTGTTAAAATCAATTGTTAAAAGTCAATTTATTACAGAGTTGCCTGATACTATCACGATCAGTTTATACAGCATCCTTCTATTTGGTAATTTATTAGTCTTTTTTTACATTATAAAATATAATGTCGGGCTAATTGCTGTATCGCCGGACTAATTTTAGGAAATTTACCGGGTCAATTGGAGAATTTATTTAAGTTTATGAGGAAGAGTGATTGAAAGTCAGGTAAGGGGAATAGCAAAAGCTCTGATAGTGATTGCATTTGCTGGTTGTTTTTGATGTTGTAAGCGGCACTGTATGTGGAGACGGATGGACTATTTCGCGGAGAGGTACACTTGTTTTACTATACGAATCCATAGATTGTAAAATGTATAGATAAATTTGAGCAAATCTTTAATTTTCCCATTTCATGTCGAGAACAGAAACCAACAAACCCCTGTGGGGCTTCTAATCCGTTCCTACTACTATCACTACCCCTACTCCTACTCCTCCTCCTACTACTACTGCTACTCCTACTTATACTATGGATCCGTATAGTAAACCTACGCACCTAATAACATAATCTAACGTAACTTAATGTAATCCAACCAAATATAACCGAATGCAGTATATTTTGTTCCAGTTTTTCGATTTTCAAATTGATCCGGCGATTCAGCAGTAATGCCATATTGTCGATGACACATTAATAATCACTAGTAATTAATTATTTTTTAATATTCTGTAAAATATAAATTTTACACTGTTTACCTTTGTGAATTATTATTTCTAATTTATATCCCTCAAGAACCGAGAACCAAGGGTCTGTGGATCACAATATTTCATGCTGAGCTCGCACACGTACTAGACTTGTTAAAGTCTATGACCATATCAAGTTTGGCCAATATCGGATGAGATTAACGCGTTTTAATGAAATTTATTCATTTAACTAAGTTCAAGTCCAAATTTTCTGAACAGTATTTTGAGAAAAAATACTGCTACAGGCTAGTCAGAGCATCAATGCAACTCTGTACTGTCAACAGTTGAGCCGTGTTCAAAAAAAAAAAAGACTCTGGAGCCAGCACTTCTGAATCGCAAAGGGGTCCTCCTCTTACAGGACAAATCTAAGCCCCACGTGGCTAGGATAACCCGGGACACCATTCTACACTTTGGATGGGAAACACTATTGCATCCGCCATACTCCCCGGACATTGCACCGTCCGATTACCACCTGTTCCATTCCTTGGACAATCAGCTTAGAGGACACTAGTTGAAATCCCTAGTAGAGGTGCAAAATGCACTTGATACCTTTTTCGATTCACGGCCCACCAAATTCTACCGCGATGGAATACATGGCCTTCCAAAACGTTGGCAGAAGGAGACTATTTTTGATCTTCCAGGTATGTCTTAGGTTAAATATCGATGTTTGAAGGTGTTGGGTGAAAAAGCGACAGATCTTTCTTGGTTACCTTTATAGTTACTAAGCTCGTCAAGATCTACCACCTTACCAAGTTTGGTAAAAATTGGATGAGTTCCATCTTTCGCGCTTTAATGAAATTTCTTGATTTCACTGATTCCAAACCTAACATTGATAGCTAATAACTCAGGAACAAAAAGTCTGCACATCATAATATTTTATATGAGCTTCCATGCATACCAAGCTTGTCAATATTTACGATCCTACCAACTTCAGTCAAGATCATTTGAGTTTAATCAAATGCGACTTGGTGAAATTTCTTGATATCACTAACTTAAAACACAAATTTGATTAGCAATAACTCGGGAACCAAAGTCCCAAACACCATAATATTTAACATGTGTACTAAATACATTGCAGTCCATAACCATACTAATTTTGGTCGTGATTGGATGAGTTTCGTCAATAGTAGCACTACACACTATCCTTTCATTAGATCGAGCTCCTCCGTGGCTTAGCGGTTAGCGTACGCGCCTTTGCCGCGTTAGACCCGCGTTCGATTCCCGGCGGGAGCTCATGTGGTTCGGATTCCACGTTAATCAATGAAATGAAATGAAATCTTTGAGTTTTACGTCCCACGGTTATGCTGGTTAGGCTAAAGGAGACGGTGATGATGAGAGATGAATGAAAATGGTGGAATGAAGAAAGTGGGAGAAAACGGGAGAACCCCGAGAAAACCCACGAGCACGGTGTTTGTCCACCACAAAGTTCACTTGGCGGAGGCTGGGATCGAACCCGGGACCCCAAGCACCAGAGGTGAACGTCCACGTTAATCAGTAGGTCCACGTCTCATATAGCCTCGCTGCTGAACGGGACGTTAAACTCAAAATCAATTCAACATTTCATTAGATCCAAATCCAAGGAGCACGGTAGCTCAGTGTTAGAACGCTTACCTCTTGTGCATTTGTTCCCAGACCAAGTAAGTTCGTGGCAGACAACATCGTGTCCGTGTATTTTCCCGGGGTACTCCCATTTCCTCCCACATTATCATTAAACGAATTCCGAAAACTTTTCGAGAAACGAAAAATCATCAGAAAAGGGAAAACGAATTTTTCGAAAAAACGAAAAACGATTTTTTTCGAAAAACGAAAAATCTTTCGAAAAAACGGAAAACAATTTTTTTCGAAAAATGAAAGACGAAAAAAATTCCGAAAAACGAAAGACATTTTTTTTCGAAAAACGAACGAAAAAACGAAAAATGAAATTTCCGAAAATCAGATTTTTTAAAGAGGCCATCTCTAATGAATACCACCGCGACAAGTCGTGGTTCTTATGATAGTGGCGTATTTTCGTCCGGAGAAATTATGGAAATAATAAATAATGTAGACTCCGATGCTTTTGAAACGGACGATGAATGTAGTTTGTACGAAGATTCTAGCATCAATTTATGTGACACACATACCTCTTTTCATATAACATCGCTGTTTGATAACGTTAAACTCTAAATCAAAACTCAACACATACCGTGGTATACAATATTCGGAATTCAAGATGGCTGCCATGATGTGCACTAAATCATTTATGTCGTTATTATTGTTCTGTCCCAATACTTTTCAGTAACCCTGTATACAGATCCACATGTCTTCTCACAGCAAAATTAATCTAATGTTTTCCACAGAATATTTTTCATACTAATATGTATTTTTATACTTTGATCCAGGAGTAGAAATGGAATTCTAGAAGTAAGGGAAAAGTCAGCAATAGATAAAGTTTGATTGAGCTATGTCACGAGAATACAAACTCAGAAAGACGGTAGTTAGGGGCGGACTGGCCAGGGCCCTTAGGTCGCAATCGCGGCCTAGGCCCTCTAAGAAAACAATGAAAGAATAAAGAAAGAAAGAGAAAGAAAAGCTAAAACAAAAGAGAGCTAAATAATTCGGTAGCTCAGTGTTATTATGCTACCAACACACACTCCTCTTCCACCCTTCCATCAATCAGTAAGTTATCTTTTTTAATAGGGTCCTTTCGTTACTAGATTTGTGGCTAGGTCCATCTTTCACTATGGTCTTTTATTATCAGAAACTGTGATTTAGTTTGTACCTGGGACCTTGGGCCCTTCTTTCAGTATATTGGACAGTTGGGTCCTTCTTTCATTACATTGAGAAGTTGGAGCCCTGGGCCCTTTATTCATTATATTGGACAGTTGGGGCCCTTCTTTCATTTCATTGAGCAGTTGCGGTCCTAGGCATGTTTTTCATCATGTTGAGCTGTTGGGACCTGGGACCTTTTTTCATAATGTAGGGTAGTTGCATCCCTTTCACGGTTGAAGACTGGTGCCTGGTTTGTAGCTGGGTTCATATTTAACCACAGGCTGGTTGGTTCTTTATGGATGTTAATACACCTTGTAGGTCTATATTTGATAATTCAAAAATGGGAAAACAACGCATTTTTAAAAATTTATTTTCTATCAAAAAGTTTACAAAATAACAGGAGAAAACAGTGGAAGACGCCAAGAAAGCGGGCATTTCAACATAATGGTTGATTCTATCCAAGATGTTTCAGGGCTTAATCAGCTGGCTATAGTAATTCTCTGCGTTATAAACGGTCAAGTATTTGAGCGGCTGTTAGTAGTTGTCGTAAACAGCTTGGGCGTCTCTGGCAGGGGGACGATGGGGACGCGTCCCTCCAATATTTTGAAGTACAAATTATTCAATATTTTGTTCTAATTTAATTTATTTACTAACGGCAGAATAACATATAAATGATAATAATTATATTTATTTGTCATATAATATTCAGGCTGTGTAACAGAGTTCTTCATATGCCTCACGGGGTCCGTGAAGGTAAGCAGAAATGTAACAAATGGAATTAAAGATAATAAACAGGTTGGGCTAGATAGTACCATTTAAATAACTTTCTTTGATGTCCTCCCCAAATTGTATATGCCAGAGACGCCAGTGGTAAACAATGACACTACAAGACAAGCAACTTATAATGAAATCAAAAGAGTACTTTGTGACAAAAATATTTTGATGCTTGTGATGATATTGTAAGTTGCTTTTTTGATGGAGCTGCTAACTTCAGTGGATGCTATTAAGGAGTTAAAGCATTACTGGAGAAGGATAATCCTGAAATCATTTACACCCAATGCATGGCTTATGCTCTTAATTTCGTTATGACAAATTCGACTGAGTAGATACCTGAAGCTGCAAATTTATTTGAAACCAGTGCCATGTTCTGTCTGAATACTACAAAAGAAAGGATGTTTGTAAGAAAATGATTGATGCAAGCCACGAGGGACATGACAGACTACGAAAAGTTCAACAAGTTGGTACAACACGATGATGGAGCAGAAACAAGGCACTGAATGCAGTAGTGGACTCTAATGAGTTTCGCTACGAAACATGAAACCAAGACGAGGATGACTGTCTATCATCAAGATTTCTTTCATTTTTATTGTTCCTCAGTGATGATGTACAGAACAGGGGTTTTAATGCGAAATGAAAATTTTAAGCTAAACTTTGCTGAATAAATGGGCAGAATTTAACACTGTAATGAGGACTTCTATGTTTGAGGACTTATTTACGGAAACGGAGCCTGTTTCAAAATACCTGCAGTCTCACGGATTGAACTATCTTACTACCTGGAGATTTCTAGACAATTTGCAGCAGCAGCTTCAGAAGAAAATAGAGGCAAAAGATGTCTGTTTAATGCTTTACGAAAACACAAAAATATTTTGTGTGAAAATAAATCAACAGCTTGCGCAATCTGGTGTAGAGATAGCAATGGAAAAAACTTTTTGCACAGAAGAATCTTAAAGAAAAAGAAAATGCCAGGAGTGCAGATGAACTGGAAAAGAACTTAAATATAAGTGAAAATGATTTATTCAGAATAAAAAAACTTCAACGAAAATTCTGAATACAGCTGTTACATGTGTCAGTGATAGATTTCAGCAGCCGAAAGAATTCCAAATACTGGAACCTAAGGACTTTTCAGAAATCAAGAAGAATGGTGTATCTGCAAGAGCTTTCAGAGTTCTTCCGAAAAAAAAATTAAATATAAAACAGGAGTAAATATACAAAGAGCTCCAGCAGTTCTCTGTTGTGTATTTCCCTGTCACAAAACGTTCTCGTTTTTGGTGATCCTGAAGAGAATGATGCCCCTGAATCCGTAAAAGATGATGATGATTATGCATCTGAGCATGCTATGGAAGATGGAACATCTTTGGACGGGATTTACGGTAAGAGTGATAATGATGCTGCAAACACCTTGTATAAAAATTGTTTGTCATGTGCAGGGGAAATTTTGCACCAATTTCCGTCAGTCTAGTTGCTTTAATAATTTATACATTGTATACAAACATGCGTTGTCTCTACCATGCACACAAGTGACATGTGGAAGGTGCTTCTCAAAGTTAAAGTTAGAGTAAACAAATCTCAGAGCTAGTTTGTGTGAAGACATTTGGACACATTTTTGCTAATGAATATGGAAAGAGACATGTTAAATTTAGTGTCTGTGAACGAAGTTATTCAGAAACTCCGCGATTCATAAGCTGAACTGCAAAGAATCTTAACTTTTTAAAATTATTAGTTGTTTCGTGGTTCAGCAGTGTTTATCATTTTCAGTAAAACTGTCGTGTTCATTCCACAGTCAAAAGTTATTATTAGTTGTTTAGTGTTACAATTTTTAGTAAGCTGCCCTGTTCATTCCATAGTAAAAGTTATTCGCTATTATTTTTTTAGTGTTTCAGCTACTATACAGAGTGTCTCAAAAGTCCCGTGACATACGGTAACTCTCTTATTATCAGAGTTACAACAAAATATAGGCGGGGAAACGGTCTCCAAATATGATGTTTTCAATCTAAAGTGAAAGAATTTTTCAAATCGGACAAGCCGTTTGGGCTGTACACTATATGCGCCCAATGTTACATGAAAATGCAACGTTACCATTTACCCGGACCCACAACATAAATGAATGAAGTTACTGTCTATTAAAAACATTATATTTGTAGGCGGTTTCCTCTCTTACATTTTGTTGTAACTCTGATAACAACAGAGTTATCCATGTCAGGGGACTTTTTAGACACCTCGTGTGGCAATGCAATAATAATTATAAAATATTCTCTTGAAAGTTTGTTTCTGGAAATTCTGTGCTTGCTGTGTCATCAAATTTTCACCGACCAATGATAAATTATAGCTTGCAAAAACTATCAAGTAACAACCAATTTACAACTGCACAACGCGATGGCTCATCGCAGATGTTGATTGTACGCAGTGGAGCAACCAGGATTTTATTTCGGGAGGGGCCAAGAATATCCAGTACAGTAGTCTGCAAACGACGTGCTGCACCATTTGATGTGGACAAAATTGAAATTTTGAATTCTCCTCATTACAACAATTTAGTTATCCTTATTATTAACATGCTAAAAAACCTTAAAATGAAAATTCCAATTCACAAATTCCCTATTATTAACGGTTACAAGTTTTAGAATTTGCGCTATAATAAATATTTTGAACATCTTTATTTTTGCATAAAATGACGCACTCTTTACTAACGTTTATTACTCTAAGAAATTAATGTAGGGGTTTTCACTGGGTATTTCTCCTCTCGTACAGTGCTTTGACTTAATTCAATATTCATTTATGCTTTGATCTATTTTGAAATTTCACCAAAATTTGTCTGCAACGCTGCTGTATAAGATAGATCAGGTTTGCTTCGGAGAGGGCATGGGCCCCCGAGTTCATAGCTCGTTGCGCCACTGATTGTACGTTATTTTAGAAATTGGTGTTATAGTCTGAACTCCCTCCATAGTAACCGCGGCCTAGGCCCTAATACACCCAGTCCGCTTATGACGGGAGTGCAAGCAACCTTTCATGAAGAACGACTTAAGCGATAGCGATTGTTCCAAAACAATCAACAAGCAAACAAAACTAATATTATCATTCAAATTTTTTATTTGTTATTAATAACCACAGATATATTTCCTTCATTTGCATAAACACTTCAACTTACTAAGGGGACACAATCCTCTTTTGCATGATTGATCTCCACTCTTGCTTTGATCTCAAGCTTTTTACACGTGGAACCGTATTTACCGGGCACTTTGGACGCGGGGTCTTTCTGACTTGTGCCTTTTTGACGCAGGGCCCTTTTGACTCGCACCCAGTTGACGCCTGGCCGTTTTGACCCGTGCCCTATTGTAATGGTGCTCCTTTTGATCAGGGCCCGTTTGACGAAGTTTCTTGTTGACTCTTTCCCTTTTGTCGCAGAACCCTTTGTATCCGGACCCTTTTGACGCAGCGTCCTTATAACTCGGCTCCTTTTGTTGCAGATCCTTTTTAACCCGGGCCCTTTTAACGCAGGGCCATTTTGTCGCGGAGACCTTTTTACCTAGGCCCTTTCGACGCGGGGCTGTTTTGACTCGGGCATTTTGTAGCGGGCCCCCTTTTGACTCGGACCCGTTCGACGCAGGGCCCTTTTAACTCGGATCCTTTTGTCGTGGTACTCTTTTGACCCAGGCCCTTTTCATGAGGAGCGTTTTGATTCGGCCCCTTTTGACTCGGGTCCTTTTGTTGCGTAGATCTTTTGACCCAGGCCCTTTTGATAGGGGGCCATTTGACTCGGGTCCTTTTGTAGCGGGGCTTTTTTTCACTCGGGCCCGTTCGACGCAGAGCCCTTGCGACTCTTGCTCCTTTGTACTGGGAACCTTTGACTCGGGCCCTATTGATGAGGGGTGTTTTGATTCGGGTCCGTTTGACGCGGGGCATTCTGACTCGGGTCATTTTGTCGTGGGACCCTTTTGACACGGGCTCTTTAAATGAAGGGCGTTTTGATTCGGGTCTTTTTGACTCAAACCCTTTTATTGCGGAGAGGTTTTGACCCGGGCAATTTTGACTCGGGCCATTTTGACTCGGGCCCTCTTGTACGCGGCACCTTTTGACACGGGTTCATTTGAAACAGGTCTCTTTTGACTCGGGCTCTTTTGTCGTGGGACCCTTTTGACGCGGAGCTTTTGATTCTTGCCCTTTTGACTCCTACCCTTTTCTTGCGGAGAAGTTTGTCCCAAGCCCTTTTTTCGCGGGTCCCTTTCGACTCGTGCCCTTTGTAGAGGGGAAATTTTTGACTTCTGCTCTTTTCTTGTGGAGATCTTTTGACCCGGGCACATTTGACGTGGGAAAGTTTTGACTCGGGCTCTTTTGTAGCGGGACTCTTTTTATCCTGGCCATTTTCATGAGGGGCGTTTCGTTTCGGGCCTTTTTGACTCGAGTCCTTTTGTTGCGGTGACCTTTTGAACCGGGCCCGTTTGACGCAGGTCGCTTGGGACTCAAGCCCTTTTGTCGTGGGACCCTTTTGACTCGGGTCCTTTTAATGAAAGGCGTTTTGACTCGTGTCCATTTTTGCGGAGACCTTTTGAACAGGGCCCTTTTGACGCCGAGCCGTTTGACTCGGGCCATTTTGCAGCGATGCCCCTTTTTGACCCGGGGCCTTTTGACTCGGGTTATTTTGTCGTGGGTCTCTTTTGACCCGGGCTCTTTTTATGAGGGCCGTTTTGATTCGGCCCTTTTTGACTCGGGCCCTTTTGTTGCGGAGGCCTTTTAGCCTGGGCTGTTTGACTCGGGTTCTTTTGTAGCAGGGCTCTTTTTCAGCCGGGCTCGTTTGAAGCAAGTCCCTTTTTACTCGGGCTCTTTTGTCATGGACCCTTTTGATGAGGGTCGTTTTGATTCGGGCAATTTTGACTCCTGCCCTTTTGTTTCGGAAACCTTTTGACTCGAGCACTTTTGTTGCGGAGTCATTGTGGTCTGGCTTTTTTAAAACATGGTCCATTTTGACTCCGGCCCTTTTGACTTGGGCCCTTTTGTTGCGGAGACGTTTCGACCTGGGTCCTTTTCACATGGGCCATTTTGACTCGGGCCCCTTTGTAGCGGGGCCTCTTTCAACCCGGGTCCGTTTGAAGCAGGGCCGGTTTGACTCGGGTACTTTTGTTGCGGGCCATATTGACTCTGGCCTTTCGGTCTTTTCCCTTTTGTCAGGCCCTTTTGACATGGAACCGTATATATAACGCAGCAGCTGAAATACCTGGGGCAGGGGGCCTGGGGGAGTATGAGTAAATCGAAGGTAGATCGATCCAGGGCGCAGTAAAATTAATCACATCACTGTTCATATCAATTTATTTTTTCTTTCGACATATCTGGAGATCAGTGTTCTGACTAATAGCCTACAGCGGCGAAAGACGATATACTTTATCAGTGTTATGACTGTTAACGTAATATATATAGGGAATAAAACGAAAAACTCTATATCGGTCTCCCCCCCGTTAGAAAAAATCCTGCGGGCGTTAGTGATTATGATGTTGCTTAGTTACTGTATTATATTATTCTATACACGGAATAAATACTTATGTATTTTATATAATAATAAGAACCTGATCTACATTTATTACGGCCCTTGCTTTACGACAACGAAACATATTCATGTTCAGCGTAATCAGTTTCCATTCACAAATAATTACAGTGAGGCGAATGAAATAATTCAAGCCCGAACATGTCGTAGTAAATTCCTGAAGAGTGAATAGCGCTAGTAGCAGTTGTTAGCAGTTTTTAACTTAACATATAAGACAATAATTTGAAAAACTGAGAATACAAATCTTTTCAGAGATGACAGTGCACTGATGCTTTAAATCTATGCCCTTACTCCCTATACCTACGTTATTTCCCTAGTCAAAATAAAAACTCTTCAAAATTAATCAAAATTTCTTATGCAACCATCACTTCCTTAGAGTACTGCGGTGTCACATACCCGTCACGGCGATGTAAAGGCACTTTTGGCGACGAGGATACAATATACCGCTGTCCGGATAATGGATTTTTCTCAGTGTGATTCACTTAGGTAACGCTAACGAAAACGTACAAGCATACAGAATTGCAAGTTTTTATTCCAATTTTAAGTACCTAAAACATGAGATTATAGGTCCAAAAAAGGCCCACTTAAATAACATGGGGAAATTCTTCATCCCCTCTTTAGATCCCCCAAAAGTTAAAAATATTGACTTTTGGTAATTTTCCTGTGGGCTTGTTCCAAAAAGCTACAATCATGCCAAATTTAATCATTGTAGCCCTACAGGAAGTGCTCAATAATTTGGGGGTGTAACAGGTATTCCATATAAATAACATCGGAAAGATTTTTCAATTCCCTATAAAACCACTCTAAAGTTGGAATTTTTTATTTTACTGATTTACTTAGGTACTGCTAATGAAAACGTACAAGCTTGCCGAATTTCGAGTTTTTATTCCAATTCTAAGTATCTAATACAAGATTATAGGTAAAAAAGAAAAAAGAGCCATTTAAATAATATGGGGAAATTTTTCAGTCCCTCTTTAGACTCTCCAAAAATTGAAAGTATTCAGTTTACAATTTTCTTGTGGATTAGTTCCGGAAAGCTACAATCATGCCAAATTTAATCATTGTAGTAATACAGGAAGTGCTCAATTATTTATGTCAGCTCATGTAGTTTTATATATAGTTATTATTGTTATATTATTATTAAGGGAGATAATAAGATGCTATACAGGTTGTTTCAAAATAACATCGACAACGTTTGGGAGGTGATTCCTGACACGAAGATAAGATAAAAAGTATAGACTAACTTGGGTGCACAAATATTTCCTTGCGGAGTTATAAGCTGCCGAAAACATGAAAATAAAAATGAAATTTAAAGGTCCATAGCTCCAAAACTATGAAACTTACCGTAGTCGGGTCAAGACTTTACTTAGGAACTAATACGTGCCCTATCCAAAAATCCATGTTTCAGAATCCTGAGGCATTCACGCAGGGACGTCATTTAGGGGAACAGGGGGGAATTTGCCCCCACCCCGAGTTTGAGATTTATATAAATTTCATCAATAAAACGACCATTAGGAAGACCTACGCGCAGATGGGAGGACAATATTAAGATGGATCTCGCAGAGATTGGAATACAAAGTAGAAACTGGATGCAGTTAGCTAAGGATAGAAGTCAGTGGAGAGCTTTTGCGAACGCGGCATTGAACCTCCGGGTTCCATAGGCCATAGAGTTAGTTAGTTAATTAGTTAATAGATTTCATCAATAGAATAGTAGTAAGTCAGTGAAAAACGCGAAATTTATTTATATCAAGGGGTCTTGCCCCCCAAGCCAACTCTGAAATGACGCTACTGTATTCACGCAACATTTTTGATAGAGGGAGTTTGGCTAAGGGCATATAATTTGAAGTACTCACCAACAACCTTTATAAAAATTATTGCGGAAGTAACAGAGGATTCTGAAACATGGATATTTGGATAGGGCACATATTAGTTCCTAAGTGAAGTCTTGACCCAACTACGATAGGCCTCAGAGTTTTAGAGCTATGTATCTTTAAATTTCATTCGGCAGTCTATACTTTTTATCTGATCTCGGTGTTAGGAATGACCTCCGAAACGTTGTCGGTGTTGTTTTGAAAGGGACGCAGACAAGGTTGGACGATGACAAGCCTGGACACTTAATTTTGGTCGCACCCGACAAGGTTGGACAACGACAAGGTTGGACGACGACAAGCTTGGACAATGACAAACTTGGACATTTCTCAATTTATCCTCTTGCGCCAGACTCGAACGAATTCCTGAGGTGTCCAAGCTTGTCGTGGTCGATCCCGACAAGCCTAGACACATCTCATTTTGGGTCGCTGACGATAAGGTTGGTCGACGACAAGCCTGGACACATTCCTAATGATGTCCAGGTTTGTCGAGGTTGACCCCGACAAACCTGGACACATCTAATTTTGGGTCGCTGACGACAAGGTTGGCCAACGGCAAGCCTGGACACATTCCTGAGGTGTCCAGGCTTGTCAGGATCGATTTTGGATCGCTGACGACAAGGTTGGCCAACGACAAGCCTGGACACATTCCAATGGGCCGATTTGGTGCATTCAAAGCACGTAGCAATAAGTTTGTTTAGCGCTGAAAGAGCAACATTGCGTGAATTTCCACCAGAAAAGTTTCGTTCCGTTTCCAGGTTCGGGAGATGATAAATACCCCGGAAAGTAGCACCGCAGGCCCCATAAAGTTGCTTTGTTCTTTTTTACCAAAAATATTTCAATCCAAATATAAATTTTGTTAAAATGAATATATTTGTGCGTGTGTATGAAAAGGTACAAGTTCACGGGTATTGAGCTATTGGAGTTTTCTTAATGTTTGTTAAAAATAATAACCATATAGAATGCGGGTTGAATGCAATTTCAGCATTAAAAATTACTTTCATAAAGTTTTAAAAAAGGTATACACTTTTTATATACAGGGTTTTTGTGTACATTTAATTTGACAAATCAAAATATCTTTAGAACATACGTATATTATACATTGTGTGTTGCGTGGAAAGTTTTGTTTCGATTCGTCAGTTTTCATTTTTTGATCACCCCCTTTTCATTTTCTGGCTACACTGTATCCGATTTCATGCATCTCCGGAAACAAAGGTCGTAATCCCCGATATATGTTTGTTCATTTGCTGTGACAGTTTCGTTTTGATTCGTCAGTTTTCAATTTTAGATCACCCCCGTTTTTGTATTCTTGCGATTATATTACTTATCCGATTTTACCCCGCTCCCTCCGAAACAATAGGCCGTAATCCCCAAATATGTTTGCTCATTTCCTGTGAAAGGTTTGTTTTGATTCGCCAGTTTTAATTTTTTTAGATCCCCCTTTTCTATTTTCTGGCTACACCCTTATCCGACCCCCCCCCCTCACACACACACACATATACACACCTGCGAAGTAACAGGTTGTAATGTACGAAATATGTTTGGTCATTTTCTGTGGAAATTTCGTTTTGATTCGTCCGTTTTCATTTTTAAATAACCCTCTTTTCTACTTTCTGGCTACACCCTTATCCGATTTTACCCCCTCCCCTTCCTCCGAATCAATAGCTCATCATTGCTTATTTATTAAGCTCTTGTAACAGAGAGGAGTTCATCAAATTCGTTTTTAATTGTGGTTTTCTTCGTTTTTCTATATTTTTGCACAATTAAGAGGGAATTTCACCCCCTTCCCCTGGTCCGATTTTGTTTCCCAAAGAACTCGACCTGTCATTTGAACCAATAAACACTCTGTGAAACGAACAGTAGACCTCGTGATAAACCTGCGAAAGTTTCATTCGTATTCGTCAATTTTCACTTTTAGATAACCCCCTTTTGTAATTTTCTAGCTACACCCTTGTCCGATTTACCACCTCCCCCCTTTCCGAAGAAATAGCTCCAGATCCCCGAAGTATATTTGCTGATTTATAAAGCTCTTGCAACAGAAAATAGACCATTAAATTCGTCTTTTTTTAAAATTTTCTGTTTTTTCTATATTTTTGCACTTTTAAGGGGGTCCACTCCCTCCCCTTGGTTCGATTTTGTTCCCCAACGAATGATCTGTAACTTGAACCAATAAACAATCTGTGAAAGTTTTATTTGAATCGGTTCACGCGTTCGACTTTTATCGTGCGACATACACACAGACAGACAGGCAACACAAATGCCAAACTTTCGACTAGAAGACCTACGCAAGCTCGGTCAAAAATTGCCAACAGTAATGTAGCTAAAAATAGTTGCAGGAGCATTGTGGCAGCGAGTGTTAGCAGTTTCAGGGTTACTCTGAAAATTGTCAAGGCAACCGTGAGTATTTGGAAGGTAAACACAAACCAATATGTCGGCAACTATGAACCCTAGGTCCGCAATTATGAACGAATCGGCAACTATGAGCGTTTTGACGGCAACTGTGAGCCCTGTGTCGGCAATTATGAGCGCTTTGACGGCACGTGTGAGCCCTATGTCCGCAATTATGAACGAATAGTCGGCAACTATGAGCGCTTTGACGGCATGTGTGAGCATTCTGACGTCTTGTGTGAGGATTCTAACGGCAACTGCGAGCCTTTTGACAGCAACCAATAACTATTTTGTCTTCCACTATGAACCATATGTCCGCAATGATGAACAAAAAGTCGGCAACTATGAGCATCGTGACAGCGAGTGTGAGCACTTTGAAAGCACGTGTGAACATTCTGAAGGCAACTGTGAGTACTTTGAAGATATACATGAGTTATTATGTTTTCAACTATGGGCCCTATCCGCAATTATAAACAAAAAGTCGGCAACTATGAGCGTTTTGGCGGCAAGTGTGAGCCCTATGTCCACAATTATGAATGTATAGTCGGCAACTATGAGCACTTTAGCGGTAAGTGTGAGCATTCTGATGACTTGTGTGAGGAATGTGACGGCAACTGTGAGCCTTTTGACAGCAACCATGAACCATTTTGTCTTACACTATCAGTAGCGTTGCCCTTGTACATTGGTAACTCCACCTACCCTTTGCACATTTGATAAAACCCACCTCTGGGTTTAACCCCGGGTAAAACCCAAAAGTTAAAAACCCGAATTTTTTCCTATCACTAGTCACAACCAGTGGTGAAAAGAAAATATTTTTTTGGCTTCAAATCCAAAGTTTTAAACCGGGTTTAAACTCAGAGGTGGGATTTTATTAAACTCAGAGGTGGGATTGTGTTCGTCATATCCTTCAATATTGGACAACTAACCATCACTTGTGGTCACTTGGTGGGTGAATACGAAAGGTCTCGAAGAACCTTGGTATTAATCCACTAAGCAACCAGATGTTCGTTTTCTAAATTAAATGATCTGACAAATACAACTGTTTATTCACTTGTACGGGTGTACAAGGGCAGTTAGTGTTATCAATGTACAAGGACAACTGTTCTCTTTGATTATACTTCAGTGTTATTTTTATACCACCGTGACATTCATAAAAATCGTAAGAAGTATCACAGACATGATTATTCAATTACAATATCATATATCAATACTGAAAAATAAAAACCCGGTTTAAAATTAAAAAAAAAAAACTAGGATTAAAACCCAAAAATGCCTAGGGTTCAAACCTATTCAAGCCATCAGGCTTTGGGGCCGCTACGTTTCGACGACACCGTTTCGGCGCCAGCTCAGTTCGGCGAAAATTTTATGTACAAGTGCACACATTTGATTAACATAAGTGCCGAGCTGAAACGGTGGCGCCGAACTGAGCGGGTCCGTCAGGCTTTAACGCAGCACCTAGTCACAATTAATCACACATGCATTTAATACAAAAGAGAACGCTAAGACTGCGGCTATTCGTCGTGTAAAGCAATCGCAGAAACTTTAAACGTGTTCACCTCTAGTGTTTGTGATTGTCTTACGTGAACTTTTTGGACTTCCAATTCAAAATAGAATCAATTTCCAACTAACGTATTCATTGATTTTTCGCGTCTGAAATGTAGAATGGCGATGGTTTTCTACATGCTTTCAATTTATGCTTTCTAAATGCTTTCATGTTCACTTTCACACGCGATCACCTAAGAAAATGCAATGTTTTGCATTTGACTTGCAAGATATTTTGATCAAAAGTTGTTAGTACATTCTCCTATCCTTCGACATAAGGATATAAAACTAAACTATGATCACTCTGGCGGTTTCTTATACAATTTTTGTCCGTGCGTATCTCAGAACGTTTAGTTCCTAGACCCGGGCTTAGTAGGCCTGTAACACTTGTATGAAAAGCAAGTATCAGCATTTAGCTGCCCGTCTGTCTCATTTTCCTTGGATTAGAGTCATAAAACTGTCCACTCTTTCATATACTGATGTCAAGCAAGAGAGT
This sequence comes from Thermobia domestica, assembly GCF_964235325.1. NCBI lineage: Eukaryota > Metazoa > Arthropoda > Insecta > Zygentoma > Lepismatidae > Thermobia > Thermobia domestica. The sequence continues at coordinate 81,273,014 of NC_137459.1, forward strand.
TCCACACAGAATTTTCTCTACCATTCAAGACTACATCTGTATAGCTCAAACGATTGATTCAATTCTAACATTGCAGTTTGGAAACCCACACTTTCTTGTAACATTGTTCTCCATCGAGATGGCGTCCGTAGAAAAACACACTGTGCGATATTGGAATATTCTTGGTTTATATTTCAAAATTGCTCATGTTCTCATAGTCCGAAAATAACACCCAGATTAGCACAAATACTTGTTGTCCTAACAGCCCCCGCCATATGAACTTTGTGGTGGATAAACACCGTGTGCGTGGGTTTTCTCGGGGTTCTCCCGTTTCCTCCCACTTTCTTCATTCCACCATTTCATTCATTACTCATTATCACCGTCTCCTTTAGCCTAACCGGCATAACCGTGGGACGTAAAACTCAAAGATTTGTTGTCCCAGCCTAATCCTGCTATGACACTGTTAGTTTCCTTTATTGTAGTTACTGGTTTAAATAAAATATAGTGATGCACCTCTGAAAATATCCTAAATATAGTCTATACCCTCCTAAAAATATTCTAAAAATGGCCTATACCCTCCTCAAACAAATCCTGGGTACGGCCATCTTTAAGACGAACCCCATTCTCAGCTTTTGAACATCCTACTAAGAGGCACGCAAACAAAAATGCTCTACATGGTCATAGATCATGATTTGTTAGATATTCCTTGTTCTATCAGATAGTCTTCCGGAAACCAGATATATTTAATTTGCTTACGATTGCTCACCAGATGATCTCCCCAAATAACTCACTTCCATAATTGTTCACCAGAAAAGTCCAAATTTTTTTGCGAAGTGTAGTGCTACTCACGCTAATAATTGATTCAAAGCGTTTTCACGAAAAGAATTTCATAACACTAGGCATTTAACCTGATCAAAGAAAGCATTTAACCTGATCGATGTTTAAGAACGCGCCCCTAGAGTCAGCGGTGCATGAAAACGTGGCTTTCACGGCAGAGTCGCACGGTCCGTACTTACCATGATTTTTTGGCGGAAATATTGCAATGATTGATAAATACTGCTTGTAATGTTTTAAGTAAAACTAAAATTTTGTAAATAATAATTATCTCTTTTAATAAAAGATAAATAAATTTAAAATAATTCGAAAACCCTCTAGTAGAGGGCAGTAGCTGATTGACGATAATCAGCCAATAGCGATATGATGCAAGCCATGCAACTCTATATTGAAGGGCATGTATGGATGAACTGGAAACGCCTTAACTGGTAGAGTTTGTTGGAACAGACATTTCAAATTGGGTCGTTGACGACAGGCCTGGACACATTACTCAGTGTCCAGGTTTGTCGTGGTCGATCCCGACAAGCCTGGACACATCTCATTTTGGGTCGCTGACGACAAGGTTGGCCAACGACAAGCCTAGACACATTCCTGAAGGTGTCCAGGCATGTCGGGATCGACCCCGAGATGCTTTGACATATCTCATTTTGGGTCGCTGACGACAAGGTTGGCCAACGACAAGCTTGGACACAAAAAGTGTCCAGGCTTGTCGTCGTCCAACCTTGGCGAGGTCCCGTTGTGAAATACCCTGTATATTTCTGTTCAATAGTGTTATTCTGTACTATAATAACTTACTGCTTGTAATACACCCGTTACATATTTGTGTCGTCGTTTTTGTAATATATCTATATTACATTTTAAACTGTGTGTTTTAAACTATTCAAAATAGTATATATTATGGAATTCTAAGGATGATGGAGGAAGTAAACAATACAGTGTTAAATTATCAAGGGTTCGAATAAAGTTCCGTCTGGGTGGCGCTAATCGACAATGATATCTCTCGTAACATCTTGGCAGTAATCCACATTCATAAGGAAGAGGAAATGTTTCAATACTTTCCTCTACAACCTGCTGTGTTAGCTTAAAATAATTGGACATCTTAGTGGGTGCTTAAATTTTATAGAATTGTTGGTTAATTTACGGTGAAAACGTATTTATCAAATGCTAGTGAATAGCATAATGTTTGAATTACTGGATTCAATATGGCGTTCAAATAGTTTCTTTCTCGTAAGAGACACTTACAAAGCATAAAAGGAAGTTAGTAGTCTGTGCACCAATGAGATTCCGGAGAAGGTTTGTCTTCGGAGTGAGTAGGTGTTATGGGTGGAACTTCATGTCGAAGCATAAAAGTATTAAATTCGTAAACTTTGGGAACTTAAACACAAAATGGAATGTTCAAAAGGGAGATAGTACTACCTAATATACCTTGTCTGGTGCACTGTTACAACAGGGTCTAAGGTCGCTGACCTTAGTTTGTTATAGATGTGAGATAGTGTAATCTGGAGGATAAATCAAGATGGCGACCAATGTAAATTCTACAAAATCACAATCACAAGGAACCCCCACAAAATCTCCTCAACACCAGCAGCAAGGGCAGTCTTCAAATTTTGAGACTCTTGATAAATCATCAAGCAATACGCTAAAGGTAGTTACTTTGTGTATTCTGTTAATTTAAACGTTCTCAATTTGGTTTGTCAACGTCGCAAAATGAATATTATCCATAATATCAAAGTTTAAACAATTAATATAACGAAGTCATGGTTTTATTCATTGTTTCCAATTTTCTTCATAGCGAATGACAAATTTAATGCTAACAATTATTGTTTGGTACAAGTTGTCAATGGCAACGAAAATATATAATTTCGTGTATGTTGTTTTATGCAAGTTACGACGAAACCCCGTAGATGGTATTATGTATCTGAGAAATTTATTACTTTTGTATTTAAATGGAGGATAAAGATTGTTTATTTTATAAAGATTAATTATTATTGATGAATTAAAGCAAACAACAGGACATGAATCGGAATAGTAAATTATGAGTTTACAACTGTCAGCCACAGTGATATCGGGAGGAACGAGTAATATTTGGCCCCGAGCACCAAGGCTAACAGTGTACATTGTTATGAGTAAAACAGTTTGAAATATAGACTGGATTAAACTAAATATATATATATATATATATATATATATGATACAGGAAAAAACTTTGCCCTACTAGATTTATGCTCGTCGGTAATTTTAAGTACAAGTGTACGATACGTAATCGTGGTGGCATTGTGTTCCGATGTTTGATTTTACAACAGTACTGTGTGCATTTTAAAAGCGAACCTGGAGCTTGTTTCATGAAACTTGCAATTTTATAAGTTACAGTAGCACTCTGTACTAATTAGTAGTGCTAGTAATTTGTTTCATAAGCTTTATAGCTCGCTTAGAAAAAATGGTTCAAAATGTTGTGCTTTATAGACAATTTCCTCTACTGCAAAGAAGAAAATGCAGAAATAGATACAAGAAATGAAATATTAGAATTCACGACCTTTCTATCTGAAATAATTGTGTTTTATTTTTATTAATTCCGTCTTTGAAATTTGGGTCATTAATGAAACATTGTAGTATCTGCTGAAGTGGGGTGTGATATAGTATTAAATTATAATACTAAAGTTCATTTGATAGTATTCCGCTAAAATAAATCAAATTGCAATCAATTTGATAATCAAATTGGTTATCTAGATAGAGAAACAGTGATGGTTAATTTAGGCATTTATTCCGAAGTTGGTCGTCCCCCCGGTTTTTGGCCAAAAGCATAGTAAAAGCTACGAAAAATTAAAAATCGTCAATTTTTACTTTAATTTACTTTATCAAAGCCCATTATTCAATTCACGTAGTAATGCCGAGCGAGCGATAGCGAATGGAGGTGGGTTAGTAGCCATGTTAGTCACGTGAGTTCTAAAAAGTAAAACTTTCTCCACGTTTCTTTGCAGTTATTTGCTTATCACACTTTAATTTGTTGTTAGATTTATTACGCCACGATTTTCACATACTTGCAAAATATTTTCATGGTAAAAAACTTCATTGTTTCCGAACTATATTACTGTAAACTCATATTCAACGCAACGTGTCTGTATACCTGCATCTATGTTCACAATACAGATGCTTATTACTCTCCCACAATCCAACCATGCAGTAACCTTGAACCAATTAGTTCCCTCCGTTTGCCAAATAGTGCCATCTTTAGACCCACTTATATAAAAAAGATAAAACTTTCGCTCTCCGTACAATTTATTAAGCATACAAAGGAAAAAGGTATCCATTTCTTCCCAGTAAATTTTCAAAATTTTCTAGATACTGATGACCAACTTTGGAACTTAACCCGCAATTTAATTTTTGAAATGAACTTGCCAAAATTAAACGTAGGAAAGAAATATATATAAACTACAATTCCAAGCCGCGTAATTCGAAATGTTGTACCACGGCAATAACGTAAACCTTCTTACCTCCTATTTGAACACATGCTCGTTGCGACTAAAAGGGTAAAAACACTAAGAAATTGCTCACAAAATTATAACATCGACCCCCGACAAACATTAAAATATAGAGCATAATTCACAAACAGCATACTCACATCGGATAATGGCATTACTTCAACAACCAATCACAAAGTTTGAAAACCATGGATCATCACAGAAGAGTAATAGCACCAACCCACTGTAAATCAAGACAAAGCTCACTCTCAAATTTCGTGTTGACTTAGGCAAAATCGTTCTCAGTAGAGTAAGGGAAAGAATACAGTTCAGCAAATATACACCAAAACTAACCTGTAGCATATTGCATTTCTAATACGAGCAAATTAACGAAAGACACGCTACTAAGAAGTTATGCTTTCGTATTGTGTATTCACTTAACAAAATATTGTCAAAAGAGTAAAAGAAGCAAGCAAAACATTAAACATTGATGAGAAGGTACGACATGATTTAATATAAAATAAGTAGTCTAGGCAAGACCACCGAACACAAACTAATTAACAATAACATTACTACCATAATAAATATATATATTTAAAAATGGCAAAGTCACCGAACTACTTTCGTAACAATCCGCCTCAAGATACCAACTAACGAACTACAATCGATTAAAGTATGATGTCCGTAGATGTTACTGAATTACATTAAAACTGAAAAATGGACTGTTAGGTTTACCTAATATACCCAGTAACATAGTACGCATACCAGGTATATACTTAATTTATTCAAGAATGCTGCAGTACATTATTGGAAGTTATGCAATACGAAATATACTTTACATGCATTAAGTCAAATACACTTATAACTATTAATCTACTGTGGCAATATCTAAGAGACTTAAAGATCTAAACATTATTCAAATCGCTATGTTTAATATACATCGCTGGAAAACAAAACCAAGATCTCGCACAAATTGCTGTTCATAATGTTGCCAACAATCTAGCTAGATTTCCGAGCAGATCAAAGACTTCAAGCCACCAGAATAACACTTATAACGTTACCTTATACATTGCTCACAGTTCGTATATTGTTTTTGTTATCGCATAAATTAAAGATAGCTTGAAGAAACATACACGAGTTTAGAATGCACAAAGCTCTATATTTGTCGATAATAACGTATTTTACTGCACCATTCAAAATTGTACATCTAACCACTATGGCGACTCTCAAATATATTGTATATACATTTCCTTGACAACGGCTAACATCACCATAGCAACGCACAAACAATCTATCTATATCAATCTACTAAGATTGCTTCTATTTTATTAAAAAATTGCTTGAGCACTTCTGCTCTGATTACAAACGAAATAAACCATGTACAGTGTTATCGTTGTATAATGGCTCCTGAACCAGTGGGAATTCTTCAATTAATTTGAATTTAGGGAAGAATTCCAGACTGTACATTAGTTCACATCAGGGTGGATTGATTTAAATCAGTCTGATTTAAATCACGATTTAAATCAAGATTTAAATCACTTGATTTTTTTAATAAAAATCGCTGATTTAAATCAAAATTCCGAAATAAAATAATTTAAATTGAAAATAAGTAAAATCCCGTTTCTGTTCTGTTATTTCGGTTACGGAAGTTAATAATCATAATACAATGAGACTCAAATGTACAGTATGTACAGCATAGTATGAAAACAAGTGTCATGCACTGGATGATTAGGGAAAATCCCGTTTTGAACGGGTAACGAAGCAATGCTGCTTTCTTCTCTTCGTAACAATGGGTTTGGGTTTTCAAATCGTTAACTATTCCAACGGGGAAATCACCATCGACATTTAAGACGAAAATTCTTTCGCGTGCGCGTCTGCTTGTTTGTTCCCGGATAATAGGGCATATATAGAGGGGTCCTATCCCCTCTCAGATTTTTTTTTTTTTTTTAAGATTTATAACTTTAGGCGAAATTTATGTATTTCCTGCCTCAAGGTATTTCCAATTTTTTAAAAATATGCCCCTACCAAATATCAGTAACTTTTGTGAAAAAAGTGACATTTTGATAAACGTTGCTATACTTTTTCCTTAATGCTTAACCTTTTAAATTATATTACCTGTTTTTATTCTATTAAAAATCGAATCTTCATTATTCGATTAAAAAAGTAGCAAAAAACCTCGTTACTTCGTTTTTTTCCCCAAGACTGAAGGCATTGTAGAACATGTTACATATGCTTTCACGCCTTTCTACGTCGAGACATAGTGTGTGATGACGACATAAATTTAAAAAGATATTTTTTGTTATGCCTATTATTATTATTATTATTATTATTATTATTATTATTATTATTATTATTATTATTATAATCATCATCATTTTGGCAGGCTTACATTTTACATTCAAAAGACTGAAATTTTGCACACTCGTTCAGTGCATCCCTTAGTATTTTTTTTTTTTTAGATGTGTTCAGATATCTGCGTGAAAACGGGGATCCAGAAGAGAAAATGTAAAAAAATATATATATATATTTTTAACAAAATAGCTTTTTCCACGATTCAGATGGAGACATATGAATGGTACCGTTTGAAAGGCTGTTCTATTCTGAAGAGAATGACATACGAACCATGATCCTAGGATAAATAGGGATGTTTCAGGAAACTGTTACCTGAGATACTGTTTTATAAGGGAATCTGGGGTATTTGGGGGGATATTAATTTTCGCAGGCATACTTTTGCACCTAGAAGATTGAAATTTTGCAGATTTATTTAATGTACCCCTTAGTATTTTTCAGTATTTCAGATCTCTACCTTAAAACACGGGGTTGGTCCAGAGGGGTAGAAAGTAAAAAAGGGTATTTTTAAAAGAAAATACCTTTTTTCATGATTTTTCCGCCCCAGATACACGATGGAGACATTTGAATGATACTATTTGAAAATCTTTTTTTTTTTTATTCTGAAGAGAATAATATACAAATGGCGACCCTAGGATAAATAGAGATATCTGAGGAAATTTTTATACTACATGCGGGTTATCTGGGACATTGTGGGGATGTTCTTAGCTCATTGTTAAATATTTCCCCGCCCTTACTATTCAAGATAGCTTGAAATTTTATACACACATTTAGTACACCTCTTAATATTTCTCAGTTGATTTTGAGATATGTGCGTTAACACAAGGGAGTCCAGAGGGGATCAAAATTTGAAAAAAAAAAAAATCAGAAAAATTGCATTTTCCCTCAAAACTTCCCGCTTCAGGTACATGATAGGGAAATGGAAATGTTACCATTTCAAAGGCTCTTCTATTCTGAAGAGAATGAGGTATGAACCGTGATCCTAGGATAAATAGGGATGATGATATAGCTGCTTGACTGAAAGTTCATAATTTTCCTTTTTAAAAAAGCCATAATTTAAAAGGGTTAAGAAACATTGTTTGGGATTAACAGAGGTTAACAATTGGGGATTAATTCAAAATTCAACCCCAATACTTTCACTTAAATGGCATAATTAGCATTTAATACTAATTCCTAATGCTTTTTCTTCAGTTCGCGACTTGTAATTTACGAGGAGAAAGATTTGATTTAAATCAAAAGAATCGATTTAAATCAAAAAAATCAACAAAAATGATTTTTTTTTTAAATCATGATTTTTTTCCACCCTGGTTCACATAACATAAATACATGATAGACCATTACTTTTTGAACTGCTCTTATATACATTAAATTATAAGTGCACTAACATTAATCCTTTTACATATTTCTTTCAACATATCATATTATTATATTCCTTTTTCATAATAGTTATTTATATTTTATTTAAGCAACGAAGAGAAAGGGGCATAATCAAAATATGAAATTTTACCTATTTACTTCGGGTCCGTAATGCAATTCTGTTCTTAATAATTATTGCTGCTATTAACCTTTTAGCTATTACAACTTAAAATACAATACTAAGATGTTCTTTTCGTTCGGATGCAGTTATTATAACATCAGGAAATATAACTCGTAGGCCAAGGGATAAAATGAAGATTACAGTAAATCATAACGATAATCAAAAGAAAAAACAAAACAAACAATAAACAATATCAGATTAAAATTATATATGGAATAGAATTATTTTACTAAGAATTCGTGAGAAAAATCAGACGTGATTTAAATTAACATTGTATAATACCTCTTGAGTAACTCAAGTTTTAATCTGCAATCATTTGCTTTTCGTATAAGACGAAGTACGTTATTTGTATGATGTAATTAAGTCTAACACCAAAATATTGTTCCCTTGATAATAATCAACACAAGAGTTTAAAGCATTTTCACGAGTTGAAACGTGTATCAATTTATAACACTGAGCTTTAGTCGTTGATATGATATTCGCTCCGTTCAACGCCAACAGCCGTTAGGTTAAAGTAGTACTGTACGCTATGTCAATTAGATTACATTGTACCGCTCAGTCCTGTACAATATTGCGTGAAGAATTCATTTCATTATTTGTTTGCCTACTGCTATAAAAAGTTCTGCCATCTATCCTATTTCGATTAGTACCAGATTTATTACCATTAGCCGTATTAAACAGACAGTACCTATTGTTTCTGTACCTGTTATTTCTAAAATCACTATTACTGTTTACATTATTTCGAGTTCAATTACCATTTGATCTGAAATTACGATTTTCATTATTTGTACTTTGTTTTACATATTGAAAATGTATTGTTGGGATTATTGCATACATTCTTACTCCCACTACACTGAATAGAGATCTGATTTTCAAAATTATGATAAGTGATTAAAATTCACACACTGTGAAGAAAGCAATGTTTGCTGTAATTTATACGGTAATAAAATCCTGCTAGATGCAATAATTCTGGAATCAGGTTAGAATGGGTTGAGTTGTTTTAATTCATCGTAAGTATTGATAGCAAAGTCCATAATACTGTGACCCAGACGACTGTAATACCTTTTGTTCCGAATTTGGGCGTCACGATTAGCTAGAATAAAATAATTTTCAAAATTTGCCAACAAAATGCTTTTGAAGTCTGGCAACGGCTAGCATCACCATAGCAACACACAAACAAAATATCTATTTCAATCTACTAATATTACTTCTTCTATTTTATTAAAAGAATGCTTGAGTACATCTGCTCTGATTGTAAATGAAATAAACAATATACAACGTTATTGTTGTACAGTTAAAAGATTGAAAGCTACTAGAAATGCCATTAGGCGTGGAAATAAGAAGCAAAAACGGTAAATTTCTGCAATAAACTCTTTCGTTCGTTGGGATTTCAAGTATAACATAAACATCATAGTGCATCCATTGGCGTGATACAAACCACGAAAACCAAGCAGGCCACTGTTTCACTGACTATAAAATTCAAAACTCTTCGTAAATAATCACTTGTTACAGCCTATACCGGAAGTTGAATAGAGTGACAAACATATTTTACAATAATCAAATATAGAATATGTATGCTAATATTCGATACGCATCATTATTGACAGTAGCGTAAGCAGGAATTTATTTCGGGAGGGTCCAAACTCAATATGAGGGGATTTTATATTAAAATTCCTAAAGTTGCCCCTAAAATTAGGTTAAATTTACATAAAAGTCGAAATTTCGGGGGGTCCGGGACTCCCAGGACCCACCCCCTGCGTACGTCCCTAATTAGTGATTCCCATAATTATCTTCGCAGTGTTTGTATACAATACCCTTCGGTTTATTTAGATTGAATTCATCATTTCCTCTACAGCTGCCACAATCTGTGAGCGTCACACTGCGGGAGTTCAGCTAATTTAAGTTTTTTCTTCTTTTTAACACCTATATTTAAATACACACTTTCACATCTAACTTCGTACGTCGGAATGACTGACAATATTGTTTCGTTTTCACTAAAGAAAACGCAGGACACGCCTTTATAATACATGGTATCAGAATCATAGCAGAAGGCGTAAAGGCTAAACTTTCATTTTTTTATTTATTTATTTATCTATTTATTTTTTTCATTCGTTAGGAGGGATTTTCTAAAGAAGCGGCTCAATTTGTCCGTATCAGTAATGTAATGTATATGGATAATGTTGTAATAGTTCCGATTCGTTCGTCGGAGAGGACTCAAGCCAGGATAACATAGGTATTCGAGTCCATAGCAAGGGTGGAGTTGGAATACAGTATAGTCAATGCATTGTTTTCTTATCAGGAACAAGTTCCGGAGGGCCCTTCACGTTAATTGAAATGATTTAAGGTTTAATGGATGTTGTAACGTACTATATTGAGTAAGTTGTCATAGAATAAATATTCGACATATTAAAAGGTAATCATTACCATAAATCACATTAGAATGATAAAATGTTTGTCAGCTAAACTGTCCCGAAGCTTCTTTTGTTTCTGAGATATGAGCTAAATCTTACTTCTGTTGAATATCAAACTTTAGATTCTCCGTGCTTCTTCTTTATGACTGTTTCATTGTGTTCACAAACTTATTCAAACGTAATTTATACGCACACTGAAATGACTAGAACTCGTTACAAGAGATTTTGATTTGTTTACGGTTTCATGTGTAGGGTTAAGTTAACGAAGTCCGCTCCAGTTGGTATTTTTACGGAGACAAACAACTGCACTACTTTCAATCATGAGATCAAACGGTTGCATTAGCAAATGTAGGAAAAGAAATCTTCCATTATGCACATATCCACCTGCTCCTTACTAACGCATTCCCGAGCTTACCCTCCTGTTTAACTCAGATGCAAACCAGCTCTTGTAGCGACTACGTATCACAGTGTATTAGGTGTTTTTTTTTTAACACTCGAGAGTGCATTATGTGTAAAGATATAACACTATATGTCGCAAAACCCTTCTAAACTGTACTTACTTTCCATGTTTAAAAGATATAATGTGAAGTTAACTCTGCGTGTGTAACTGTGCAAATGTGATTATTATGTAAAATTTGTACTGCTGTACGCCGAGTTTCGCAGATGCGATCAAAATTCCTGAACGAACATTGAGTGAGTCAGTCAATACTGTGAAACAGAATCTGTACAATTCTATAAATCACGTGTAATGCCTTCGGTGTATCTTGAAGCTGGTCATATACAGCTATGATTTTACGAAATACAAGCTTGTAAAATTTTGATTTTTGTAAATTCTGAACTAGTTTTACAAGACTAGTTTCTTTTATGCAACGAGCTCCTCTTGTTAATTGCGTATACACTACATTATATTCCAGTAAAGATAGCTCATTTTTCTGCCAAGAAAGGAACAAATTAGTAACAAGCTGAAAATTGGTATGGAAGTAGAGAAATGTGTCAGGAATAACATACTAAAAGTCCCCTAAAATCCCACTGTAGCTTTTCCCGCAATTTTGAAAAATGGCCGCCATATTTAGACGACGACAAGGAATTTATGGGAAACGTCACCCTTTACATTTATTCCTCTAGTCACCGTTCTAATTATCACAAAGCCATGGATCATATATTGTTCGAAAGCTTGAAAAACAGAGAATCTAAGTAAATAACATATATGCGCATCGTGCTAAATTTCTAGAAGAAGAGGAAGAAGAAAGTAGCTTTTTATTTAAAAAAGGTATATTTCCAGAAAACATGGGAAGTTTGTAACACTGACAGTTATTGCACATCAACATATGTCCTTGATATTTATCTCAAACATAGCCAACAATGATACAAATTGGTGCAATACAAGCTGAGGGAAAAAAAAAATGATAACCAATATTACTTTCTGACCTCTGCATACAAAAGTGCATAAGGTAACATTCACTTTCATGGCTCTAGTCACCTTCTGTTATTACATAGGACCAAGAGTTATATATCATTGGAAATCTTAAGAAACTTAAATTCGAACGAGGTAACACGTATACTAATCAAGCCCAAACTGGAAGCAGCACAAAACCCAAAATTTCGGGACAAAACGTGATTTTCATACAATTGTTTAAAACTTGCAATACTGACAATTATCGTATGTTAATAAAACTGCACCAGTGTTTTCACTATCATAATTATTAATTTACTTTAAAAATAGCGTACATTTTTCTCAATGTAGTAAGCTTTAATGACACATAGTTTTACCCCACGTAAATATAGCACAAAAATTATTTATTGACAGTATTAGAACGTAACAGAAATTGGTAGTCTGCTTTGCATGAGTAAACCGTAATTCACACACTTAAAATCACTCTCAACTACAATAGTCATTTGATTTTAATTCTGTTTTTAAAGGCCTTGTTTATAACAAGAATGCCGTTTTCGTACTACAGTGAAACCTCTACTAACGGACACCTCTATAAAGCGGACACCTCCCATAACGGACATATTTTGTAATCCCCAAACACTGTAATAGGAAAAAACATATTGGCAAACCTCTCTAAAGCGGACACTCTCTAGTACGGACACGGACAGTCTTTCTTGTCTGTTATAAGTATTATTTACCTCCTTTTACGGACACTTTATCTAGAAAGAAGTTGAAAATTACAGTAAAAATACACAGAACATGAGGATCTGACAACATTTTGCCTCCTCAACTGTCTGTTTAGCAACGGTGAAGAAGGGCTTTGTTCCACAACACCCTTATGTCCTTTTATTTAATTCTACTTCCACCTAACCTGTTTCAGAAACAAAAGTGATTGACAGTTGCCCACTGTTTGGGATGACACATCATTCTACTGTCCCGGTGGGTGGAATCTCTAACCAAGCAGAAGACAAGTTTGGTATTTTTGACCACAGGTACACATATTGTATTTTTAAAAAGTCATTACTGGACTGCAATTAACTCACGAATTAAAGCAATACACCGAAAACGTAGTAAGCAACGACAACTGTAAAGTGCAGAGAACTATAACATCTTATTCCCATCTTGTGTCTCGAAATAGGGAATTGGATGACGCAAGATAATGCAGGTACAGTAACATTTTGGTGATATTCATAAATACGTGATACATTCAAAAATATTTTTTTTTTTCTAATTGCATATTACCTTGTTTATTAATTTACGTAAGAAAATATTGAAACCTCTCTAAGGCGGACACCTCTCTATAGCGGACAATATTTGATTCCCCACGGCTGTCCGCTTTAGAGAGGTTTCACTGTATTATTCTTCAAATCAAACTTAATGTTTACATTGGATGTAGTATGTACTTTAAGAACATTTTTGTAGCTAGAGATCAATGAGATTGTCATTGTTATCTCGTTCATCTCCATGGTCTTCATCATTTGGTTGTGCATTCTTGCATCCAATTCGTAAAAACTGATATAAATTAGAGCTCGCAATTCCTGCTTTCCGAGAACCGCACATACGATCACTGTCATTTTTACAGTTACAGGATATTAAATGCATGACATTACACGGAGCGGGTTCCTTGGTCATTCTTTTTGGTATGAGAATACCTCCTAGTGTTTTCCGTAAATACTCTGCCCCTCGGGTATCATTGAGAAACATCTCAGCTCAATGAACGTACACTGTCAAAATATGAATGGAAGATACCACTTTTAACGTATACACACAAAGGTAATGGCTTTTCGGGCTTAATCATTGAAGATATAAGACACCTTCGTGTTCTGAATATCCAAAATCAAAACCAACTTCTGTACAATGTAACATGGATGATACCCAAGTTGTTGAAGAGAGCAACTTGCCCGAATTGGTATAGATTTATGCAGCTGATGACAAGCAACAACAGTAACTACCAAACATTTCAAGTAGTGATTCTACCTTTCATCAATCTTCAGCCAACAAGCATGAATCCTATATACTTGGCACTTATGTTTGCCAGTAAAGAATATGTAGGAAACAAGCTAAAACGTGCATAGTCACTTTCGATCAACCTTTGTATGCTAAATAATGTGACATTGTAGCAGCATGTAGAAATTCTGGTGAATTACTGTCGGCGGTGGTTACACTTGGGATTTGCCACACATTAATGTCATTTATGGGAACAGTTGCATATATAATGAAAGGTAGTGACATGAAAGAACTTTGGTCTTGTGTATGCTAGTAACTCTATTTCACGGATGGTGTCAGGCCATTATTATGCTCGTGCTTTGCGAGCTCATTTTTTAACACAGTTAGCAATTACATTTTATATATTTAATAAATTAGACGCCAGTGAGGAGTTTGTGCGTCAATTCCGAGATGTTTGCATTCCTCTAATGACTGAAGAAGATATCGATTCTGATGTAATTGTTCAACACTCAAATATAATCAAGACTGCAAATGATCTCAAGTTATTCATGGACGCTGCTGCAAAATAAGCCTACATTTAAGATCTTTGCCCTGTACTTTCAACTTGTAGAAATTATGTGTCCTTTCATTCGTGCCGAAAGAACTAGAGACTGGAGTCTTCACCTTCACTGCACACGGGAAATGTTGCCGTACTTCCATGTAGCTGGGTATCTTTTGTATGCCAAATACGCACATCTGTATTTACAAGGAATCTTGTGGCTGAAGTATGAAATGGATCCTCACGAGTTCCAGCTATTTACACGAGACGATTACTTCACTATTCGCAGGAAAAAATATTTTTTGGAGTAGTATATGGTCTGATATAACGATTGAGCAGCTTTTAATGAGAGCAATGAAGAGAAGTGGTGGACTGTCCCATAAGAGAGGCATGACTGAAAAGGTAATATCTAGGTGGGTGTCAAGTATGCCAGCAGCTTAACACTTACGAATGTCTTGGAAAGTTATTTAGCAAAGATAAACATGAAATTCACACTGTTCGGCATGTGGAACTGTACGAAAACAATCAATCGCGCGATATATTACTTGTAGAGAAGGTCTTGCGTTGGTTTAGCCAGCATTCTCCATTTCCTTCATATCCGGAGCTCGCGTCCCTAAGCACTGGCATAATAGGTAAGAAAATGGTCAACTGTGATAAAGCTAAGGAAATCGGATTGGCTGCTATGGAAAGAATGTTTGGACACACTTTGGGAAATGTAAAACTTAAATAAAAAGATAAAGTCATCCCATTATCCGCAATGCACAATACAGTGCGCATCCGTGATGAGCGTACTGGCTGTAAACACCATGCTAATCTTCAACCGAATCAATCGTGTTGAAGTCCGAAGAAGAACACCGGCAGTGTTTTGCTTACGAGCTTTCACCCTATCCACTTTCTCTCTTCACAGGAATGTCCATGAGGAAAACGAAAAAGTCTGCTTTGTATGACATGTTTGAATATCGGACAGATTCTAAAACTCAAATTGAGAACACTGTGTACGTTATAGATGGAGGCTGGCTTCTACATCATGTTGTTTGGCCACAACATGGAACATACCTTGACGTGTACAACTCCTATGTGTGCTATGTACGCACAAACTTTGAAACGAAGCAACAGTTATTTTTGATGGGTATTGTACTGAAAACTGTACAAAAGCCGCTGAGCAGGAACGACGTGAGTCAAAGATTCACTCAGCAACTTCATTTATTTGTTATTCACAAATGAAATCGTATTATCAAATAAAAAGGATAAATTCTTGGGTAATTTTAAAAATAAGGATTGTTTTCCCCGTGAGTTGATGGTTCATTTGACACAAGCTGGAATTCAAATCCAGGAAGCAAGAAGTGATGCTGACACATTCATAGCTAGAACTAAAGTAGTCAAGTCTTTAAATCCTTGTAGGCACGTCATAGTAATTGAGAGGATGTTGACATTTTAATCTTTTTGCTTGCAAAAGATAATAATCAGTATGGCACCTCATTTCGAAAGACAGAACTTGGACAAGAAGTGACAAAAGAATTTAGTACTAAGAAGCTGCAAGATACATGGGCAAATGTACTAACTGTTTTGCTCATTTACCATGCGACACATCATGTGGTTTATATCGACAGGGAAAGAAAACGGCATTGCGATTACTTCATAAACGGGAAGATTTATGCCGATTACTTGAAATAATCAACCATGAGAATGCTAGTGTATAATCTCCGGCAATAGTAGCCTGATTGGATGAATTCCAGTATCATTCATACATCTGTACAGTAAATCGCTGCCCCATTCAGAACGAAATACAATTAGAGTAAGGCCGCGCTAAGAAGAGCTCTGACAATTCTCACGTGTGATGAAGCGCGGTTGCCACATTTATCTTCTGTAACAATACAATATAACAAGGAGCACATTTTGTGGGAAAAGAATCACCTATGTATTACAACAAAAATATTATTTAACATTATGCTTGACGAAAGTATTAGTCAAAAGAAACAAACAAATTAGTTTGCGTTAAGATAGTTTACAAAATCGTAAAGAAAACAACCGTTACTTCTAAACACATAGGGCCTTATGCAGAATCGTTTTGACGTATGATTAGCGTCATACTAAATGTCTGACTACTGCATGGAAACATATGTTAGTCGAACTCTTTAGTATGACATCGAACTTCTTCGTGGCTAAGAGGTTAGCGTACGCCTTTGGCATGGGAGACCCGGTTCGATTCCCGGCGAGAGCTCATGTGGTATGGATTCCACGTTAATCAGTAGGTTCACGTCTCATATAGCCTCGCTGCTGAAAGAGACATTAAACTCAAAATCAACTCAACTCTTTAGTATGACACTAAACACGCGTCATAACGACTCTGCGTAAGACCCATAATGTTATATTTTTTTTTTAAAAAAATGAAAACTACTTACGTTAGAGAATGGCTTTCACTTGTAGACAATTTAATTCCATTTACTGTGGAAATCCTACGTTTTTTTCTAAGGATGGATAAAGTTTCCGTCGGTTCAGCGAGGTCTTTCGGCACTTCTCTTTTGTGATTCTTTTCATAGTTGTAGGGCTAATGTATAAAGCTGAATCTACTCTTTCAATCACTTTGTTCATTGGCAATAAAGGACCGTCGTTACGTTCTTTTTCCAAATATTCCCTAAGATTAAACACAAATTCCCGTGCCTGAGTTGTCAAGGACACCCCCTTTCCGCACTTCAGGCATTGTGTTCATAAACACAAACACATACACATACTAAATTTATATTTTAGGTCTATGTGAATAATACGATTACAAACTATGTTCCACTGATGAATGAAAATAACAACGATTACACCACAATATTCACACCAATGCACTGAGATGATAGCACAAAAAATCAAAACAATCTGTCAAAACAAAAACTTGCACAGTAATGAGTAGGTATAAATGCGACAACACTGTTCTGTTACCATGGAAACAACCTAGTGTTGCCAAATGTATTTTTGTGGGTCTAAACCTATCCTCCCCTTCACATATTGGTGAAAGAATGTTTTCTACGAAAAGACAAACATAGCTGGATCATGTTCGTTACATTCTAACTACTCAATTTCTAAATCAATCCTTATGAAAAGCTCATTATAACGGTCTCTGTAATATATAGACTATGCACATTTTTTCGATGTCAACAAATTTCCTACAAAAACCATTAGAAATTCTACTAATTTCAGCCTGACATTCCAAATCACGGTTCATTGCCCTCGAACTTTAGAAGAGCCATACAGACTCGCTACCCTCTTCGCTTTCAATTCCACGAAAACCTACTCCCTGCGGCGACAGGGAAGTAGACCGGTTGTTATCCATGTAACCCCACTTTTATTTACGTAGCAAACTTGTCAAAGGACAGAGTTGTGTCAATAAGTGGAAAAAGAAAAAAAAATCATTATTGTGGCAATAACGTTAGGCCTAGTGGAACTACGTTCTGCTGGAATGTTGAGGAGTAAAGTGAAGTACGATTATTTTTTAAATATCTAGTTTCTAAATATTTCAACTTATAATCTGATTCAATCAGTGATAAAGTAATTCGATTCCTTCATCGTTCTGTCAAGTGGTCGCTTTGATTCTTCTTGCTATGACAGTTCGCAACACTGTCGTCAACTTGCACGATGTTAGATCTGTCAGAGCTCACGTTACGGTGGCCTTAGTCTAGCAACATTGCCACCCACCAGTGATACTGCGAAATATCATATCTTAAGAGCTTATCATCAGGTTCAATTATGGCATGGAAATGATATGCGAGCGACTGAATATGGAGGAAAGCATTAGGAAGTATTCTCATACCAACAAGAATGACCAAGAAACCCTCTCCGTGTAATGTCATGCATTTAATATCCTGTAACTGTAAAAATGGCTGTGATCGTATGTGCGGTTGTCGGAAAGTAGGAATTGTGTACTCTAATTTGTCAGTATCGACAAATTGGATGTAAGAATGCACAACCAAAGGATGAAGACCATGGAGATGAACGAGATAACAATGATAATCTCATTGATTTTAGTACGCGTAAAATAAGTCTGAATGGACTAGTTACAAAAATGTTCTTAAAGTGCATACTAACGTCTAACGTAAAAAGTAAGTTTAATTTGAAGAATAATAGTAACAAAATGGTACTCTAGTTATAAACAAGACATTTGAAAACAAAATTACAATCAAATGACTATTGTAGTTGAGAGTGATTTTAAGTGTGTGAATTACGGTTCACCCATGCAAAGCAGATTAACAATTTCTGTTACTTTCTAATATTGTCAAATACTTTTTGTGTTGTATTTACGTGATATAAAACTATGTGCCATAAAAGCTTACTCCATTGGGAAACATGTAGGCCATTTTTAAAAGTAAATTAATAATTATGATAGTGAAAACGGTGGTTCAGTTTTATTAACATACGATAATTGCCAGTGTTGCAAGTTTTAAACAATTGTATGAAAATCACGTTTTGTCCCGAAATTTTGGGTTTTGCGCTTCTTCCACAGTTGGGCTTGATTAGTGTACGTGTTACCTCGTTCGAGTTTCTTAAGATTTCCAATGATATATAACTCTTGGTCCTATGTAATAACAGAAGGTGACTAGAGCCATGAAAGTGAATGCCACCTTATGCACTTTTGTATACAGAGGTCAGAAAGTAATATTGGTTAACATTTTTTTCCTCAGCTTGTATTGCACCAATTTGTATCATTGTTGGCTATGTTTGAGATAAATATCAAGGACATATGTTGATGTTTCGTTGATGTGCAATAACTGTCAGTGTTACAAACTTCCCATGATTTCTGGAAATATACCTTTTTAAAATAAAAAGCTACTTTCTTCTTCCTCTTCTTCTAGAAATTTAGCACGATGCGCATATATGTTATTTACTTAGATTCTCTGTTTTTCAAGCTTTCGAACAATATATGATCCATGGCTTTGTGATAATTAGAACGGTGACTAGAGGAATAAATGTAAAGGGTGACGTTTCCCATAAATTCCTTGTCGTCGTCTAAATATGGCGGCCATTTTTCAAAATTGCGGGAAAAGCTACAGTGGGATTTTAGGGGACTTTTAGTATGTTATTCCTGACACATTTCTCTACTTCCATACCAATTTTCAGCTTGTTACTAATTTGTTCCTTTCTCAACCCTATCTTTACTGGACTAATTAGCTATGGAAACGGTTATGCTTTCAGTAAAATTGCAAGCGGTTAGATCTTGTATGAAAGAGCGCTCACCTGTGGTGTTACAGCTACTTTCTTATCATTCGCCTATCTGAATCATCTGTCTTCTTTCTAAATGGTATAACCGTCGGACATAAAACTAGAAATTTCATTTTATTTAGAACTTGTAAGAATATCTTGTCACTTATTTAAGCCGAGGTGCAACGGTATTGGAAATGCAGAAGTTCAGCTGGGAGGAACACTGGCTGTATTGACGCGTGTGCTAATTTAACCCTTAACTACTCTGATTGGGTCTTAAAGACCCCAACCATCTTGTGTTCCTCTCTAAATTTAAAGGTGCTCAATAGTTGACGCCGATTCTTGTCTAGCCTCATAGTCTAGCTTGAACTATCATTGTATTAATAGAGAGAAAAGAAGAAAACATGTAGTGTGACTTCTTGCAATCTTAATTACTTGGGGTCTGGGATAACTTACCAAAATATAAACCTTAATTTTTTTAAGTGAAAGTCGTGAATGATAAACCCGATTTCTATATATTTTTTTAGCTTTTGCTTCTATAAATTGTGAATTTTATACATAGAACTCTCAAAACGATTATATAGATGTCACTGGCCCTAGAGAAGGCATTATCTTCTGCGGCTAGCACATTTTGAGGTGGGAAAGAAATTGTTATAGGCTATTAAAGTGTGCAGAAGTGTAGTGGACTCGCAGTAACTTAAAAGTGACCCTGGGAAGCTGGGATTTTAGAGGAAGAATTATTTGCAACGCGAAAAACAACTGAGCAAAATATGAGGGCAGCTGAAGTTAATTTCGGATCACCTGCACCCAAGGCGAAGAAGAACTCTGCTCTAGTGCAGTACCACACCCGTAGCTATAGGGGCGGAGTACACTCTGAAACTTCCAGGTATTTGTTGCTATGTATGTATGAATGTAAATAAAGTAAAGTTAGCCCCCAAAAAGTATCTTGTCCCTTCTGTCTTAATGTTCTGATTACGGGCCTGGGCAGTACACATTTCAGCAGCAGTTAAACTAACCCAATATCCATTGCAGTATGCTAATTTCTTGCTAGGTCCGCGCAGCGTATCCTAATTTTTTGTTAGGTCCACGCAGTTTGTTGCAGGCACACACGTTAACGGGACTGAGAACTTCCTCCGCCCTCTCGAAAATATACCATTACGTAACAGTGACAAAGTGAAATAAAGCAATAGTGGTTTGCAAGTCCAGGAATATACTTTTCTGTGGAAATATCTTTGTGCATCACCTGGAGTTTTTCCAACGCCCCTCCCGCGGATCTGAGGTAAATTGCAATTACATACATGCCACTCTTGTGTACGTCAAATCCTTTAGCACAGTGTCCCAGTGCAGCCCCCTTTTATTTTTATCCCCTTCCCCGAAAAAAAATTCTGGAAGAAAGTGCCTGCCCCCTATTTATTTGTACATTAATGGCATCTACTGGTCGAACAACAAAAATACATACATAGACTGGATCTTGATCCGACAATTCATTCTCCAGTTGTGACTATTTCTGTACTATCATTCCGACAAAATTTCGGGTCTATAACTCGAAACCTTTGCATTTCCGGACAGAAAGTTCCGTAATCTCAAAATGCTTATTTTGTCATTATCTATTGTCCCTGCAAGTCGTATCCAAGGCTATAATTCCTTCAAGGTATGCATTCTTATCATTTTTTACCCATGATGTACATGTTTCCGCTTGAAACAATTACAGTAGAGTGGAGGCATCAGTTGTAGCCATTTAAGTACTTTTTCGTGTTTATATATAAAAGATATTGCCATTATTTATGTTTTGAAAATGCATACTTCTAACTTGAACTGTTGTGAACACATTTTTCATATTGTTATCTACTGTTCTTAAAAGTTGGTAAAAAAAAAATTATTTTTATAAAATAATACACATTTCATCACTCTTGGCTGTTCTGTTTGCTTATAACAGCCTTTTTTTTTCACTTATGGCCACTCAAAATAAATATATATAAAAAAATCAACTTACGAAATAAGGTTTATTAAGTAAAAGGACATCAAAGATCATTTACTTATACATGAAATTAGCCTAGGTATAGGATTTTTGCATACTTACGGCCTAAATGCTAAAGATATACATAGAGGCTACGTTATAAAATGCATAACACGAAGTTACCTAATAGAATAACAACAAATAAGTCAAAAACTAGTCTAGCGTAGAACAATATCAATGTCTTAGTGTTTTTCAGCTGTTCTTATAGCTCTAGGAAATAAATTGACCAACATTCGACCCTGTTCTTTAAGGGTCGGTTCTTGCAATTTACCAATAATGTTCAAACTATTTATTTGTGATACGTTATTCTCATTGATTACAAATTGCTTTCTTTGAGTACAAACATTTGAAACATTGAATATTATACTAATTTTACAATTTTAATATTCTGTTCAATATTACACCAACATATTTTTGTTCTGTCACACGGAGAGATTTCATAAGTTTACGTATAAGTTAACACACACTATTTTTTACCGAGTATAGTAGGCAAGGCCTATTGTATTTCATTTCATTATATGATTAGGTAGGTTTAAGAAGTTTTATTTTAATCCTTTTTTTTTTTTACGCCAAAATAGGTTTTATTATGTAATTTAAAATTAATTTAATATTTAGGTCTATTAGTGGATTTGCCTATTTACACTTACAGTAGAAATGAGTTGTAATGTTAATAATATCTTGTTTTTGTTATTTTTATTGATAAATAATCAAAATACTATCACCAAGAAAAAAAAAATCAAAACTCGTAAGAAAAGTTCACAAGTTGGAGAGTTCTGTATATCTCACCACACAAAATATAACAGTATATCCATAGCCATTAGATTCACAATGACTTGACTAAATCTATTTTCTAAAGGCCATTGCTTGTAGTAAGGTTCGTTTCTATTGGGTGAGAACAGCATGAAGCTTAAATGGACCAATAACATGAAAGTGGCCATAACCGGTGCCCCTACACTATATGCTCTCTCGTCGTACTTTTTATAAGTCAGACATTTGTACAAGAAAGGCGGAATTTCATACTCTGGGGCTGCCCTTGTCCTGCCCCTGCTCTCCGTTTTTTTTTTTTTTTTCATTTCATTAATGGAATCCACAAGTCCAACAACGACAAGAGACTTGCCTTTGACCATACCTCGATCCGAGAATCCTTTCTCCAGTTATGGAAATATTTTTTTGCCATTTCGACAAATTTTCGGCGGACTATAGCTTAGAACCGACGCATTTCCGGACAATGGTTTCGTATCTCAAATTGCTTCTTTTGTCGTTGTCCATCATCCCTTCAAGTTTTATCCCAGGTCACGGAAACACCCAGCATTATACACTATGGCCCCACATAAATGAAATGTACACACTTTGTAGGATATACTGTATATGATAATGCGCAAAGGATTCTACATCTATCTACAGAATGTACAGTGTGTCGAAAGACCATACACTACGCTGTACCCTTCTACAGCTTTAACACAGTCCTGAACTTCATGTATGGAGACAGTCAGGAGGTGCCGGTATCACTCTGGAAAGTGGTGTATGGCGTAATTGCTCAAGGTTTGTCGCTAGAGTTTTAGACCAAGCCAAAGATCGTCCAGTCGGACCCCACACGTGCTCAGTATGGGACAGGTTGTATGATTTTAGAGGCTATTGGAGATGACAGACATTTTGGATATCCCATGGGGTAACATATGCGGTGTATGGACAGGCATTTTCTTTTTGAAAGAACACATTTTTCTGATGATGCCAAATCGGCATCAGGAGGGGTTGGATGATGTTCTTGTATGCAGCACTGCTCAGTGTGTCCTGTATAAACACCAAAATCGAACGGTCATTGTAGGCTATAGCAGTGCTATTCAACCGGGGGTACGCGAAGATGTTTCTGGGAGTACGTAATGTTGCTTCTGCGGGTCTGCTGGAAATGTCTGTTGACAGTTCACTCAAATGAAATTCGATAACTTGTCAATTTGTGACTTTTGTATTTATGATCGAAAAGAGTACAATGAAATTAGTGATAGTGCTATTTCACAACTTCTTACATTTCCATCAACATATTCGTATGAACAGGATTTTTCTGCATTAACATCAATAAAAACAAAGCACAGAAATTGCTTGAATACAGAATCAGCTCTGATTCTCGCACTCTCAAAGATTCGACCAAGAATCAAGGAATTGGTGTCCCGGAAAATCAGTCATCTCATTAACAGGTTAGTTCTGAAGCTACTTTTAGTTTTTGAATTCTTAACATGCTCCTCAGTGTACGAATTATCAGGGAGGATAAGGAGAAAATCCTCCTCAGTAAAGCAGAATGTCTCCCATATATTTTGAAATTTCCCAAGTTAAATTTTTCGGAAGTGCTCTTTACCCCCTGTACCGAAACAGTCTTTTGATTGGCACTCTGATTGTCCTTTTGTTGGATCTCTGTTTGCCCCCCCCCCCCCTTTTTAATCAGCAGAATATGTACATTAAGTTTAATAAGTTCATTTCATTTTAATTTCTTTTAAGCAGCTTTAGGGGTACACAATTGGATGGCGAACTGTGTCTAGGGGTACGCGAGAAAAAAAGATTGAATAGCACTGGGCTATAGGACAGCATGACTTCTGTCATTCTGTGTGTTGCACACTGCACAAGACGCTGCTTGCATGACTTTTCTACGCTGGCAAATAATCTATCAGTAGTACCGAGCCCGAACACACTTTCATCACTAAACACAATGATGCGCTATTCAGCTCTCCTATTGCATCCATCGGGACATCATTGATCCAGGCAGCATGGAGGGAAGACGTATGGGAAGTCAGGCAGGCATTATTCGTGATTGTAGTCCTGTGTTCAGCAAACGATTGTGGTTGTTCTGAGCTAATTTGGTGTGTTTCATTGGTTCTAATCTGTATTGTGGTCACCGTATGATCTTAGTGGTAGCTCGTCTGACGTAGATGTCCAGGTATGTATCTACAAACGTGAGTCGTAAGTCGTGCAATATTTCCACAATCTAAACAGCAAGCGCGTGTATGCGCCGTGGTCGACCGTAAGTACAAAGCCAAACGAGCCCAAGAGGTAGAGTGGCAAGCTGACTATTTAACATGGAGGTCGCCATTCTGTATCTTAATTCAGTTTTTAATAGCATTGACGATAAGTACTCAATTTCTGATACGTGGACTGTTACTTTGAGTTCTACCTCGAGCATAACGCTGCGGCAACAGCTCAAAAATTTTGTCATGCAAAGGGGAAGGTATAATGAACCACAGCACAGCAACTCGTTGGTTCGAGAAATTTCGTATAGGTTATAAAATGTAGACGATCAGCCAAGATCTGGCCACCACAAGGTAACAGATTTTGAGAGAAAATGACACGCCACTGAGGAAAATCCATCCAGCAGAACGCGAAAATTGTCGAGGCAACTCCACATGATGCAGTCCACAGTAGTGCGTCACTTTCACGAACTCGAAAAAAACATCACGAGCTGCCACATCAGCTGACTCCAGCTCAGGCCCAGAGGAGAGTGGATTTGTGGCGATAGCTGGTGTAAAATCCGCGTATGTGCGTTTCCTTATTGTCACAAGCGACGAAAGTGAATGTTTTTCCGAAACTCGAATGTGCAAAAACTGTTTGAGCAGGGGCCAATTTCCAGAGCCAGTCGTCAGACGGCAGTTTCGAGCATAAAGTCCTACCCTGTGGTGGAACTACTAAGGGTATTTCACTTCGAATTTCTTCCTAATGGTACCGTCAATATCAACCTTCATTCCAAACAGTTGGAGCGTGTGTATGCCGCTGCCTGTCAAAAACGTCCTGTGTTGGCGAACCAAAGGTGTGCTCTACTGCAATAGGATAACGTAAAAATCGCAACGAAAATCGCAACAAAAATTTTGGAACTTGATGGCATCGAACTGATGTTCCTCACCACATATAGTCCTGACCGTATCCCTTTATATTACTACCAGTTACGGTCCGTAGAGTACTTCACATTCTTCACAAGACGTGAAATCAAGGAAATGGCAAGGAGGTGGCTGCAGGAAGTCCAACACGAGGAGCTATACTTTGAATGTTAACCTGCTT
The DNA here is from genome assembly GCF_964235325.1 of Thermobia domestica. NCBI lineage: Eukaryota > Metazoa > Arthropoda > Insecta > Zygentoma > Lepismatidae > Thermobia > Thermobia domestica. The sequence continues at coordinate 81,298,735 of NC_137459.1, forward strand.
TCATTGTACTGCAATAAATACAGATGTGTACCAGAATCTTGCAAGACTTATGAGTAACTCTTGTATATGCGGATGCCATCCATATATTTTTGTGCTTTTCTTGGAGCACTGGTACCAACATTGATACACAGAGGACACTTCTGGTAATACGTGTTGCGCCGTTTTGCGGAACGATACGCTCGCTCAAACTCTACTAACTCCGTAAACCGAGCTTGCCTATGCTATCCTGATATATCTTCCACTGTTCACTCCCAGTCTGATACACAGTACGTGCGGGAAACACATTTCGTTGTTCACGACACCAACTGTTGCGAGCTTGAAGTTTGACTATATGGTTAGCGCTTACATTTTTGGTCCTGGAGACCCAGGTTCGAATGCTGGTGGGAGCCCATGTGGTTGGTGTTCCACGTTAGGCTGTAGTAGGTCCATGTCTCGTGTAGCCTATCTCCAGAAAAGGATGCTAAACTAATTGAAGTTTGAACGATGTTTCACTTGAAGTCTGTTCTAGTATTTAGACAAATGGATTCTATGCATACATTCACATCGACATTTAAGCATCTTTTGATTTGAAAGTTACCGCTTTCTGAAGTTATCCCACCACTCCGGATCATACTTAAGCTTTTGTACTAACGTTTATCCATTCGGTGCCGGAAATGAGTGCCCGAAGGTCATCACTTGCATTAAATTACTTCGTGTGGCATGTAAATTTTAATTTAATAAATTACAAATGAACTGAAAATGGAAATACCTGTCGAATCACTCCAAATGGGCCACTATGAACATGTAAGAAAGAACGTGCAGTAATGAATGGTGTGATAGTCTCCACAGTCTTAACAGTGTCTCCCAGAATCCAAATATCCAGAATCCAGATCCAAATATACAAATTCAGTTATTTATTGACCATAACAATTAGTGCAACAAAAATGTTGAAACTAGTTACTATCCAATATTTATAAGATATACAATCTGAACAAAGATAACAACATGGGTGAATCGCTTCACAGTATGAAACTACGGTAGACTTCCAAACTATCCGATTTTAATACTCAAAGTTGAAGTCGTATATAACTGCTGGTTGCAATAGAGAAATAAGATTAAAGAATTATTCTGTTCCTCGGACGTTAAATCCGTATCAAAAACCCATTACTCGCTATCTTTTACTGTTTCTGATCTATGAGGATTAACATCAAAACCGGAAGTGGTAATTGATGTCTTATCATTTCTGGTTAAAATAGATGTGAAACATTTTTGGTACTGAATTCATTTCACATCTGCTCGTTGGTTTCGTTTTATCCATTATGCGGTGAGTGTTGTAATTGAATTTCACCGTTTCTGGTTTCAACAAATAGACTAAAAATCTAGAGAAAACATATTCTTAGGACGCTGTATCTGTCAAAAACAACTTTTTTTTTCTTTCTCTTACCGTTTCTGTTCTACAGAGATAAGTATTGAAACCTAAAGCATTGGTAAATTCCAACCACTTAGGTTTTTGGTATAGTGTTGCAGATACTGGTAGTACGTTATCTTGAGACAATGAATCGATTTGCTGAAATCCGCTTATCGCTACCTATTACAGTTTTTGTTCTATAGCGATCAACATTAAAACCGGAAACTGTTGATTTCTACCACTTCTGATGTGAATAGAAGGATTAACGGAAAATTTGGGACCTATTTTTGGGACGCTGAACCAATGGCAGAAAAACGCTTCTCAACATCTCTCATCGTTTTTGCTCAATGGAAACCAGTATTGAAACCGGAAGTATTAGTAAATTTCAGCCGCTTCTCGTTTTGAGAGAGTTTTCCAGGTGCTGATGGTGTGCTCTCGTAAGACGCTAAATCGATTGCGAAAATCCGCTTGTCGCTATCTATGACCGTTTTTGTTCTAAGGCGAAAATCGTTTAAACCCGAAATGGCTAATTTAAACCACTTCCAATTTGAATAACTCTTGTAAAGACAGTAAAGAGAATCATACAAAGTGTTTCCATTTGTGAGATATGGATGAACAGCGTTAGTGATCGTTACCCTTTAAGATGTTAACGGATTTACTCTATTAACGAACGCGGCTGAGATGATCGCTCTAGCTGTCGGTTAAAAAAAAAATGAGAACTTCGCTTTCATGTGTACGATATGGAATATAAATAGCCAGCGTTAAATTCGCCGATATCCGCTAATATGTAAACGGATTTAATTCATTAACGAACTCGGCCGGTATAATCACTATATATGGCAAAATACAGAATTCAAAACTCCGCTCACATGTATGAGATATAAGCTATAAATAACAACCATGAGAGTCGCCGTTATCTGTGACTACGTTAACGGGCTATATCTACTAACAAATGCGATCAGAGTGATTACTCTAGCTATCTGTTGCAAAAAACAAAATTAAAAATTCGTATCTGTTCAAGAGTTATCGTGTAGAACAGTGGTCGCCAAACAAAAGATCCTACTGTGAGCTACCAAACAAAAAATCTTCCAACTTCTTTTTAAAAATAAATCTTACATTTGTTTATTGCGTATAAACTAGGCGTAACCGAAGCGTTAATGCGATCTACAGAAAATGTCCCTGCGAACTACTAGTAGCTCGCGATTGACGGTTTGGCGATCACTGGTGTAGAGCAGGTATGTCAAAGTCAAGTTATGTATGGGGCCAATTCAGCGTGAGCCAAATTAACGACAAGTTTCACCTCAGAACAAAAAAAAAAAAAAAAAACATTATATTTTGATGTAACGAAATTTAATATTGATAAAAAAAAAAATTCATGAGTAGTAAAACACCATACTGGTATATTTATCGAACTAATACACATTTTGACAAATGTAGTAATTATGGCGTCTGCCAACAGTTAAGTCGTACGTGTCATGTAATTTTTTATTAATCATATCATTTAAAAAAATAATCGAATAGAGATTTTAAAAAAATTCGCATAGTCATGAAACAAGAAAAAAAAATGCTAAAGAACCAAATGAACAATTATTGAATTACATTACTGGTTTTTCGTTGAGAATTGTCATCTTTTCGGGAAACAAAAGTTCCAATGTCAGCTACTTGATTCTGCGAAGATGCTATTTCCAGGATGGAAGACAAATGCCGTGCTGTAAGTCTTGATCTATGAGGAGCTTTGCGTTCATAAGGGAAAATAATTGTTCACACAGATAGGTGGAATCAAACATGGCCAGTATTCTCGCAACAAACTGACGCATTGCAGGGTATTGATTTGGCAAATAAGAAAAGAACTTGGAGATTCCTATTTCATTATATTTGTCTTTAAACACAGAATTGCACTGAATATCTGTCAATTGCATTTGGATGTTACTTTCTGCCTTCTGAACGTTAAAAGAGAATGGAGCACTAAACAAAGAGAAATCACTCTTACACGATTCGAAATCTTGAAACCTATTCTGAAAGTCATTGATTAATTCCTTTATGTGATAACCATAACGGATGAAATCATAATCATTGTGAGACTTCTTGAAATCATGGCAGGTAGGAAAATGAATTAAGCTTCCATTGCTCATCTGTCCTTCCCAAATCCTGAGTTTTAATTTAAAGGCCTTAATATTGTCATACAAGGAAAACTACAACCTGTTTTTTTTCTCCTTGTAACTTAAAATTTAAGTCCTTTAAATTCCCTGTGTTATCTCCACCATAAAGGTCAAATCCTGTACCCAAGTATCATTGTGCCTTTCATTTCCAAGAACATTTTCATTTCTTCCCGGAGAAGCCAAAACGGCTTTAAAACACTGTAACATGAAAGCCAACGAACCTCTGCATAGTATGGTAGACTCTCAAATTCACTTCCAATGTCACGAAGGAAAGACGAAAACTGGCGTTGATTCAGCTCCTGAGAACGAATGTAGTTTACAACTTCTTTTCACAAATTTCAAAACGTGATACATTTTTATAACTTTTGAACACAAAACTTCCTGGTAAATGATGCAGTGAAGATAGTGAAGCTTACTATTTAGAGATCCTTCTTTCTGTCTGGCCAGCAACATAGCAACAAATTCGTTCTGTTTTTCTGTCATGGAAGAAGCTCCATCTGATTTTACACACAAGTTTTGATAACGGAAGATTGTATTTTTGCAAGAGACTAATTACTTCATTAAGGACATGAAGTCCGGTGAGGACATATTTACCGGTTGTTGTATTTTTAAGAGAAACTATGTCCAGTATTCCTCAGTTATATTTAACTCATTGTCACATTCCCGAATAAATACAGCTAATTGTGCCACAGAACAAACATTTGTACTTTCATCGACTGCAATGGAATATGACGTGAAAATTCCAACTTTTACCAACAACTGCTCACTCAAATTAGTAGAAATATCATCAACCCTCTCCGCAACGTTTTCCGCGACACGGAAATGTTTTCGAAAGTTTGAACTTTATCAGGACATACAATTTCAAGTTCACTTTCACTAAAACATAGAATTTTTTGCTATAAGTTCTGCAATGACGTAGCTTGCTTTGAAACGGATTCATTGTCCTGTTTCACATTCGTGAACACAGATTGTTGCTTGCCGAGAGCAGCCTTAAAATCTCACGGTTTATCTTACCATGACTTCTCTGTATACTGGTCATATTTTGCACGATGTGTTTCGTAATGACGCCTTATATCGTATTCTTTTGGTACGCTTTTCTGTAGTTTGTCCATAAATCAAACAATTAATTTTACCTTTAATTTCGCAACAGAAGTAGGCAATATCCTATTTTTTCTTGAAAAACACAGCGCTCACTTTCAATTGTTCTTTTTTTGGAGGTTGAAGGTTTTGATAACAACCTTTTCCTTAGAAATTTACTGTAAAACACACACAAAAAAACTGTTTGCTTAGTTAAGCTAATAGCTAGTTCAGTAAGGTAGACTTGCATACGATCAGTACAATGCATAGACATTCCGCACTGTGCGAAAAGACACTGAGCTCGGCTATGCTGAGACTGAAAATAGAAACTTGGGTGCAGAAGTGACTAACGATACTGACAACAATTCATAATCCCCCATGAAGGGGTGGGAATTGGACGAGGCTGTGATGATCCAGTCCACTCCTTGTCCTTGACATTATTTCCCTTGTGGAAAGGGGGAGACTTGAGTGGAGAATACATCATGGAAGTGGCGCAAACAATGATCAGTTCACTTCTTGTCGCCAAGAAAATTTTTTTAAAAAAGCATTTTTTTCTTATAGAAAAAGTGAGGAACAATCTTTCTCCTCCAGAAAATAAAACTAAATATGAAACATTGGGCAACTTCCATACAGGAAAAACTTCAAGCAGCCGAATAGGCCGCAGAGCAGGGGTTTCCGGGCCGCATGTTTGACATGCTTGGTGTAAAGTAACGGACGGACGGACGCACTAACAACACAGTGTTTTAAGTCTCATTGCGTGATCTTAATAACATGTTAACAAAGGAGATGAAACCTATTTTTGGAACGCTGAATCGATTGCAAAAAACCGCTTCTTATTACTTGTACCAGTTTTGCTGTGATACGAGCCCTATGACAAACAAACGGATGAATGATCGATCGCACTTAAAACACCATGTTTCATTCCTGGTGACGATAGTTTTGAGGAAATCTGGCGAGGAATCCATTGTCATGACGAAATCTTTGCTACTTAACATTCGCTGCCTCTTATGTTTAACGTTGAGTGTATGGTACTAAACGGCCGCAGAGCTTCCTTTCCTACAAATCTTCATAGAGGATAAGCCTAACGGTCTCCTTATTGATGCCGAGAGATATATGTTGATTTCCCACCGACACAGATGATTGTCGTCAGCAAAAAGGCGTAGCGCAGAGTCCACAGTTTTATCATTTCTTCGTGTGTTGGGACGTCCTATCCTCTCATCATCCTTCAAAAACACTTTATAATCACGGAAGCGTTTGTGCTACTCAGATATGCTTTTTTCTGGACAATGCTTCATGCTCGTAAACATTTTGTAGTAATACATGGGTTTCCATGGCTGATCTTTCCAATTTTACACACACACACACACACACACACAAATAAATAAATAAAAGAAAGAAAAAAAGAAAAATTGCAACTTTATGCTTCATACTGAAAACATGTTCGAGTAGCACTTAAACTCGACTACTGGGCGGAGCATATTGCAACTTGCTCCAGTCACTCAGCAGACATGTGAGCTCGTGACACTGTTGTCTCTGTGGTAGTTCGCTATTCTGATTGCAAAAAAAGTTCAATCCGAGAGAAGGAAAAGTTATAGACAAACGATCTCGGAATCATCAACTAAATAAGCTACTTCCCATTTTACTGATCCTTCTGTTAGTGATGTCGCCAAGAATTGAGTTTAGGGAACTTGAACTGTGTATCTCGTGAATGAAACGACCTATTCAAAATAGACTTCAGATTCTGAATCAGAATCACTGATTCACCTGGCCATTTTTAGTGTCGTAACATGTGTGTCAGCAATGTCGCTAGGAATTTTCTGTGTATTTGCTTTGTCTTCCGTCATGGTGTTCTCCCTGTATTTCTGGAGCGAAAAAACATATTTACTAACTGTCTTTAGACTTGGAATCAACTCCTTTGATTTAGTTGATCATTTAATATTGAACTGTTTCTTTCAGTATCGTTTGAATAATACCATATTGTAAAATTTCTTGGGTAGAGCAATAAAATGTACTCGGGATTTGGACTTTTCTCTTCATCTTTTTATTATAAAAAGACTTTTTATGTACACAAATTATAATAAGTAATTCCTCTAATATTTAGGTAAGATTAAGGTAGGAGCCCAGTGACCAAGCGTCGTGGGCTTTGAGTTGAGGTACTCTCAGTGACCGTGCGTCGTGAGAGGGGTGTAGATTAGGTGTCTCTATCTCGGTGACCGTGCGTCGTGAGAAAGAGGAAAGGAACCTGATGACCGAGCGTTGTGGGTATAAGGATGGGTACCTCTCGGTGACCGAGCGTCGTGAGAGGGGTTTTAGGTGTTTCGATCAATCCGGGAAGATTGATGTTGGTCGAGGCGTGCAGTTCCTTTTTATCCTGCACTGTCGGCTTCCTTCGTTGATTCTCGTCCTTCCGACTGTTGGCGATGGTGATTGACTCCTCTTCGGGACCGTCGTCTGTTTGTTTTTATTTACTACTAACACATGTAGTTCACACGTGGTTATTGCATGACGTGTAGACACGCGGAATCTTACAATATATTTGTGAGTCCCAGACGACTCCAAATCAAGGCGATCTCTCAATTTTTAACTGCAGTTTACAAAAAATACAACTATAGCACATACTGGATATGTTTTGAGAAATTACTATAAAACTACACTAAAAATCAAATCAGAAACAGATCTCCCGTAGTCTCTCTCGCTGAGAGGATCCAATGTAAACCTACGAACGTCAAAACTAAAGCGGTAGACTAGGAAGAGGGTAAGTTCTTGAAAAACACTGTTCAGTAAAGAAAAACACTGTTACAAGAGCAAGAGTACCCCGTATTTATGAGCACAAAATTGCTTTAAAACACCTTGCCTTGGATTCAAAATATACTGTTCATTTTGCAAATCTGCTTTGTCTTACCGTCATAATGTGTACAATACTCTGTATCTCGTGAACGAAAAGAATTATTGGAAAATAAACTTAAGGTTCGAAATCAGCAAACTCGGCGAATTTAATATGGGAGCTATCATTAGTGGTGCCAGGACCAATTGTACAGGGGCTTCCACTGAAGGCGTTTTAAGGTTAGCTGAGGTCACCGTTTTGAATTCCTGTATGTAACTGAATGTTTATAAATATGTATGAGTATGGCGAGTCACCAGTGGGGAAAGCCAAGATTACTTATGCTTTTCTTTATTGTTATTAAAGCTTTCATTAACTTGACCGTCTGTTCAGGTGAAATCGCTCTTGTGAAGGAAAAAAAGGTTCGTTCCACTCCTGACTGTGTGAATTCTTTGTGTCATTTGATCCGATAACGCACATGAGAAAGGTAGGGCTGGGATTTGAGCCTTTTTTTAGTTTAGAAAGCTTCCGGATTGGACTGTTGAGTTTTGATCAAACTGTGAGATTAGCTACTTGATTGGGATGCCACTAGGGACAAGTGAGCTTACCCTAAACGCTTCAGTGTCGACATGGATATGTCAGTAGACTTAGAGGAGTTCCCTTCACTAATAAGTATAAATGGGAGATGGGTTTCGTCCCAATGTACAATGGGTGTATCCCATTACTCTTCTCCAAGGGTGTTAGGAACCGTCCTACAAATGCTGGGAGAGTTGTTATAGGAACGGTACTGAATCTACCGGAAAGCGTTCCAACCAGTAATGAACTGGTAGGACAATAGTCTTTCGCAGATTGCAAGGAATGAGGTACCGTCTGAGATCAACTTAGGGGAGGTGCTCTGAGACCTGCTCGTCGTCTCAACTCACCTTGAATCTGTCCGGGCCAAATCATGTAATTATTTTCTCTCCCATTTTTCAGTCGACTTTAAATTTTATTGTATATTTATGTATGTCTGATGATGGTACAAGAATCAAAATACAGGTTGGCAGTGAATCGAGTGATTTGTAAACTGTTTCTCCAATAATGAAATTGAGTAGAAGTTTAATGCAAGCTCAGTTGTCATCTTGTAGCTAACTGAGAAGCATTTAGTTGCAAAGGAGCGGTGGACTGGAGAACAACGTCCCTTTGCTGTGAAAGAGTTTAACAAGGACGTTGACAGTAGCTCAGTGTGAATTTTAAAGACCACAGTATATGGCGAAAGTAAATTTCTCTTTTTGGTTAATTAAAGTACAAAATGACTCAATGTTTTCATATATATATATATACACTAAATATTTCTTGAAACTAAATAAAATTAATCAATTAATCATTTACTCTTAATAACGTTTTTAAAATCTACGGATTCAGTGCTGCACGCTGTATAAAACATATATATGTAAATGAAGAGTGGTCTAAAATGTGAGGACTTCCAAACAATATTTGAATAGCTTCAGAAATGCTAAAAACAAAAGTTGTAGATGTTACGGAACGTTGGGTAAAGGTGCTAAGGCCTTAAACTTTAGTGTCTGTCCAGAATTCATGCCAAATTTCTTAAAAAGTAACTATAAGTTTTGTGCTTTTGCCTACTAGAGAATTTTTTCACTAATTCAATGGTATGATTACTTTTACTGTATTTTTGTTCTTAATGAAATCAGAACATTATTATTAAAAAAAAAAAAAAAAAAAAACTCTTGTATTGGTATATGTGTCAAGGTAAAATCTAATATATATTTCCTTAACTGTCCATTGCTCATCTCACATGAATTTGTGTACATTAGTATATGCTGAACGATAATATAGGAATTAATAAATTATGTCGAAATAGATGTAGGAAACTGGGAAAAGTGATTTACCTTTAAAACGGGTCTAAAAATGGGAGGAAATAGGATATGTGGACGTTGCTCTTGGTATAGTAAATCAATCAAGCTAAATCTTCTCTTGGAAAAAAATAATTTATTTCTTTGGGATTGCTAATTTCGAGGTGGCCTAAGAATTTCAAAGTAATGGATTGAATATTCCATTTTCGGGTGTGAGATAACTTTCAAATGAGAAAACTTCCCATTTCAGGGTGTAAGAAAGTAATTTAATTAAACCTTAACTGAGGAAAAACTAAATGAGGGGCGTCGTTGATTGATACTTCAAGGGAGTATAATGGTTTTGATTAAATGGGGTGAATCTAACTTTGTATGCGAGAGGTTTAGGTAGATTCCGACTTCGGGAAGTCATTTTGGGAGCTTTTCTTTTTTTTAATGAAATGGATTGAATTCATCCTTTCCTGGTGTGAAAAATTCATTTAGCTGGGAGAACGGTACGAGTACGCTGTTTTAATACGCTGTTAAAACACAATTTAGTGGCGACTGGTAAAACACGTTTTAGTGTGAATGAGGATTTTGGTGAAATTATACGAGTCTTATCCTTTTTGGGTTTGAGAAACTACTAGCTGTGTAAATCTACCATTTGAAAAGTGGTTATGATAGATCTTGATAGATATAAATCATAAAAAAATGTGCATGTTGAAAGTAAAGGTAATCATTCTGTAGTTTAGGACAAATTATGGGAAGATCTGTGGTCTTAATTTTTTAAAATAATTTACTTCTGTATAGCGGTACAAATTGTGTGCTGTGAGGACGGTACCGCTTGCCATAACGATAATCGGTCAGTTTTACTGATAGAATGTAACTGGTTAGTAAATAGCATGTAAGTTTTAGTATTATTATTATTATTATTTTCAAAAATCTATTGATACATAGACAATCATTATTATTTTTTTTTTTCAGCGGAATCCAAAAATGGAGCTCAGTAAGAATGATTTATTGAAGCTTCTAAGTTACTTGGAGGGAGAACTTCAGGCACGGGATGTAGTAATCGCCACATTAAAGGTAAATATGCTATAACAGTGTTTCATAAACTAGGAACTAGTTTAAACAGAGTACTGGACTTAAAGGCTAATTACTAAAACCTTATTTTATTTTACTTAATGAAGACGTATTATCGTCCTTCATTTCATTTTCCCGAGAAATGAAGAACACTAAATCGTACGTGTTCAGCAGAACTCACCCGATCGGGATCAAATTTAACATGGTCATAGGCCTTGATCTCTTATATAAGTATATGAAATATTTACGTTGTGCTGGCCTACGACTCCAGTGTTCGGGTGATCAAATTTCGCGTCATATTTCGAAAGCAAAAATTCATATACCAAACTCATGCGATCGGAATCAAATTCGTCATTGTAGACCTTGACCTGCTATATATGTGAGTGAAATATTATAATGTGCAGGATTACGGTTTCCGAGTTATAGATGGTCAAATCTTGTGCTTTGATGGTATTTTCGAAAACAAAAAACATTCACCGAACTCATCCGATCGGAATCAAACTTGGGATGGGGATAGAGCTTCACCTACTATATAAGCGTGTGAAATATGTTGTACAGACGTAGCTTCCCGAGATATTAACAATCAAATTTTGCGTCATACGAAGGTAATTCCAAAAGTTAGGACTCCAAAGCGCTTGGAACACAAAGAAACTGTTCGTACGGTTGTTAGCAATAGTGTTGTGTTTATTGTTTTCACCACTCACAAACATGCCTGCGTGCACCTCGCTGGGACACTCAGTCTTACCTTGATAGCCGTTTGTAAAGAAGCTCCCGCTTGGCGCTACCGCCAAGTGTAAAGTTTGCGCAGTTATTCGGTTTTGTGGCACAAAAGGTGTGAAACCGATTGAAATTCATCGCCAATTGAGGGAAGTGTGTTGCGAGTTGTGCATGGTTGTCAAAAACATCCGCAAGTGGCATAAGGAGTTTTCATTTGGTCGTACTGAAATTCATGACGAAAAAACAAGGAAGAGATCTCAATTTATTGCAGGAGATATCATTAATTACCCACTACTTGATATCCAGTGACTACCACCTGTTTCCTAAATTGAAAGAACGTTTAGTCGGAACGCACTTCAGCAACGACGCCGATGTGAAGGATAGGTTCAACGCTTCTTCACATATGTAGAAAATAGATAAAGGTACAGGCTTTAAAATGATGTACACATTGTTGAAAATAACATTTTATTTGAATATATATACAATTTATATAATGACTTATTTGGGATTACCCTCGTATTTTAGAAAACGAAATCCCGTATATACGAACTTACCTGATCAAATTCAAATTTGGCATGGTGATAGACCTTGACCTGCTATATAGGTGTGTAAAATATACTGTGCAGGCTTTGCATTCCCGAATCATGCAGTATCGAATTTCTAAATCAATTCATTGGGCATACTAAAACATTAAATATCGTTTAAGTAACAATTGAATGTCAGTTTTGGACAGCAGAAATAAAAATCAAATGAAGGACGATTTTTTTTTACGACTGTGCGTATTTCACTTGTTTAAAGGTCTGTTTAAGTCACGACCTAGATAATATCTATATTTCTATTTACCTATCTGTATATATATATATGTATATATCTGTATATATATACATGTTGTAATTATACTGTTTCCATTTATCTCATTATTGTCCGTGCATGTTTTTTTTTCTTTTTCTTTTACAACCTGATTGTAATTTTAGTTATGTTTTACTTAATATGTACAATTATGCTACTTTTGTATGTTTTTTTTTCTTTCTTTAATACTATTATATGCATGATTGTTTTATTATTTATGTACTGTTCCTGGGAATTGTAAATGGCCTATTAGTCTGTAATTTCCTGATACCAATAAATTATTATTATTCTCGATGGATGAAACTTAGGTGCATACTTTCCGTTTTATAGCTTTCATTTTCTGTTTTATGGTTAAGTTTCACGTGATTAATCTGCTTTGTTTTATAGTATTGCTTTATTTCAGACTTCGTTCTCAGCATTTCAGTGATCTTCAATATGTTCGAAAGCTTTTTCTCACGTAGTTTGATTTCATCCGTATAGTGTGCATTAAATATGGTAGTTTTAATTCTGTTTGTTTTGTTTTATGTTGAATCCGTACTTTTTGTTGTGCACTGGTTCAGACTATGTTGAGTCCTAAAGAGAGTGGCAGCAGGCGTGTAGGATATATTCTTGGATTATTATTGTTCTTTTTCTTCTTATTATTTCTCCCCTTAATTTGCTAATACCTGCATCATACTGAGACAAAAAGTGTCAATATTTGTGATGTGCTGTTTATTGTTGGTTAGCTCGCATTCAAAACATGGCATAATTAATTTGAAGAAAAGTCTTAAGATTACATAACATGCCAAAAGTAACAGTACTTATATGGCAAGGTACGAGCTATACAAATTCACAAATGGGGTGAAATACGTTTCTCTGTAAACAAGGTAACTTTTTTTTTTTAACTATAACAGCTAGGGGGCTCAAATTTGGTATATAGGTACCTTAGGTCAATACCGAGATCCAGTAACCGAAGCAGCCATCTAGGCCCACTCTCAAGGTTAAAAGGTCAAATTGAAGACTTTGGGGCAAATTCCATCAAGTCCAGACAGTGAAAGTGTAAAGGAGATAGCTTCACAAGGGTTTCTCGTCATCCGATTTTCTTCAAACTTGGCACATATATACTAGACCGAAAATAAATTGACACGTAATTTTTTTTTTTTTTTTTTTTTTTGTTCCTTTCGGAAATTAGGTTAAGGGGGCAAAGGTCCCCTTTTCAAAAAAGGGTCCTCTTGATTAAAAGTGCTACTTTAAAGAAACAAAACTCTGCCGATGCAGAAATGACTTCAAAATAGGAAATACGGGTTTTGTCGCTTTTGCGAGAAAAAGGTTGCAGGGGGCAATGACCCCCTTCAAAATGACAAATTACTCCACACAATCCTTATGGAAATTGAATTTCAATGGTATTGCTTCTGGATTTCGATTAAAATGACTGAAACTGTGATATGTTGTAGATGTTGTGATCCTGAGAAAAAGTCTCAATAGGCACACCCACCAATCACTGACCGTTTGGCCACTATAGTGTCGCTTTTTTGGAAACAGTAGCTAACGATATTGTGGATTTCGGTGGAATTGCTTGAAACCGTGACATGTTGTAAATATTGTGACTTTGAGGAAGAGTCTTAATGGGCACAACTACCACTCACTGACCGTTTGGCCACTACGAAGCCATTTTTTGAAAGCAACCGAAGATAGTGATGTTTTGTATTTCGGTGAAAATGACTGAAACTGTGATATTTTAGATATTGTTATCCTGAGAAAAAGCCTCCATGGACACAACCACAAATCACTAATCCTTTGGTCTCTACAGTGCTACTTTCTTGAAAACAGCCGAATATAACAATGTTCTGGAGTTTGGTAAGATTGAGTAAAACTGAGATATGTTGAAGATCTTATCATGAGATAAAGTCTTAATGGACACAACCATCGAATTATAACCGTTTGGCCATAGGACTGCCAACTCTGGAAAATAATAATAATAATAATAATAATAATAACTCCCCTTCAAAATTCCCTATGGTATAGATCTGAGTGTGAAGTATCTCTGTTCGGACCCATTCATGGGAAGGAAATGTACTATCGTGAACAAAAGTGCACTAATAACTGTATTCTGCATATCCTTAGTACAATCACTAATAAGCTTAATAGATATTCTATAAATGAGAAACTGAAATCGCATTCATCATTTTATTGTATTTAACAGTAACTACCACTTCTTTAAAGTCATTGAAACAGATGAACAAAAGTATATTAATTTTTACGTGACAATTTTGCATTTGGAAAATGAAATTTATTCTTTAAACTTATACTTCAACTACAGGAAATTGCTTTAAGAAATCCTTTTTCACTCTCAATAAATATATAAAATTCAAGCAAATTTCAAAACTTCCCTGATACAGTCCCTGTCTTCTTTAAAATTATCTAAACACATGAACAAAATACAGTATATTAATCATTTATAGATAAGGAAAGGTGACAGTTTTGAATTTACAGAATGAAAGCTACTTTTAAAATCTATACTTCGAACTAGATACAAATTTGAGAGAAAAAAAAGGCCATAAAGAGGTTGGTAAGAAGTTTTTACCAGTCACCGGCTTTAATCAAAATAACAGCCATTGGCCACTACAGGTCCATAAAAAAAAAAAAAAAAAAAAAAAAAAAAAAAAAAAAAAAAAAATCAGCCGGGTATAGCGATTTTTTGATCTCGGAGTAAATGAATGAAAGTGTGATACGTTGTAGATGTCGTGATCCTGAGAGAAATTGTCTAGGGCTTTGTTTTATCCCGTGAGATGAGCATGTGAATATGGGCTATGCTTAAATGATGTTCGCCGTTACTCTCCTCATCCCTTTCTGGGTTGTGGGATATGAATTTTCAGGGTATCATACAATTCTACCAAAATTCCAGAGTATCCTTACCTTCTGCTGCTAAAAAAAAAGGTGGCTCCGTAGTTGCCAAATGTCACTGATTGGTGGTTGTGACCATGAGACTTTTTCTCAGGATCACAATATCTACAACATATCACGGTTTCAAACAATTCCACCATAATAAAAAATACCGTTACCTTCTGTTCCATTTTTATGTGTCCCTGTAGTGGCCTAACGGTCGTTAATTGGTGGCTGCGCCTGTTGAGATTTTTTTCCAGGATTAAAATATCTACAACACATCACGGTTTCAAGCAATTCTACCGAAACCCAAAGTAACATTACCTTCTGCTGTTTTAAAAAAAATTGGCCCTGTAGTGGCCAAACGGTCAGTGATGGGTGGTTGTACAAATTGAGACTTTTTTCAGGATCACAACATCTACAACATATCCCAGTTTCAGTCACTATTTTCTGCTGCTTTCAAAAAAGTGATCTCGTAGTGGCCAAACAATCAGTGATTGATTGGTGATTACGCCCATTAAGACTTTCTCAGGCTCACAATATCTGCAACACATCAACGTTTGTCATTTTTACCGAAATCCAGAGTGTCGTTATCTTCGGCTATTTTCAAAAATGTATCCCTTTAGTGGCCAAACGGTCAGTGATTTGTGGTTGTGCCCGTTGAGACTTTTTCTTAGGAACACCATATCTACAACATATCATGGTTTGAAGCAATACCATTGAAATCCAATTTCCGTAAGGATTGTGCGGGGAACTTTGTCATTTCGAATGGGGTATTGCCCCTGCAACCCTTTTCTCGCAAAAGCGACAAAACCCGTATTTCCTATTTTGAAGTCATCTTTGCATCGGCAGAGTTTCGTTTCTTTAAAGTGACCCTTTTAATCACGAGAACCCTTTTTTGAAAAGGAGCTCTTTGCCCCCTTAACCTATTTTCCGGAAGAAACAAAAAATAAATAAAGATACTTGTCAATTTATTTTCGGTCTAGTATAAATGTGTCAAGTTTGAAGAAAATCGGATGACGAAAAACCATTGCGAAGGTATCTCATTTACACTTTCACTTTTTGGATTTGACGGGTTTTTGCCCCAAAGTATTAAATTATTGAAAAATTTTCTGAAATCTATAGAAAGAGACGTATACGTTACATTGACCTTAAAAAGGATGTGTGTAAACAGATAACGCACACTTATCTGTACAAAATACAAACACTCATCAGTCACATTGAAGAGTAGGAAAATTATTTTTTCTAGGTCACTATTTGTGCGTGAAAAGTTTTTTTTTTTTATTTATATATTTAGTGCCAAATATTAATAATTATTTACAATAACATAAAGGCAACGGATGATTTTCAAGTTAACAAATATTAATATATACATTCACTAAGGAATATAAAAGCATCACTCTAACGGCTAACAGTTGTATCGTACTACTACAAATTTGTGTCATTTGGAAGCGATACTGATACGATTGGTTATCACTTAGTGAGAAAGGTATTTCGCGACCAGTAGCTAAAATAGTTGCGAAAAGGACACAACTATATCCCACAATCTATTGCGTTATATTGCCATCTGTGTTTGTATAGGTGCTCACTTAGTTGAGGGACAGGTATTCCAGGTCTTGCTTTGTGATACAACTTGTGAATTAGTTGCTTGACTATCTATAATTTTTACGTGTTTCATTTATGAAAATGTGATTTTTTAAAACTACATTCATACTTGGTGCTATGATTTTAATAGGGTTTGAATCTATCGTAGTGGCCTCGCCATCCTCGTTCCAAGAGCGCCTAATAAATATAATATTTTAGATAGTAGAAAATCAGAGGAATGATAGATAAATACTTTTCTTCGACTTCTACAATACTTTAAAAAGCATGAAAGAAAGAAAAGGAATGAAGGGTTAATAACATCTCTAAAAGTTAATAGCTTGTGTTTACTGAAGGTAATAACAAGTAACTTGTAAAATGCATAACCTTCCTTTAAATACTTCTGCTTGGCATTGTCTTCCTTCGAATATTTCAGTTTAGCAAAGTTAACTATTATTGCTGAGTTGGATAACATGTTTTACAATTATGTGCTTGAAACGATATGCTTTCTTTGAGATATTAACCATTTTCTCAACGAAAATTGTAAATGTGGATCTGAAAGCTCCCTTTCATTTTCAGTCTGAAAAAGTGAAGCAATTGTTGCATCAGGGACGGTACAGGACAGTGTCCATGAATGATCCTTTAGCAGCCCTACAAAGAGATAGCTATGCAGCGTCAGAACCACGAGTGGATGAAGCTCAGATTCGTGCTTTGGCAGATCATCAAATGGCTTCCCTTGAAAACCTGATACTTCAACAAAGACGTGCTCAGCTAAGAATGGCAAGAATTCTAAAAGAGGCAGAAGAGAGGCATAAAAAGGTAAGTCAATACAGTGAGACAAAAGAGATTTTAATTTGTTTTGTGAGTTTTAAGGATTTCGAAGTTCATTTGCTGTTATTGTAAACTTTTATTTCGAGTTAAAAAAATAATGTAGCACTAGGAGTAGATCGCGGTATTTCATCTCAGCGTTGATAGTGAAATCGTTTATACTATAACTTATTTTATTCTTTGTTAAATGCCAACCGATAGTAAACATATCTCATGTTACACAACTTACAAAGAGTGAAAAAGTGGCCTTATTGGACCGGGACTCGAACCCGGGATCACCGGCATTATGTGCCGATGCGTTAACCACTACGCTACCCAGTCCGCTTCCTAGAACAGCCAAACACTCCCTCACTCCTGCAGTCGGTGCTCTCTACCCAGACCACATGGCTTGTACCACAGCCTAAGCTATTGTGCTTGGACAATCCAGTGTCCATATATTGAGAACACCTTTAACGGTTGTGATTTCATAACGCATCGGCACGGTATACCGGAGATCCCGGGTTCAAGTCTCGGTCCAGTCAGGCCATTTTTTCACTCTTTGTAAGTTGTTTAATTCGCACCTACAGAGGATTGTGGTGTGTAAAATAAATCGGTTGGTTCGTCCTTTCATTAATATATGTATATATCTCACGTTACTTCTTCGTAGTGTAGAGCCTTGTTCGAAAGAAAGCAACATAAATTATAGTCCGCGTCACCCGAATTGGCGTGTGACATCAGCTAGTAAGCTCGCAGTGCGCTGTTAGTAAACCTTCAGGGAGGAATCTAATCATTCATAATTGATTTTGTTCGTATTTATGGACAGTCATGAATGACTAGATTCCTCCTTGAATGTTTAGTAACAGCGCACTGTGAGCTTATTGGCTGTTGTTACACGGCAATTCGGGTGACGCGGACTATAGTAGAATATGTATCTCTATTTTAGAAGCCTCATACATTTATCTCCAGATATAATTGCCGATAACATAGGCATATAGTTTGATCCCTTCAAATTTTTTTGTGTGTGAAGACATGCTATGAGTAGAGAGTTTTGAGAAGTAAGGTAGGTAGGTGTTCAAGTTACTTTGAACATGACTGTCCGTATCGTTTCTCTGCTAATGATAGTTTTCACAAAACATCATGGTTCCGTATATGGGTAATATTAGAATGTAGGATAATGAATGTACTTCTACAACTAAACGTGGGTATCTCTCCCCCTACATTTATTTATTTATTTTTTTTTTCAGAAATTTCGGAAAGACGAGTGAATTTGAGTACCGTTTTGTCACACACACAATAATCATATGCAAGTTATTGAAAACTCGTTAGGTATGCAGTTCTGCTAGTAACTGTACCGATTTATGTTGTTCGGTATTAAATTCTATAAATATTAATAATAGTGTAACTGAATTGCTTATGGCGAATTTCATGTTTGTGAATCTGTGTTCGATTCCCGTGGATCCACATAATTTTTAATTCTGGCCTAGTAGTGTAAGTAGTAAGTTGGGGAATTACTTGAATGAAAAGCGATCTTGAGTATCAAGAAATCCAATTACAATAACATTGAGAGTCGATAGGCAGAACATGCAGTCAAATGGCACAGTGTGGATTGAGAAAGTATTCTCTCTTCCATATTTCATTCTTAAGTGGCACAAACGTTCAACAGCTTTAACTCCGCCTTGATGACGTTCTTCGATTTTCATTATTCTAGGAAAAGTGCCTGTAAATTTTAACAACTGATCGGCATTACTTATTCTACAATTTTTTGAACTCTTTAAGAACCAACAGCTCGCGCCAAGTGAGGTTTGTGGTGGACAAACACCGTGGGTTTTCTCGGGATTCTCCCGTTTCCTTCCACTTTTTTTTCATTTCGTTCGTTTCTCATCATCGCTGTCTCCTTTAGCCTAGCCGGCATATGCGTGGGACGTAAAACTTAAATATTTCATTTGTATTGTATGTGAACTCATAAAAATTGGAAAACGAATTATTTGATGGTAATATTTACTTAAATAATCGTTAGTTAGTACTCACCTACTATAAAGAAGTAGTGTTTGTTCCCTTGTTTCGATAGTTTTATATTAAATAAGGTAACTACAACGTTTTATTTGTGCACCAAGTTATACAGTAATTATTAATCACTAGAATGTTTGAAATGTAATTATTTCTTATATTAATGAGCATGGCCCATTAAACAGAAGTAAAGGGTGGTGGGCTGAAGCTTCATAAAATCTCTTTCTAATAAATGTTACAGAAAGCAGGAAGAGGTTTTATATGTAATGATATTTATTGTTGTAATAGTACCAGTGGTGAATAATCCACTTTAAATATAGAATACGTTAGAAATTTTTAGAAAGTAGGATAGTTTTTTTTTTCTTTCTTTTACTTGAAAAATGGTAATGCTTTCCTTACGTTAAAAAAATGAAAAAGTATTAAAACGTATACATTTCATATTCACAATGTTTGTGAGTCATATGTCTTGGAATGCTTTGTCACATTTTGTTCTTGAATATAGGTAGTACAAGAATTGGAAGAAGAAAAGAGAAAGCATGAACACGATACAGCTCAGGGTGATGACATCACGTATGGTTTAGAAAAGGAACGTACGCGGTTGAAACAGGTAATAATTGTCCCATTGTTCATGTGATTAGGGTTATTTCAGAAACATCTTTACGTCTTTAAATTAGGAATTCATTCATTTAAAAACTCATCGACATGATCTCTAGAATTAAGGAAATGAAAGCCGAAGCCTTTATCAATCAATGTGGTGTGGTAATATCCCCATTGAGAGCTTTTCTGTAGTTTCACATCTAGGTTCAAACCAGTTGAAAGTGCGATGCCTCAGGTATAACATTAAATAGTTCCGATCCTGCTTTTTGTTCCTGACGTGAATTTGACAAGAACATAAAGCAAAATCTCGTTCTCAATAAAGATATATTTTAAATTCAGTTCCTAATACAGAGTTTTACTTTCTAGTACAGGAAATAATATTAGGCGATTAAAGATGTGACATAAACAATAGAAGAACAATAATATAATTTTATGTATGTGTGCATAGATAAAATAATAAAAATGTGTTTTGTGAGAGACAAAGTAGACTACAGTTTCAGGTGGTGTAAGGTCACACTATGAACATTCCCATCATCTTACTTATTTCCAAAGTATTTAAAATGACTCAAATCTAAAGTCGAGCCAGAAATAAGTGAGATGAAGACTGCAGTTTTTTTTATTTATTTTATGTGCTTAGAAAAGATTTTAATAATTAATAGGTGATCTGAAAATGGCAGAACAAATACAAAGTATACGTGCAAATAAGTGGCTAAAGCACGAGTAATTCTTATCGTTTACTGTTACGTGGAGATATGAATAACGTAAAAGTGTAAAGTAATGCTTACGAACTATGTATTTCTTAATGTGTTAACCGGGTACACGTTTCTTTTTCAGCATACACAGACTATTCTATTCCACGAAGCAGTGAAGCAATGTTGCGATATTCAACAAATCTCCCTTTGCTTCAATGCTCTGGGCCCGTGTTTAATAATATGTTATTATTTACAAGCAAAATTTTTTGACATAGTTTTCATTTGTTTCTTTCGTCACTCTTTTTGCTATATGCTACTACCAGATTTTTATTTTATTCTTGCTCATCATCACACGAATCTGTATTTTTCTCTTCTGATATTGGTATTTGTGTTTCTTCTGTGGCTGATACTCTGTTTCTTCCAACTTCATCCTGTATAAATATCTGTATCTTCATTAGCAGTGGTTTCCTTTGATTTGCTTGGTTCTAACAAAATGTAACTATCTTCGTCCTTTCGATTTTCATTTGGTTGGTCTTCTAATAATGATAAACCACTTAACCTTTTCATCAAATATTACGTTTCTTGTCTCATTTACCTCTCATTTCATGGGAATATATAACCTATACGCTATCCTGTTCTTACAAGGAGAAAGCAGACTTTGGTAAATGAACATTAGGTCCATTTTTTGCAAGGTGATAGTGCACATTTAAAGTGTTCATATTACAAACTGTGAGAACGCAATGGCCTAATATAGCGGAGAAAAAGCGTCTTAAAGTTTTCGACTCGCCGCATATATCATACGATGCGCAAAGTTATCAAGTGACGGCATGGCAGAGTAAGTAGCGTCTGTGACTACTCACGTACAAAGGGTCCCGGGTTCGATTCCCTATAGAGTCGACTTGTTTTGTTTTTTGCTTCAACCAATAAAGTAGCCATTTGTAGCTACAAGTAAAATGTTAATTCACCATCTGTTTATAATAAATTAAAACAATATAAATATTCAAATCAGTTGTAAAATCTTTCAATGTTCCATGTTAACTAGTAACAAAATGTAATCTATTTCGTAAATATATTAATATCACGAGGTATATTATGGTTACCACAGTCGCTATATAAAAAATGTTCTTGACGCTTCGTGTCTATATTTGTTGACAGTGTGAGAATTACAAGCGGGATGAGAAGGAAATCCTCTTTGGTAACACTGGATGTTGCTATAAACATAGGAGATTTACCACTTATTTTCCTTGTAATCAGCGGTGCAAATCTGTCTTCAACATTGGTGGGGAGGGGGTAAGAACGTTCCCATATTTTTTTAAGTGATGTTCAAAATATTTATGAAGCTGAAAAACAATGCTGTGGAAGATCAGGGGAGTAGAGTTGTCTTCAACATTGGAAGGCGGGCACATTTGAGGCTTATTCTGGGGGTATATCAATTTCATCTCACTTTCCTTTCTGGTAATCGGACACAAATCATCACATTTCTCCCCAAAAACACTTTTCAAATCGGATTATTGGGGAGTACAATCCCCCCAGTTCCAAGAATGGAGGGAACACGTTCCCCTTCATCCACCGTGCCATTTGCGCCAGAATTGGCACACTGTCAACAGATGTAGACACGAAGCGTCAAGAACATTTTTCACACGATTGTGGTAACCATAATATGACTCGTGATATCAATATATTCACGAAATAATTACATTTTATTGTTAGTTAACAGGGAACATTGAAAGATTTTACAACTGATTTGAACATTTCTGTTTTAATTTATTATAAACATATTGTGAATTAACATTTTACTTGTAGCTACAAATGGCTACTTTATTGGTTGAAGCAAAAAAAAAGTTGACTCCAGCAGGGATCGAGCCCAGGAACCTTTGTACGTGAGTCACAGACGCTACTTACTCTGCCATGTCGTCACTTGATAACTTTGCGCATCGTATGATATATGCGGCGAGTCGAAAACTTCAAGACGCTTTTTCCCCGCTATATTAGGCCATTGCGTTCTCCCAGTTTGTAATATGAACTCTTTAAATGTGCGCTATCACCTTGCAAAAAATGGCCCCGAAGTTAATTTACCAAAGTCTGCTTTCTCCTTGAGTAACCATAAAACGTTTCCTTTCCTGTCCTGTTTCAATCTCTTGTTTTGATATAAACTTATATGCAACACACCCAAATATTCTGAGATGTTTTACCGTCGGTTTCTTATCGCTCCATTTTTCTATAGAAGCTTTATCTGCCTTTTCTTTACTAGGAATACCGTTCTTTATGTACACAGCTAGCTGTAGCTGTTACTTCTGCTCAGAATTATGTTGACAACTTAGAATTTATCATGTTCTTGCCATATTAACTACCGATGCGTTTGTCCTTTCGGCTACGCCGTTGCTTTGTAAACAGAAAAGAACTATTAGTTGATGGTTGATACCTTCTTTGGCAAATATGTACTAAGTCTTTTGTTTACAAACTCTGTACCGTTATCGAATTGTACAGCTTTAATTGTATTGTTTACTTCTTTGTCATACCGGTTTTTGAATATTACGAAACAGTCAAATGTTTCACCTTTGGATTTCAAGAAATAAACAATCATACGCCTACTATATGCATCAACTATTATTATATACATGAATTTTGCACCTCCTAATGACTCTTTTTTTGCATAGGACCACATAAATCCGTGTGATTATCATCAACATTACTTGTGTACACTCTTTTTATTCGTTCCATACCTTTTTAGCATTTGCTCCGTTAATAAATAATCCTGCTTGCTTCTCTAATGCTGAATGCTTCATTATTTTCATGTATCCACTTTTAGTTTTAAACATGTTGCATTGAGACGTCTTCAAGAACGATACGCGTATCATCGTATAATTCCTTTGTTCGTAGCAACACACCTACCTTTAGTGGGGAGCAACTGGATTGCGCACACTCTAGATCCCAAATTGTGCACACATCTCTGTTGGCCTTTTTGAACACAGATTTTTGTCCAACCTTGACACAATGGTAGCTTTAAAATCTGTGCGTAAAGGTTTTCCTTCAGACTAGGATAGAAACAGAAATTAGAAATAAAATACAAATTATATTGAGGATTAACTAAATACTATATAATTCGATCAGTAAATACTATTGATGGTACCGAGACCGATATACTGAGACGAAACCAAGGCTGAGATAGACCTCTACAAATCGAGACGAGACTTAAGGTCAGCCTCGGTCAGCCTTGATAGCTGTTAAAATTGCCTTTACTCAGAATTTGTTACCTTGTTGAGTTAGATAATATGGGAACGGTTAACTGATGTACAGTGTCGTATTTTAGGGGTGGCTATCGGGCTCAAGTCCCTCTCGAAATAAAATTGTGATCATTTTTTCGCATTGCACGTACAACACAAATGTTTCTTACCTGTTCCTCAAGCCTGTCCCGAAACAAAATCTTCTGCTGATGTATATACATGATCGATTTCAAATTTATTCCAGGTTCTAAACTTCTGATCATTTCCCACATTGCTTTGTAAGTTTGCTTAGCCTTCCCCGTGAAAAACACACAATATAGAGGCAAATAAAATCCATTTCTGTACTCGTGAATAGTATACAGTTGATGAAAATGACGAGGAGCTTATGTAAAGGTAAACCTCAATATCATTTGTCTCATACATAAATCTAAAAAGTGAAACAAGAAGAAATGTTGTTTCAATTGTATTAAATACAATAATTTCTAATGTTCAATTGTTCAAGAAAAAAACAGCCACTAATATTGAAATATTGAAACTATACTGAATTTAATTGCATACACTACGACTATGTACAGTAAATGTTATCATTGAGCGTACCTAATGTTACTCGCACAAGTTAGGACGATAATCTTAGCTTCCTTATTTACAAATAGAAACTTTTCTCTATCATGACTGAACTAATCTTATCTTCAACCATTTGCCCAATAGCCTCTGTAATATTTCTCGGACGAACTGGTGTGAGTTTTTCCCAATACAGTACATACCTTCTCTATACCTCTTCATATTCTTACGTATTAATTTCTCTGCATTTTCTAAATTAGATAGCTGTCATACACATATACAAACCTAACAGAAGAGAAAAGATTTCCCAACTGGCAACATTGGTTAATTTTTTGTGCGCAGTCCTGTACATTATGACAGCTTATCAGCGGCTTATCAGATAAAACTGATAAAACCGGAAAAGTGTGCGCAATTTCATTGCAGCCCCTTTAGTGACGACTACCATTGTAATTATTGTTAGGAGTTCAATTTTGTTAACACCACTCATTGTATGCAGTTGCTTTTAGCACTTGAAATCAATTAACTCACATTAACCACGCTTTACTATCAACTGGTTATCGTTACTGGCACACGGAGATGTGAGTAACATAAAACTCCAAAGTAGTGCTTATGAACTATTTTCTAATGCGTTAACCGGATACATGTGTGGATACGTACACGTTACTTTTTCAGCATGTACAGACTACTCTATTCCATCAAGCAGCGACGCAGTGCTGCCATATCCAACAAAATATTGAGTAACAAATACTTTGAAACCATTTTTCTCATGTTAATTTTAGCTAAGATTGGCGAATCTTTATTTTCATTTATTTACTTTAATAGCTATAGTAATGTAGAACTTTTATGTAGTTATTTGAAAGCTAATTTAATTTTTAAAGGAGCTTGAGCTGGAGCGGCAAGCAAAGAAAAAGTTAGAAAAGGAGGTGAAGAAAATAACAGAAACGTTGGAAGAAGAACGAAATCGGCAGAAGCAAATAGTACTACTGTTGCTAGCAGAAAGAAAGAAAATAATTGTAAAATACGTGGAAGAGAGAAAACGATCTGAAGATCTGGCGCAGGTATGGGCTGGTAATCTTTACTATACCTATCTCATAGTCTATAATTGATATATTATGCGATAAGGAAATAATGTGTTGAAATCTTTGAAGAGTTTTTGTCACAATTAAGATGTCTCTTTTTAACCTGCTAGTTACCGATTAAAAGTATTTCTTAAATTTCTCAAAAACATATCCGGTCATTGTAGCAAAGCATTTCTAAATGTTATTGATTTGTTCTTACGGATTGATTAGTTAGCATTTTGTGTTCAGTAGTAATTTCAAGTGTTTAAATTCGTTAGGTGTGCTCATTTCTGCAGGTAAATTTTGGGTCTCAATGGCTTGAAATCAATGCGATGTAAGGTGGAAAAAAGAATACGTGTGAAATAACGTTGTTGACTTTTTAAAGTATTATTTGAAGTAAATAAATTCAATAACATTAATGAGTAGACATTACTTTTATGTATAATATTTTCCGAATAATAAAGCATTACTTTGCCATGTAATGCGATTGGAGGTCGTATGGTAAACATTTTAGAAAAGGGGCAATTCAAATGAACTCGACCAATTTCCAGATCAAAGGTTGCTGACAAAATTAAGTTTATTATTATTATTATTATTATTATTATTATTATTATTATTTTACCTAAGTTTGTACAGCGGTGGACACTTCTAAATGGTACACCTTAGCCGTAAATCTCCATATGGCTGTACCATTTAGAAGTGTCCCCCGCTGTACCACACTCAGGGAGTTGAAAATGGGTATTCATTTATTTTATAGGGGCCGCGGTGGCTCAGTGGTAGAGCGTTCACCTCTGGTGCTTGGGGTCCCGGGTTCGATCACAGTCCCCGCCAAGTGAACTTTGTGGTGGACAAACACCGTGTGCGTGGGTTTCCTCGGGGTTCTCCCGTTTCCTCCCACTTTCTTCATTCCACCATTTCATTCATTACTCATCATCACAGTCTCCTTTAGCCTAACCGGCATAACCATGGGACGTAAAACTCAAAGATTTCATTTCATTTTCATTTATTTTATAGCCGTGCAGGTTTTGTCGTAGCGGCCATTTTGTATAGGCGCCTGAGAGCATTTTGAACTTTTTAGTGCATTCCGTTAAACGCTGTAGCTTTTTAGGTTTTAAAGATAATAAGCTCAAACCAAAACCATATGAAAAATAATGGAATGGACAATATTCTGTGTTCCCTGCACATTGAAATGTGTTTCAGAACGTTGAGAAAAGAAGCTCTGAACATAGAGGTTGGAAACTTAGAAATTGCAATTTTGGAATGTACATTTTGAAACGAAATTAATGAGAGACACCTTCAATTTTTTTTGTCTACATAGGGACTAGACCAATTTTTTGTCTACATAGTAAACAACGTCCCAAACAAGTTTCAGATCTGAGAACTATATACTTGATTTTATGGAAATTTCAAAACTGCATAGCTATCGTCTACTGTGCTAATTTGGGATTTTTCACTTCTGTTCTTCCTGAGATATTTGATGGTGAAAATACACGATTTTCGAAAATTCCCGAAGTTTAAAAATTTCCAAAAAATCAAGTATACGGTTCTCAGATCTGAAACTTGTTTGGGACGTTGTTTACTATCTAGTCTCTATGTATACAAAGAATTGAAGGTGAGTCTTATTTATTTCGTTTCAAAATGTACATTCCAAAATGGCCACTTCTAGGTTTTCAACCTCAATGTTCAGAGCTTCTTTTTTCAACGTTCTAAAGTACGTCTTAATGTGCACAGAAGACAGAATGTTATCCATTCCATTATCTTATGGTTTTGGTTTGAACTTATTATCTTTAAAACCTAAAAAGTTACAGCATTTAATGGAATCCTCTGAAAAATGCGAAATACGCTCAGGCGCCTATAGAAAATGGCCGCCACAAACAAACCTACGAGGTTAAAAAAATAAATGAATACCAGTTTTCAACTCCCTGAATTTGGTACAATCTTAGGTAGAATATTAAAAAACAAAATAAATTTTGTCAGCAACCTTTGACCTGGAAATTGGTCGATTTCATTTGGATTGCCCCAAAAGCAGTAAACTCAGGGATTTTTTTCTTCAGCAGCAGTACAAATGTATTATGTTTGTAAAAAGAAATATAACAGATTCCCACTACCTCCCCCCCCCCGTATAATAAAGTATTAATGATTCGGATCTTGTCAAGTCATCGGAACAATTCAGTTGAGTCAATATAATAGGAGAGAAGGCGATGTTTGGATTGCTTTTCCACAGCCCTAATTATTATTTTATTTTTGCTTATTTAATTTCACAGGCCGACAAATTATGACCGTACCTCTGGTGCTAGGGATCCCGGGTTCGATCCCAGCGCCCGCCAAGTGAACTTGGCCCGCCCGGACAAGCACCGGGTGCGTGAGTTTCTTCAGGGTTGTCCCATTTTCTTCATTCCACCATTCCATTCATTTCTCATCATCACTTTCTCCTTTAGCCTAACCGGCATAACCATGGGACGTACAACTCAAAAAAAAAAAAAAAAAAAAAAAAAAAAGTTCGTCTATTTAATTTCACAGACCGACAAATTATGACCGTTTGTCTGGCGTTTGCATGAAAATATGATTTTCTGAATAAATCGAATGCACTGATTACGAAAATGAGTGTTTCTCTGTATCACGTGAAATATTTGCACATTATCATCAACAACACCTGTAGGCAATAAAATATGAAATAAATTGCGGGAAGATAGGGGCAGAATTTGACAAGTTAAAGGAGTAAAAAGGCAACATGAGGACAATACGATATTACAGGAAGCAAAAATATGAAGTCTTATACACAATAAGAAGTTGAAAACTTACCAGGCGGAGGTATTACTTCCGTTGATATTTGCATGTGAATGGAGGCCTGATGAATTTCTTTTGTGTGTCCCTTCTCTTTTGCGTAAGATATTCCAGAAGTATTCAGATATCATTTTTATTTTACAATAATTTTGGTAACGATATTCGAGTGTTATAAGCTCCTGACGGAATTATCCGGAATCCGGCATCTAAATTATCCGGAAAAAAGTCTGTGAGACATTAGAGTTTCAGGCTCACCTTGATTTCCAACTGTTTAAAATTCTGTAACATGTCTTCCATTATTTCCTTGAATTCAGGATGCATACTCTGAACAAGGAAATGCGCGCACAAGGAAGTATTTTTTGAAGTGTTCATCAGACATCATCTTACGTATATTCTGTTCAACATATATCCCTACTTTCAACTTTGCATCTGAAAGATTTGGGAATTTGCCACACAGATAATGGAAACAGTTTTTCTGTTTTGTCCAATGCTTTCACATATTGCTTCGTAAGTCCTAATTTTATGTGCACTGGAGGCAGTAAAATGTGACATAGGTCAATCAAATGTTATTTCAGAATGTTCGATCGTACTGGCAGGTTTCCATCCTAGGCTACACCCTTCTACTCTAATGCTCATCATCGCTGGAGTATTTCATTCATACTGTAAGGTTCCGCATGCCCCCATAACATGCGATAAGCATGTGTACTACACGTGCCAATAGTAAACAAAAACAACGCAGACGACGGACCCGAAGAGGAGTCGCTCACATTCGCCAGCAGTTGGCAAGACGGAGATCAACGTTGGCAGCCTACACTCCAGGATAAAAGAGAGCGGCACGCATCATCGAACATCAATCTACCCAGGTTTATCAAACCACCTAAACCCCTCTCACGACGCTTGGTCACCGAGAGGTACCTATCCTTAAGCCCTAAGACGCACGGTCATTGGGTTCCTATCCTCTCTCATGACGCCCGGTCACCGAGAGGAACCTCACCTGCAAAAGCCCTAAGACGCTTGGTCATTGGGTTCCTTTCTTTATTTTACCCAAATTATTAGTGGAACTGCTTTTTGTATACCTTTTGTATTTAAGAAAAAAAAAATGATAATAAAAGGTGATGGGAAAGTCCAAATTCCCCGTATTGTTATATGCACTCTCATTGCTCTTAACGGTAAATTGATTCGTTTTAGGCTGGCAGGTATTTATGCCGACAACTAGATCTGGAAAAAGTACTTATGAAGAAGGTGATAATAATATGGCAGAATCAGGCTCCCGTATACCTGTTAATATTCCTCATCTAACCAGATATTCTGGTCACAGTACAGATGACCCGGATCGATTTTTCATGTTATTTGATCATTTGGCTTTACTCCAGACATGTACCCCCGAAAGGAAGAAGGAAATTCTCCCGATGTATTTACAGGATGTAGCTCTCGATTTTGTTTTACAATTACAAAATCAATTTGACACCCTTAATTGCGATCAACTTAAAAAAGCAAATTCATTTCTTTGTCTTGTCCAAGTTTACCAGCGTATAAGGCGGAATTAGAAATTTTCCAAATACAGCAAAACGAAAATGAGTCGGTCGATTTATATTTCTTAAGGAAATTAAGGGCCATTAGACAGCTAATGCCAGAGGCTTCGGAGGAACAGAAAATCCATTTTCTTTCATTGTGGTTACAAAGAAATTTACTACAGAAGATAGCGTTGGAATCCTTTCAAACAGTCCAGCGGCTGCAGGATTGACTTCATGAATTGGAAGTCACACGATCTCATGCAGAAGAGGAATTATGTGGACTTGTCACAGGCAATTCATTCTTTAATCGGCCAACCTAACCGCCCCTCAACATTTCCTTTGTACGACTTTCATAACCAAACGAATCATAATTCATATTTGCCAACCTATGTACAACAACCACCTTCTAATGTGCATCACACCCAATCTGCTCCTTGTTATTCGCAATCGTTACCTTCTGTACCTCCGTCGCAGAATATTTCCCCTCCACAGTCACTTCCACTCCACCTGAAGTTTCAAATCCGCACCCCCACCGCAATAATATAGGTTATTTTAGGGGATACGAGCACAAAATACGCATAGATAAAAGTGCGTCATTCCATCACCGTTCCCCACCTATTCCATTAGGAATAAGAAATCAAATTGATAGTAAGATACAACAACAACTGTTAGATGCCAAAATCATAACTGAGACACAGACGAATAATTACTCTTCGCCTCTAATTGCGATCAAAAAGCCAAACAGTTCAGAATTCAGACTTCTGTTGAATCTCCAGGCATGTAATAGTTACACCAAATATTTAAGCATACCATTCCACTTTACAGAAGACGTTTTGCAGGTTTTAAAAGGGAAAACCCTAATTTCAACCCTGGACATTTCTCAATTGTACTTCCAAATCTTATTGTATCCAAAAAGCACTAAATACATGACTTTTGAGGTGAATCATACACGCAAAAGTTATCAATTTCTTAAATGCGTAATGGGCCACTGCTCAAGTTCCCAATCTTTGACTATTGTCATTAAAATGCTATTAGACGGCTTACCAAAACGCATTACCAGTTTTGCAGATGACATCGCGATTGGTTCATATACATGGGAACAGCAACTTTCAGATTTGGAGCTTTTATTCCAAAAATTGCGGAAGCATGACTTTAGAGCCAATCCCAACAAGACACCCTTGCTATATAGAGAACTCAGAGTATTAGGATTTCTTGTATCCGGAGAAAAGATAAGCATCTCACCAAAAATAGCAAATAAGATCAAGAATTTTAAGAAGCCGACTACTAAACTAATACTCAAGAGCTTTATAAGCCTTTGCTCTTATCCTCGGAGTCATATTAAGGACTTCACGACCAAGGTAGAGCCGTTTCAACAGCTCCTTACTAAAAATGCTCAATTCAAATGGACCTAAAAGCACGACGAATTATATGAGAAGCTGAAAGAAGATATTTTGAATGCCCCATCTCTATCATTTCGACGAAAAGCTAGAGTTAGGCTCTACACAGATGCGAGCTTCCATCAGTTGGGAGGCTTATTAGCTTGTTATAACCCCAAAACTAACGAAGAAAGAATTGTTTCGTACTGCAGCCGTCGCCTTACAAAGACTGAAATCAAAAGTTCAGTCTGACAAAAAGAACTACTAACTATACGCTATTATTTATGCTGTGCGTAAATTCAGATATTTCCTACTTAATCGTAAATTTAAATTGTTTACAGACGCAAAATGTCTAACTTCTCTGCGTACGCACCCAGACAGGGTAGGAAAATATACACGCTATAGACTTTTCTTAGCTGTCTATAATTTTGATATCTGCCGTGTTGAAGGAAAGAAGCACCCGGGCGATATCATCAGCCGCTTAGAACAAAATAGCAATGATACCCCAGAACCCACGGACCCACGTCAGACAACGGAGGATTTGCATGCATACAGATCCAATTCTCTAGACGAACCCATTTTTCAAATACAACAATCAGGATCTATGAAGAACTTACGGGAAGAACAGAGCAAAGATGACGCATACGCTGACATAATATCAGTTTTGGAAGGGAGAGAACGGACAAAAAGTTCTACCATGAGAGCAGCTAAGTATTTTTGCTTAAAAGACAACCTACTGTATCGTACACAAAATATCCAGAACTTGGATTAATTTATCTTTTGTGTATCCCAAAAAGTTTGGTAGGACATTGGTTCGAGTCTATTCACAAAGATCCGTCGGCGCCTCATTTTGGGTTTTCGAAGACATATAAGACAGTCCTCAATAAATACATGCCAAACATGAAGTCATAATTAGCGTTTAGAGTAAAGAACCGCTGAGAGTGTCAACTCTTCAAGAAACTCCCGAAAAAGCCACAAGGAGAACTCCATCACCCGCCAGGCTTTATAGGAGAATGATGGATGTTTTACGGTTAGGACCTTATCCACACGAAGAAGGAAAACCAAAATACGTTTTAGTTGCCATTGAAACAAGCACTCGTTATATAGTGACGAAAGCTGTTAATAGCACCACGGCAGATACAATTGAACAATTCTTTTTTACTGGAAGAAATTATTTCAAAATTTGGCGCCTTTCGTTTCCTTCATCTGGACAAACAACCAGTCCACAGAGCGAAGAAACTTCAAAAACTAGCAGAAATATATTTTGAATTTAAGTTCTGCCCTGCTTTTAATCACAAAGATATAGAATTAGTTGAGGTGATGAACAAAACTCGACAGAATTCTTTAAATATTTTTGTCCAACAAAATCATGAAACATGGCCAAAGCTATTACCTCTCATCACTTTTGGTTTAAACAGTTTCGTCCAATTAGGAACGAAGACATCAAGCTTCTTTTTAATGTACGGGTACGAACCTAGGACAACCAGCGATTGCCAATTACAGACTACTCCTCAGCTACAGCTGGAACGAGACCAACTTGTAAAATTAAGAGAAAAAATACGGCAAAATTTACTAAAGTCTCACGAACAACAAAAGAAGTATTTTGACAAAAAACATAAGAAATCTTCCACAATGGAGATAAAGTATTAATTTACTTCCCCTTTCGAAGGGTCGGAGAGTCATCACAATGGATCGACAGGTACTGCGGACCGGCCACAATACTTTCAAAGCTAAATAATAATCTCTACCGAGTTCACATGCCCGGCAATTTCAGGGAGACAGAACAGAATATTTCCATCGACAGAATTAAACCATATTATGATGGCGAAGAACACATCCAGGGATAATGATGACGCACGCAACAGCTATGAAGAAGATAAAAAGAGAGGAAAACAAGAATAACAGGATTCCAGCAGATACGAACCAGCGACACGCGACGAGATCTCTTTCTGCAACAGCCAAAAAAGAAAAGAAAAAAAAGAACCAAAACATTGACTAGCAGTGAACAAGATATGAAATATGATAAGGCTAACTATTTGAAGTGACCAAACTTAGTACATGTCTTAGTATTCAGTTTTTCTGTTTTGTCCAGTGCTTTCACATATTGCTTCGTAAGTCCTAATTTTATGTGCACTGGAGGCAATAAAATGTGACAGGTCAATCAAATGTTATTTCACAATGTTCGATCGCACTGGCAGGTTTCCATCCTAGGCTACTCCCTTCTACCCTAATGCTCATAATCGCTGGAATATTTCATTCATACAAATAGTAAGGTGTCCTTGTGTACCGTGTTTATTGGCCGAGAATGACGCTAAAGTCATCACATACAAGCAACTGGTGTTATTCATATTTTGTACTTTCACGGTACTGTACGACTTTTTCACGTGTACGGAATACGCAAATGAAATTGAATCTTCCACGTTTCTAATATGTAGTAATACAGCCTTCAAACTCGTCTTCGCCGAATCCTTAAATAACGTCCATTGTTTATTATCATACGTTTGATCCCCCATTTTTTCAACATTCTGGCAATGTCTTTGCAGAACACCATTAAACCTTCAACAACAACGAAAACAAATCACTTTAGTCTTATTACGATTTCTATATACTAAACACGATGTAGCGGGCGCAAGTAAATTATTTTCACCGAGACGTGATCCCAGATCTTCTACCAAATTATTAAATTTTGTTTGAGTAAAAAGTTTTAGATTACTGTTACTACAGTCAGAATCACTATCTTAATTACTTACCTTCTATTCTGAGACTTCAGATGTATCCATTGATGTTGGTGGAGAAGAGATTGGGAGCCATGGACCATAAGGGACAGATCTGATTGACGATTCTAAGTTCAGATACACGATTTTGTTCATTTTCTTCGAAATTCACTACATTGTTCATGCATAAACAACATCAATCAACTTGTTATTTTATGTTCACGCCAGGTCAATTCACACCCTTTACTTTACCTACTCTCTACTTTCTTAATTCCTCCCACGCATGTATGACACTCAACGTGTGAAGGAAATGACTTGTCATGATCTCCGAGCTTCATGCTATAATAGCAAAATGTGCTTTACAAACAAATTCTGATATTGGTCGGTGTCTAATCACGCTAATTCCACATATGTAACAAAATATATCACACATTCTCTTCCTGATATTTTACGAATAACCTTTCGATAAACGGCGATATCGAATTCTGAGGCGATAATGAAATAATATCGGTGTTCAAGCATTCTCCCTTTCTCCTCCTGTACCTTACACGTAAGGAATGTTCCCAGATTTAGAAATGACACACTGTAACGTAGATTTTGCAGACATTTGCTTGTGATAAATAGCCTGAAGTAGGTTGGGAGGCTGGTAGTTGTACAGGAAAAACTGAGGCTGATGGAAAAAACTGACATCATTTTCATGTCTAGCGGTGCTAAATTAATGAAGAACACTCCGTACGTGTTAAACCGCAAAACTCGTGTTGAATTGTGAACAAAGGTGTTTTTTTCTAATTCAGTTTTCAAGCCGTTTTACACTGGAAACAAAAAACAGTCGAACGTAGGGGGGAATTTGGCCGGAGTATATGTATTAAGATATCCTAGCATTTGCCTAGTCGGATTGAGAAAAATCCTCAGTAAGGGTGAGCTGCTGCACGATTCTAGCCCGAGATATTCCTATTGCAAGGGGATAGCGCCAACTATCCATGTATGCCCACATTTAATTATGTTGCTTCCACCATACGTATTTCGATTGTGTTTACCAATAGATAATTTTCTGTTCCTTTTACCATATACGCACTTCCAAGTTATAGCAGAAAAAAAAAAAAAAAAACTCCGTACATACATTTTGTCAAATTTACCACCAAATATTTTTTTTCTTTCCTTCCCCATATACAGCAAATTACCTTGTAATAAATCAGAGGAACGCTGGATAGAATCATTCAACCTAATTAATATTACAGAAAATATAATTCAAATTAAGTATCATTCAATATTTATACTATTTCCTATTTTTCACTGGTATTTATTATTGTTTTTAATCACATTCTGTTTCTCACTTAGTATTTTAGTATAACCGTGTTATTTTCTAGTCTAAACTTGGTGTTCACGTATTAGTACTACTGTAATTGAATCTTTTGATCATTGTAGATCTTAACTGAAGAAAAGGGTCGAATAGATTCCATGGCGGAAGGTTTGGAAGAAGAAAGCAAAAAATCGTTACAGATGGAAGCAGAGTTAGAAAAGCAACTTGCACAATTCGACATGGAAAGACAACAATTAAAGGCTGCCTTCTGTAAGGAGGAAAAGCGGTATGTGTTTATAGTTGATATTTCTTATATATATATATATATATATATATATATATATATACACCGTTGTTTACAATCTTTTTATTATTTGCTAGTTTGTGTCTTGTATAAACTTCTTTCTTGCAACATTCAAACTCGATTACCCATAAATACCTGTAAACTTAAAAGCGTTAATGTTATAAAACGAGTGAAATTCAATTAAATCGTTAAATTCTGAACATTTGAACTAAACTCAAAGACCTTAAATTTTCTATATAAGAATAAACCTATGTCAATTGATTTTAAATATTTTTCTTTAACTAGAGACAAATTGAAATGAATTTTAGTTTTATTCATGTTCGCATTTGTTTCTGCGTGATTGATACCACAATTTCTTGTTATACCGCAACTATCATCATTGCAAGTTGTGCATTTTTAGTATTAACATTTTTTCTGTCCTTTTTTTTAAATTTTTTTGGTGTGTGTTTGTGTGTGTACGTGTGTGTGCACGAACAAATATGAAAGGCTCCAATCTATATCAATAACGTACTTACACCTTATTATTACAGTAAGCAGTAGATGGCATTCATTAAGCGCTTAGGTAACGTGCCGATTCATTCAAGTTAGTTTTCTATCGTTACAAATATTTTATATTGTGTAATAATTATCACAGTAATGGAAAAACTTGAATAAAATGCAAATACTGATTGACACGGCATCGGGCCATATTTAACCTGTAGTACAGCTTGTGTGTGCTGTGGAATTGAGGCATATAACTTGTGAATCGTTTCCAAATAAGTAGGACCCATTCTTCATGCATCGTGAGCACATACCATATTTACTTCCGCAATTCTCGCACTTTTTTTGGCTACATTTTTAAATCTAAAACTCGGTGCGTGATTTAAGTGAGGAAACAACTTTTCATAGGTTTACCTGGTATAATCAAGCTAAAATAATGATAAGCATTGAAGAAATGCTATTTATATGACTGAAACTTACATTGATCCATTTTCTACCATTTCTTCCTTCGTCAGCACTATAGTTCTTCTCTGATTGACCCACATTATCCTCAGACAGCTGCCACAAGTTATCATCCTTCTGATGTCCAGTGTATTGAAAATTCCAGCCTTCAAAAAACTCTTAAATGATTACTCGTTTATCTACTATGCTTCATTCCTTCACTATCCAGGAAAACATTTGTTCAATCGGGCATTTTATTTATCCGGTTGGTGTCAAACTCTTCTCCTTTCGGTGATCTATTTGCACATAACTTTAGCATGTTATCTTTAAATGACGGAAACATCTTAAGAACACCGATATAAGGTTGCCGGGCATAACGGCCAGATCTGCCTTCATCTCAGTCCTCTTCGGAATTAACTCTTTCTTGGCCTTATATTCACTAATTTCAAGAATGCTTCAAACATAATTGTATTAACATATTCTAGAACTGAAAATTCTTTCTTGAAATCTTGAGAATCAAGGTAAAATTTTATTTTCTAAAAATATTGTTTAAAAATTCAGGTGCGAGAATTACGCGAGTAGATACGGTAGTTGCGTCAGTGATAATGGAGAAGGATTTGCACCGGATTTCTGCTCTAAAACTAATCACAAATCTTAATTAATGTTCATGTTATTGATTGAGCGAATTAGAGAAGTGTTGAGGTTCAACTTGATATTCCTTAAACCACATCTGAACTGCTCTGTCTTGTGTGTATTGGCGTTTTGTTATATCTGAAAAGTGCGTCATTGTTAGTGACATTTTTGCCATAGGATCCACTTGCTCACCTATTTCCTTGTAATCACTGATAACAATTCGTCTGTTCAGAGTAATAATAGGACCAGCGGAATACCGAAAAATGGCAGCTGTCATCAGATCCGAGCCACCGTCATGTTCAACGGGGGGAAGTAGGCAGTCCGAAAATACGTCTATTTGGGCATCTGCCATACAGAAACTCAAGCCCATATTGTTCGAAATAAGGAGGAAAGTGGCTCTTTGAACCATATTATTCTCTTCTAGTCATTATCTGTCCATATTTTATATTCTCGGCGCCTTTTTTGGGAGACTATGATCACGGGCTTCCAAATCGAAATCCTACTGCGGGTGTTAAGGTTGTGGAGCTCCTATCGGACTCGTAGAAACAGATCGTTTCAGCTTCTTATGATTTTGCAGCGAATTATGCCTCGTGAACTGTTCGAATTTTGGTGAGAATCCTTTTTAATTTTCGGCGATCTCTGTCACTTATGCTTGGTTTCCGACCACTATTGTTGTCCTCTCATGATATTTTGCCATGAATTCTGTATGCAGTTTACATCACCGTGGACAACTTTGCTTTTGATACATCAAACACACTAGCATTAGTAAATGCACTTGCTCCCACTAACCACGCACCCACAGTTTGCCCTCTTTAAAAATCGAAGAGGTCTCCCATATATTGTACTACCAACAGCTAACCTATTACAAACACCTCGCGTACTACGCAGTATCCCATAATGGAACACTACTACGAGAGTCTTAGCGCACGAATGTTGGTGTTATTAACTCTTAAAAAGCCGATCTGCGTGTAGAATTATGCAGTTTACTTCAGTTCCTAGTTAAGAATAAATACACCCAATTAAAATATAGTAAATATATAGTACTTAAATACTTTTGTTCTGAAAAATAGTGGATCGGTGCATGAGTTCGTACCGTGTAGTAGTTCAAGTACGTTTACAGTACTGCAATGATTAATTAACACAAACACAGGCGGATAAATAAAACATTGTATTGTATTCTTACACACAACACAACATTCTTCAGTCAGTAATGAACTCACCTCCTTTATGAATGGCCGTCTGCTGCTATCGTTACGGGAAGAAATTGCCGCGCCTATACAACTGCTGTGATTTTGAATTGAAGTCAGTGAATTAAATTTCAAGAGAATCATCAAACACTTCTTACTGAATGTGGTTAGAGATAGGAAAATGTGGAAATCTATAGGCACAAGGTCAGAGAAATTGGGAGCTTGTAGGAAAGTTTGAAGCAGAATTGTTCAGTATCTTCAGTGTTCAATTTGACCGAATATAGGCGTGCTTTATAATGCAGTATAATGACGTCCAGGTTGTTTATCTACATCAGCAGCGTCCGTAATCTTATGTGTTGGCTATATACAGCAGGAATGATTGTTTCGTTTGTTGGAAGCAAGTCATGGTAAAGGATTGTGTGTTCGTTCTACCAGACGCACAACATAATCTTTTAGGGATGAGCATTAGTCTTTGCATGAGAAATTGCTTTTTTCATTGGCTGAGCCACTATTTCCTCTTATTGATGTTACCCTATGGACTTTTTTTTTTTTTTTTTTTTTATCCAGCAATGATGTCCCTATCGAACGATTTGTGCTGGTGACAAGTTAAGTTAATCGATGATCGGCAAGCAGTGAGACATACGGTTAAACACTTTTCGGTTTCATCTCTTTAAGATATGTGGCACCTATCCGCCTAATTTGTGCGCCTTAGTCATAGAATGGAAATGACTCACAATGGTTGAATGCTGTCAATTAATAACGTATCCCAATTACCGCGTTATATGACGGGATTCTCGTGAAGACTCATTTAAGCTATCTTCGACAAAGTCTGTCATCCGCACCGTGGAACATCAGATAACCCAAATAAACTTTACATAATGATACAATAGATTACATATTTTAATTATGAAGAAAACCTTCCCACAAGCTTCCGGTGAAATGTGTTCCTGCTTACTCCAGCGCACTTTAAGAAAATACACTGCTACATGAAATTCAAGGTGTTTAGAATTCACTCCATATCTTATAAAATATATGTAAAATAGTTCGTGTTATTACGGGTCTGGTAACAACTAAATACTTACTGAAATGTACTGTAAAAATTTGCTTGAAAAACGACAAGCACTGAAAATATCCCACTAAGAAATACACAATTGGCAAGAGAAACTGCGTAGATAAACAAATTAGGGACTGTTTTTAACTTAAATCTGCCCCTATGTGGTAAAAATCTTCCGTAACATCAACATGCACAGCAGTGCATGGCAGCCAAGTTCCGCGAAGAAAATGAAAACTGGCCTGCAATGCCGTAAGCATGTTATACACGAACAAGAGTTTTGGGTAAAATCGCCGATTTCGAAGGACTGTGAAAACGATTCTATTAAGGGTGGAAACATGAGATTTAGAATTTTAGGAGATATCTGAGAGATATGCTCATATATCAAATATCACATTCCTAACTTCGACCATACTTAAGTACTGGGCCCCTAAAATATGCAGTTTTCAGGCTCACTGACTCACTCATCAAATTGATTAGGTACTTCCCAATGAGATAGAGACGTGAAACTTTGCATAAAGGTACCTTATAATGACTTCAGTATGGAAAAGGTACGAAATGTGAGGAATGTGCTGTGGGAATTTTTTTTATGGCCAAAAAACTGTCCTCAGCCAAGCAAAAAATCGTTTCATTGACTTACTCATCAAATTGATTAGATATTTCCCAATGAGATAGAAACGTGAAACTTTGTATAAAGGTATCGAATAGTGATTTGAATATGGAAAAAGTCCGAAATGTGAGGAATGTGATATGGGAATTTTTTATGGCCAAAAAACTGTCCTTTGCCAAGCAGAAATCGGTTCATTCTCTCACTCATAGAAAATGAATAGATATTTGCCATCTTGTGTAAAGATATCGAATAGTGATTTGAGTATGGAAAAAGTCCGAAATGTAAGGAATGTGCTATGGGAAAATTTTTATGGCCAAAAAACTGTCCTTTGTCAAGCAGAAATCCGTTCATTCTCTCACTCATAAAAATTGATTAGGTACTTCTCAATGAGATAGTGACATGAAGTTCTGCATAAGGGTACCTTATAATGACTTGAGTGTGAAAAAATTCGGTAATGTGAGAAATGTCCTATGGGAAAGTCTTCGTTGATCAAAACTGTCCTTAGCAAAGCAAAAATCATTT
Organism: Thermobia domestica; assembly: GCF_964235325.1. Taxonomy (NCBI): domain Eukaryota; kingdom Metazoa; phylum Arthropoda; class Insecta; order Zygentoma; family Lepismatidae; genus Thermobia; species Thermobia domestica. The sequence continues at coordinate 81,338,962 of NC_137459.1, forward strand.
CATTCATTCACTCATCACATCGATTTGCTAGTTTCCAATGAAATAGAGACGTGAAACTCAGCATAAAGGTACCTTATAATAACTAGAGTGTGGAAAAGGTTTGAAATTTAAGGAATTTGCTAAGGGAAATTTTTTATGGGTGAAAACTGTCCTAAGCCAAACAGAAATCGGTTCACTCACTCACTCATCACATTGATTTGGTACTTCCTAATGAGAGAAGATGTAAAACTGCATAAAGGTACCTTATAATGACCTGAGTATGGAAAAGATCGGAAATTTGTGGAATGTGCTATGGAAAATTTCTTATAGGCGAAAAATTGTCCGTAGCCATCAGGTACTTCCCAATGAAATAAAGATGTGAAGGTCTACACACATATAATGGCTTGAATATGAAATATGTATGAAATGTAAGGAATGTGTTATTGAATTTTTTATAGGCGAAAAACTGTCTTTACCCAAACTGAGATCGGTTCATTTACTGACGCATCATTGATTAGGTGTTTCCAAATGAGATAGATACTTGAAACTCTCCGTATTGATACCTACCTTACATAATGACTTGAGTAAGTAAAAGGTTCCAAATGTAAGAAATGTACTATTGGAATTTTTATGGACGAAAAACTGCCCATAGCCATTAGGAACTTCTTAATGAGATAAAGATGTGAAACTGTCCATGAAGGTACCCTATAACGACTTGAGTATGAAATTTTAGGAATTTCCTATGGAAAATTTTTCATGCCCCCCCCCCCCCCCCAAAAAAAAAAAGAAGAAAAACTCTATGTTCTTACAATCAGAAATCGGGAATGATTCAGTTATTGAACACATCATGTGCATAGTGATAATGTTGTCAATCGTCCGAGTGGTCGGTTGGGTGCCCTCCTCGCTGGTCTATTGACTATCCCATGCACCTTTGGTGTATGAGGTCCCGGGTTTGATTCCAGGTGGAAAAGCCTTTGGAATCTCAACTCTCCTCGATGTTTCTATGTTCGTGCCCCTGTCGTTCTAGGTTAATAGAAAAACGAGCTAAGCTCACTGCGAAAAATCCATTATCCGGACATCGGTATATTGTAGAAATATACGGGATCCTTATGTTTACTACAAAATCAATAATTAGCATACGTTATCCATGTGCTACATACGTACTGCCCTCTTTCCCGCTTAAATGTTACACCATGTCGTTTGCAGAAAGTCTGACATCTAACGGTCTTCCGTACATTACGTACGTATATGTATGTTGCGTACGTCAGCTATAAGTTACATACGTCCATCTGTATGAGAGATCCTGACCGCCTACATACAATTCTTTCATTCGTGTGGAAAGTACGTTAATTCCGAACACTTACACAAAAAGTATGCATAAAATATACTTTTCCAGTTATACGTTTAGTGTACGTTAAGTCCAAAAACTACAGGATTTACACATGTAACGTACGTTTTCACGTACGCCACATACATTTTTTCTCAGTGTGCGAGTAAAATAAGTGAAAGCTAGTAACAAGTAGTTAGGCAAGTTAATGAGACACGTTCTGTGAATCAGTCAACTTTTAAAAAACGTGGGCCAAGGCACGTACATACTACCGTAAATTTCGTGGTTGGAAACCCAGACAAGGAAAGCCTATATTTTTTTCTTTTTTCGGTGAAGTCATTGGTATTAAATAGATATTGAAATTAATTTGATAAGTAAGAGAATGTAGAAGTGGAGATATTTAGAATTAATGAAGTTTTCGAAGAAACGAGGAATCAAATTGTTCGACTTTTATGAGAGACTAGCAACAAAATGTAACCGATTTCGTAAATATATTGGTACCACGAGTTATATTATGGTTACCACAGTCGTTATGTAAAAATGTTCTTGATGCTTCGTGTCTCTATCTGTGAACAGTATGCAAATTTCTTACGTATCAGCCTTTTCATCAACAGTGAATTTCGTGCATTTGCTCTTAATATTTCCTGATTTTCCCAGCTGAAGCTTCGCCCCCACACTTTCGCCTTTGCTCGGCCTACGGCCTCACACCTCTTAAGCCCACAATTCTACCGAATTTCAAGTTTCTTTTCCTATTTCAACTACAAAGATAAAATTTTGTATCCCAGGAAAACGCCTACTTAAATAACATGGGGATATCATCCCCCTTTAGACTCCTTAAAGATTAAAAATATTCACTTTTGGCAATTTTTCTATTGGTTAGTCCCGAAAAGCTACAATCAAGTCAAATTTAATCATTGTAGCCCTACAGGAAATGCCCTATAATTTGGGGGTGTAAAAGGTGTTCCATATAAATAACATGGGAAAGATTTTTCAGTTCCCCATAAAACCAATCTAAAGTTAGAAATTCTTATTTTTACTGATCTACTTAAGTAATGCTAACGAAAACGTACAAGCATACCGAATTTTAAGTTTTTATTCCAATTCCAAGTTTCTAAAACATGAAATTATAGCTAAAAAAAAAAAAAAACTCCTTTAAATAACATGGGGAAATTCTTCATCCCCTCTTCATCATTTCAACTTTCCGCGTCAACCGGAAGCACCCCTTTAATTTATGTCAGTTCATGTATGATACGTTGGTGGCAAATATAATTAAGTGTACAAGCTATTTGAAAGATATATATCATTGGAAGGAAAACCCAAGGCAGTATGAAACTGCGCAACATGCGCGTCATGTAATGAACTCCGTAATATCGCAATGTGGAAGGGTAGAGTACAACTAAGTACATTAAAATACCAGCCATGTCTGGTGATGTAGCATCAAGGATTCATTATCAAGGGTTTTGGGGCCCTGTTGATACTCTTCGTATTTAGGTACTGAAAAATGAGATGTTAGCGATCGTGATTTTGTAGCTCGGGTAAATAAATTAGAATCTCGTTTGGACATAACTCTCTGACAGATATTTAGTAGAAGAAATCCTCCCCGCTGGTCTAGTGGCTAGCATGTACGCCTTTGTTGTTCGATTCCCGGTGGGAGAGCCATGGGAACTAATGTTGCATGTGACACATTATGACTCCTTTAAAAATGTACAATTCTAAATTTAAATCCAACAATATGACACAATTGGAGAATCCGAATATACGATATTGACGTGGCGAACTACAAAAAGAAGTGAAATCTGAACAAAAGCACCAGAGGTGCAAAAAGTGCAACCAACTTCGTCAACCTCAAAAATTGTTGAAATGAGGAAGAAAGCCAAGTTGCTTGGCCACTACATCTGGTACGAACACTGGAACTTGGTCCGAGGTGTCAAGGAAAATAATGTTAAAGAGCTTTATGAATAGTGGTGGTGGGCGTGATGGGTTTGGGACCACCACCAACTTCAGGAATATCAACTTCGCTTAGGCACTAAGGCACATATACAGTATACTGTAGTAAGATTGGTGGTTCGAAACCCAGACAAGGAAAACTTATATTCCTCCATGAAGTGTCAAGGAAAATGATTTGGCTAGCCTTAGGGATTTTACTTGTAAGCGTGATGGATTTGGGGGCCACTACTAACCTTAGGGCTGAAATATCCCGGCGTGAAACTAGGAATTGACGTCTTGGTATATTCGAATATGTTAGACACCTCGCACCAAGTTCTAGTGTTCGTTTCAGATGCAGTGGCCAAGGAACTTGGCTCATCCATCCTCATCTCATCAATTTTTGAGGCTGACGAACTTGGCTGCAATTTTTGCACCTCTGATGTTTTTGTTCAGATAACTACACAAGAACTATAATCAAATTTTGACTACGTAAATAAACAATTACAGTTTATTACTACATGTATGTTAACTATTAAATATATTAAATATGTTGTTTGTTAGTTATTAAATACAACTGCACACTTCCTATCCATTTAGCACACATATCTGCATTGTACCTATACGTAGCGTTTCCGTGACTTTAGAGCCATGGCGTTTAGTTAAGTGCCATTTGAAATTATGATTCTTGTACAAGGAGAGTATAGTCATTTTTTCTCCTTTTCTTTTCTAGGTGTAAGGATATGGAAACCGAAATGGAGAAGTTAAAATCTGAGGTGGAATCTCTGAAGAAACAGCTAGCAGAAGCGCATCAGGTAGCGATGTTCCAAGCAGGTACCAACGTTAGTCCGCCTCGAGTGGTTTTGCCTCGCGCAGGCAGCACAACTACTCCTCCTCAGCCACCAGCGAAACCATCAGTTATTCCTCCTCAAACTTCTCCTCGACCGGGTCAACCTACTGGTAAAGAAACTTTTTCTCTCCATTTATAAAATTTTGTAAATGAACTGAAGCACTAAATACTGGCATTTCCATCAATTCAGTGATTAATTTTTTTAGTGATGCAATACAGTAGTAATTATATATATATATTAATAAGATTTGAGCTTTTTGCGTTAGTCATGTTTAAAAACATGACAAATATTTCCTTAAAAAAATGTATGGTAATCTATAGATGAAACAGTACCAGGTCCAAGCTTTTTTAGAAGTTGCGCCAGTATCATTTAGATTAGAAAAAGTAAAAAGTAGTAATATTCCGTAAGAATGGTAAACTTTGCTCGCACCTGAGATCTTCCGAATACGAGATTAGGAATTGTCTTGAATTTGAGCTTTCTCGATTATCCGAGTAGTGAGTATATTTATTTTTAATAAGTATAATCCCCTTTATTTTTAATAAGTATAATTCCGGATTCATTTTCTGATAGAGGTTCCCTTTGGAAGACTACAAAGTCGAATCGTGAGATATAAAACTATCGGAATACATAAAGCTACCACTTACTCCATTCTGAGATTAAGTAGACCTAGTTCTGAAAATAGTTTTGATATTAGCTGTAAACGTGCACTTCTAATATATATAAAAGAATACCTGACTAATACGTTTCATCAAATGTGTATTCATTTTAGGATCAGGAGTTCCACTTACACCACCGAAAGTTGGTCCATGGGCCCAACCAGGATCCCCTCGTCCTGACGGTAGCATTTCTCCGCCTCCACCACCTCCAGCAGGTGCACCAATGATGAGTAGTGTTGCGAAAGTGGTTCAACCTACTGCAACTGTATCTAGCGTTCCAGTGTGTGGACCTAGTAAGTTATACTCTATTACCTATAGACAAGTGAGTATGTTATGTTCAAATAAAATTACTTTACAGTGAGTCAAATGTTTAGAAGAGTATACAAGGTAAACCATTTATGTTGATACGCCCTTGAAACTTTTTAACTAATCGGTAGAAAACACTGAATTTTTATTTAGGATAGAGATATCGGGAGGGAAGGATTGTCTGACATACTCAACAATCTCATCCGATTAACAATGTTGCCAACACAACATAAAGTTGTACTTTTTCAAATGCCTCTGCGTCAGATTATTACATTTTTCAAATCTACATGTTAAATGAAAACTTAAAACACTACATTAACTATTCAGAGTTACCAAACGCTAGTATCAGAAACATGTAAATTTTGGAGGCTTTTTGAAACAGTTAATAACGACAGCGAGATGGATGAGGCAATGCACATCTAAAGTATCTTAGTGTCGAATAGTATAGTTATGATATGTATTCTATGTACAAGATGGACTATTTATCGTGATTTGCCCTTATAACTTTTAAGCTAATGGACAAAAAATGCTGCAGTTTGGCATCATGCAAATACCGACAAGAAGACATTGTTTAATATACTCTGTGATACCACAGTTTGTCCACTTACACAATACTAACATAGAAGGATGATTAAGTAATATGAATGAATATGAAAGAATTGGTAGAATGAGGAGGAAAGAAAATTGCAAACACAGTGTTATCCGCTTTGAACTTCCATAGCCTGAGATTGAACTTCAAACCCTCCATCAGAGGTTGGCTCTGTAACACTGAACTACTATGCCCCTTTCAACTAGCTTGTGAAACGTTCAAGTGGTCACCGTGTTGGATTCCAAGATGGCGCCCATTTGAACGCTTCTCAGCCACTGTGTACTTTACGTTTCTCCCTAGTTCCCCCATCCTCTTTGATGGATCATTTAATGAAAGTGCTAAGAGTGTGTGTTAGTATATTTTCACAAACTGCATAACCGTGATATGTTAAATTAAAAATTTCATTTTCATTTCATGGCTGCCCTTTTCTTCGTTATTTTTCTCGCTAATGAAGTATGTAGCGAAAAGACCTTTTAGTGTATCTTTTTTTCAGTTTGTGTTAAGTTTTTACTGCTTTCTGGCAAATAACTCATTATTTATAAAATGAGTGAAGCAATATATACGTAATGAAAGTTTAGCATTATACAAGGGATGTGAATAATTAGTAAAATATGGAAATTGTCTTGAAGGGTTCGTTCTTTTTTCTTTTTTTTTTTCTTTTACTTCACTTGATTGTAATTATCATCTATATTGATAATCCGACTCCAAACACTCATGAACAGTGGAATGCTGTTTTTGTTGATAGTGATAAAGAGTCGCCTCTGCGAAGAATATATTGCCTCGCAAATGGCTCATCCTTGGGAATAAGTGTAACTTTACCTCGATTTATGTACGGCTTTAATAGGAAAAATAATGTAACAAAATTCATTAACATACAACATAGCCAAGGGTAAGTCACCCACAGAAAGCATACTTGGATTCGTCTTAGCTGCTACTTGTGAATAAGGGTATATATTGTAAAACTTTGTCCCATATAGATATAGGTAGAGCGTTAATAAAAAGTGTGTCCGGAATCGAGTTCCACTACCGGCTTTTATTATAAAAGTTTCACTATAAAAGTATTTTACAAAATACTGTACAAATAATTTCTTTAGTATACAAGGTTAGTTATAGGTAGTCTTCGGCCGTAAGGTCGCAGACAGGATCTCTACAGAGCCCCGTAGCAAGCTAAGCAGAGGGGAATTAAGGACCCAATAGAGCAAGCAGAGGAGGGTTTAGTGGCTAACAGAACCCCGTAGCAGGCTAAGCGGCTGTGGTTAGGATTCTTAGACAGAGCCCCGTAGCAGGCTAAGCCAGGAGATAGGATCGTCGTCTTGCCAAACTACGTGGTGGTGGTTGTAAACACTGGCGTGTGGAATTGTGTATTTATACACTACATCACGTGGGACATTACACCCCCTGGCTTGTTTAAAAAATAAGCCGAAGGGTTATTTTTCTTGTAGAAGTTGGCAACACTGAGGGATCACACAAAAAAATCACTAAAACATTAATAACACTGGCAACACTGAAAAATTTCACTTTTCGGAGCACTATTAAGACAGTGGAAGAAAGCACTAACAGTTATTCCCGAATCACAGGCAGGGAGGAGCGGTGCATTTTATGTCACTTCATTTCCCTCGAGGTAGGGTTGTTTTCAGCTTTGGCGTTAATATACATATATTAGTTCACTTATAGGGGGTGTGTGTTAAAGTCTGTGGATTCGGTTGCTCTTTAATTGTATGAATGGTATTAAATGTGTCCATTGGAATTGGAGGAGATATATCTAAACGAGGTCTTTTGGATGTTCTTGGTACCGAGCAAAGACGGAGATATAGTATGTATAAAATAATAAGAATTACGAATACTAAAAAGGTTGCGATTATCACAGGGATATAAAGATAATTTATATTGGAAAGTTTGTGATGCGAACTGCGTGATTTCTTGGTCACTCTGTATAAGGTGTAAAGTTTCTAAAATATTTGCACTAAAGGTATGCATTTAAATAAAATAATCAAATTTTTAATGCCAATGATGATGGTAACGATGGTCCTAAATTCCTGGACATCCTGTATAATCTAAGAGTGATCATGACTTTTGGAACATCTTGTGTAATATTTATGTTGCAAAATGTCGATCAATATGTAGTGCACAGTGGAAAAAAATATCAAGGAATTGTAAAATTATAGGTTAGCTGTCCTTGTAAAGATCAGTTGCCTTTTAAATGCGGAAATGCAAATTCAGCATTCTTTCATTCAGTTGCAGAATAAATGAATCAGCTTTTTGTCAAACTAAGAGGAAATGTTTTTATTGCAATGAAAAGTGTTTTTATCTGTCTGAATGCTTGTCTTCGTGCTTCCTTCTTCCTAGTGGTGAGTTTTTTATTTATTTAAGAAGTGAGAATGATTAAAATGCTTATGTGTTATACAATGGTCTTTGCCAATTGAGTTAAATAATTTAGATGCGTTTATGTTCTCTTCTTATTCTTCTTTTCATACTGCCAATTGAAAGAAGAGGAATATTTAAAAGATGAAGTATTCCAGATCCTATCTTATATCTTGCGCTCTGCCTTGGCTAGTATATACATTTTTTTAATAGATGTTTTCGCTCGTGTAGAAAAAAAAATAGCTCTTTATCCTCGTGCTGTGTGTCGTCTATATCTTCATAATATGGTTTAATTCTGTCTACAGAAATCTCCTGTATGGGTCTATATGAGTCGGGAAATCTGACCTTATAAAGATTAGGATTAACTCTTTCGATAATTTCTAAAGGTCCAACAAATCTAGACGAGAAAGTTTCTGTTATTCCAATCTGACGATTGGGGAAAAATACAAGTACCTTCTGGCCCTTATCAAAATTAGTCTGTTTATGTTTAAGGTCTTAATATTTCTTCTATTTGTTATAACTTGTAATTAGATTATCCTGTACAATTCCACGTATCTTATTCAGGTGTGCTTTGTCGACGCATAACGTCGTAGTGGATGCTAGCGCAATATCAGAGATGGTTTTAGGTTCGTATCCGTGCATAAGGAAAAAACTTGAATATTTAGTTCCAGTCTGTACGAATGTATTAATTGCAAATGTTATATACGGGATTAGTTTTGGCCAATGATTTTGATTTTCCTGTACAAAAAAAATTAAGAGCGTTCTGTATGATTCTGTGGAGTGTTTGCACTACACCTCGAGTTTTGTGATCATATGCTGGACAAAATTTAAATTCAAAGTTGTAGAAATTTGTTAGGTTCTGCAGTCTCTTAGCATTATGTGCAGGGTGTCTATCTAAATACAGGTAGGAAAAAGCTCCGTATTTAAGAATAATGTCATATATATATATATAAGAAATTGTTCAATTTCTTCGGCTGTGATGTTGTCTACAATCCCGGTCTCACAAAATTGTGTGGACATTTCAATAGCGACTAGTATGTGTTTGAATTTTCCTTCTCCGACTGGTATTTTTCCAATTGAATCGTACTGCCAGGCAGTTGCAATAGGCGTAAATGAATGATAGAGCAATTGGCCCGCCGGCTTGGCTGGTAACTTCTTGAGTTTTTGACAAAAATTGCATGTCCTTATTCTGTTTGCTATGTAAGCTTTCATGTTAGGAAAATAATTTTTTCTGAGTGCCGACTGGTACGTCTTAGTATACCCAAAATGGGGTTCCAATTGGTTGTTATGGATAGCATCAAACCATTTGCTTAGCAAAGGTTTTGGTATACAAAGTAAATATAGCAATCCTAATTGAGGATGTTGCTGAGTTCTATATAACAGTCCGTTTTTAAGAGAAAAATATTTCGCCGCACGGACTGTAGACTATTTATTAGGTTCTGATGAGTAGCGAGGTAGTATTTTATTCATTTGAAGTAGTGAGGTAATATTTTATTTTCATTCGTTTTGAAAATTGCTTCTTTGCACATTACTACCAGTATTTGAATTAGTAGAACTGTATAATTTAGGCGACCCATTTATTGCAGTTAATTTCTTAATCTTGAAAAATATAGTAACTTCGTAGCTGGATAATGTAATATGTTAGTGTTTGCTTATAGAATGAGAAAAATACTTCAGTTAACACTGATCAGAAAGTGGATAATATTGCAGTCAAACCAGGTCTATTTGGAGCAGTATAAGCTATAAAAATCTACGTCTATTAGTAGCAGAGTTGTTGGAATTTTCCGCAGCTTAAAAAACAAACAAACAAAAAAAAATGCGTTTTATTTTTTTTTCAACTGAGTTTTTCAAAACCCTGGATAGTAGTATATCTATGTTCTCCTGTTGACTTTCCTGTACAGTCCTATTCAAATAACAAGACTGCATTGTTGTGTAGAAGGGTACTTTGCTACATGAAATTGACTTCTTAAAACGCTTTTGCAGTATTTCTAGACTTGATGCGTTAAACTCGTGAAAAAACTAGGAATGAACAGGAGGTTTTCTATCAGCAGTGTTCAGATTTCATGTTCTGTTTACACAGCTTGCCCATCTTATTCCATGGATGAATACTAACTAATAGACCTTTACAAGATATTTTAAGATGATGATGATAGAATGAGTGCATTATTGTACCGTGATCTATCTAGTTGTTATATATGTTAATTTCATAGAAACAAAATGCATTTATTTCTTATAGACGCAAAATTATTTTGTCTGTGACAGTTCAATAATGTTGCAAGATTAAACTAACGTTTTTCTTTTTACTTCCAGCAACTGGAATAGCTAGATCTGTCTCTCCAGGTCAGGGTCTGAGAAATTTAGCGTATAGTCCAGCTGCAACTCAGGATCCTCGAAGTGGAACACCAGGTCGTGGAGAAGGATCATCGTGGACAGGAAGCTCACAAGCGGCATCAGGTGAACAGCCTCCAACTCAGGTAAATAACTATTGCACTGAATTATGCTATTTTGCTGTATAAATTTAATTTTAATTAATATCATTACTTATGTAGTTTGCCAGGAAAAGGTTATTAAAATTGTATAGAGTTTGAAAGGTTTTAAGATTCATTCATAACAGCACTAGCAGTACAAGTATCCGGTTTTTACAGGGGAAGGAATAAGTTTAGTGTAGAATATTTAGCTTCTGGTTTCAAGAGACTCGTTGCAAGTTCGAATTCACTGCTATTCTTTAAATTCGATAGAATGTCTCATCTACATGTATTATCCTAGCAAAACCAAAAGCAGTAGATATACCACATTTCGTGGAAATCGTTAACCTTCTTCAAATTAATTTTCGGTTTTATCCCTGTATCACGATGAAATTAGGAAGTAAGTCTCCGAAAAACAATTACGGTGGGAACCAGTGTGCAGACCACACATGATTCAACTAAGAGCCGTGAAACGAGACTTACACTTTCATTTGCGTAGTTGTTACACATAGGTTTGATGTGTAGAAAGAAATTTTCGATTTTCATCAATATTATATGTACATGATTACAACGACCTGAAATATCGTTTTTCGGGCGGGAAAAGTAGGTTTATGGAAAATATTTGAGTCCCTTTCTTCCTTAGGATACGAATTTCGATGAAAGATTGAAGATAAAATTCCATAAAATACTCTACTCTTGAGGTAAATTTTAAAATATCCCTTTATAATAGGTCTTTTAATCAAAATGGCATGATAAACACCCAGCGTAAGATGGGTAAATAACTATGTTCAAACGGATCAGCCGATATCCCAACATGGAGATATCTTACCTCAGGTTCGTTTCTTTCCTAACTCTATCATGTATGTACCAAGTTGCTTGAAATTGATCCACGCTTTCCAGAGTTATACTGAAATATACACTCATTCATCAATCTATCGATATGTGTTATCTGGATGGGTGTGCAGTATGGCGCTGCCATTATTTGGGGAAAGTTTACAGTAAATATGATTTTAGTTCAATCTTAATACAGTAGGTATCTAGCTTAACGTTTCATGAATTGAAATAATCGCTTTTGATTCTAGAATATAATTTATAAATGGCTTAAATGCGGGTTGTGTTGAATAAACAGCTGTCAGTAGTTTATATGCTGTGTTCATGTTGCTTAGTTACTATATTCTGCTTATCACGGAATAAAACTTTCTGGATTTTATATATGTAATTACAACCTTATTTCCACTTAATAATGACTATTAATGGTATTATACTTAATGTGAGTTGGCGGTAAAGCTTGTAAAATATTGCACCGTTCCAGCAAACGTATCCGAGCAGCGATTGCTAACTATTAGAAATTAGCGTTACCTATAGACAAAGTATTGCTATTATAATAAGGTTAGAGGTACATTGTAGATACAACACTCATGTCTAGAGGTTCTTTATCAGACAGTTTGTGATATTCCACTGTTTTCACCCAATAGTTCTTTGGGGCTTTCATCCTCATTTTGCCCCTTTTTATATGCTACCCATACTGAATTTGTAAAAATAAAGAATAGAGTCGTGTTTCATGAAGCAAAAAGTCTCCATGTATGGAATTTTATACCTTTTTATATCCAACTTCATTTAAAATAATGTAAAATTTGTACAGGTAAATAAAAATTCCTATTGGATGGTTGGATTGGAGTGTAGCGGCCGAGGCTATATAAGACTTGGACTTACAGCTTTACGTCGTATCCGAACCACATGGACTGTCGCCGGAAATCGAATCCGGCTCTCCCACGCCAAAGACACGCACGCTAATTATATAACCACGAGGAAGCTCATTTTGTATATGAAAATAAACTAAACAGATTTCGAGGTTGTATGACTAGCGTTTCAAAACAAACACGTAGTAATGCAAGACCTTTCAATTCCTCTATCCACCCTTCAGAGTGAAGTTTCACAAAAATTATGTTTATCTTCCAATCTAGATTCTACAAAACTTCAATGTATTACGCCCAACGATGTCGAGAATCTTGTTAAGATCAAGAAAACATTTAATCCCTCTTTCCTGTTCTTAGGTGTTGGATTTTCCAGGATACCACCTTACTCTGAGTCTAGGATTTAAGGCGGCAGACTACTAAATATTTTTGAAAAACTAATAATTTTTCTTTTGCCCGTTTTTCGTAAGTGGAAGGAGGTAATAAAATGTAACTTATCACAATAATAAATAATGTTATTCTACACCCGAAAATACGAATCGGAAGAATTTTCAGTGTTGCCATGCATAGAAATTACACTGTGACCAGAATTTGAATTACTCAAAAATCTAGGTAAAGGCAGCGACTAGAAAAATGAACTCAACGGTAATTGATGACTTATCATGCTGTCTAGGTTTCTTGTTTACTACTTTTTAAATAATATTTGTATTTATTTTATAAAACTTACATAAACTATGATAAAATATATAAGTTATTACAAAATAAATAGAAATATTATTTAAAAGGTAGTAAACAAGGAACATAGACACGATGATAAGTCATCAATTACCGTTGAGTTCATTTTTCTAGTCGCTGCCTTTACCTAGATTTTTGAGTAATTCAAATTCTGGTCACAGTGTAATTTCTATGGATGGCAACACTGAAAATTCTTCCGATTCGTATTTTTGGGTGTAGAATAACATTATCTATTAGTGTGGTAAGTTACATTTTATTACCACTTTCCACTTATGAAAAACGGGCAAAGAAAAATTATTAGTTTTTCAAAAATATTTAGTAGTCTGCCCCCTTAAGAATATTTGTACGAAATTTTAATTTCCTGCCCCGAAGAGTTTTGGAGACCTAACAAAAGACGAGGAAAAGATTAAATCCTCCTTTTCCTTCCCTATTTGTAGCATCTCGCAAAAACTCCGTTTTATCCACAGTGTAGGGCTTGTGAAGAATTTTAAATCTGAATACCCAACTGTGTCGGAGATCTGATTATGAGTGAGTTAGTAGTTCCGACATTAACTAGCATTTAGATTGTAAGACTGATTCAACCTGACATTTCGTGATGATATTCTTTCTATGTTAAGTAAGGTCTTTCAATAAGGCTAAGTAACTTCAAACCAGTTTTTATTAATTGTGTACCATGTGGTAATATTTATTTCGAACTGTTAATTATTAGAGAATTGAAGAAATTACATTTACATAAACATCAACTCATTGTTAAATTATAGTTAATAGTCGTGTAATTTTCCCTCACAGGTTCCTGTGGAAAAGTCTGTTGCCCGGATAGCACCAAGTGCAGAGAGAAGTCAACCCCAAGTTGTGCAGGTCACACCTCGTGTCAGTCTCTCTGCGTCACCAGGCACCAAGGTTTTCACCACAACCCAGGGAGGCAAAGTCACGTTCCACGTTACAGCAAACGCCGCTGCCGCTTCTTCAAGCATTCCTTCTCCAACACAGCCCCCTGTTCTACCAGGACCTTCAAGTACCGCACACACTGCAACTGGTGCTGTTCCTCAGGCCCCCAAGAAACCGTTGCCCCTGGGAAGAGGTGTTCCTCCACCTGTCCCTCCTAATAAACCTGTTGTGCCCCCCAAAAAGGAAGTGGTTGCAAGGACTGTTGTACAGACTGGAAGACCCGATATTGCGGTAGATCCAAACCAACCGATCAGCTTTGAAGTGAAACCACAAAAGGTTGGACCCCAGGGGGTCAAGTTCGGCATCACAATATCCAAAGATAAAATCCACATCACAAATCCTCAGGCCACTTCCTCCAACGACATTGTCGTCTCCCAGGGAGGGTTGGCTAACGCGTCCTTACCCAACCCGGGAAGCACCAGTGCACTGGATAGCAGCCAGCCAATCAGACGGGACCCGCAGGTGGGTGCACCGAGCGGCGAAGTATCACAGTTGTCCCAGTCCTCAGTAGATGTCCAAGGTACCAGTGTTGGTGCCAAATGTGAAGCCTTACCTGTACCTGGCGCAGCGCCTTCCCAGTCCTCCTCTCCTGCTAGTTCTAGTAAAACCCCAGCTACCAATGATGTTCGGAATGGCAGTGTTGTGGCACGCCGTGAGGTTGCACGCCCCGCCTTGCATGAGACACCCGGTCTAGACATGCTCGGCCAGGAGTTAGCTGATTTTCAAGAGATGTTGGTTAGCATGGCTACAGGTAAAAGGGCTTGTTATCTTTCCACAATTTGACTATGCAGTTATGAATAGAAACCTGAAGCCATTTTGATTTCGTTTTTCTATGTTGCTTTTAGGAAGTTTTAAATCCATACAGGATTGTTGTGTTTTGAATGATTGTAGGCATGTGAATTTGTTTAAGTGGCTTCAGATTTTTATTAGCCGCCATGTTTTAGTTTCATAAATGCATAATATTTTTTTCTGCTTTAATGTAGTGTTGCAAACAGTATGTCTTGAAGAAATTTGCTGTTTGTTCGAGTGTGGGCATGTGTGTATAAAGAGAGCATTGGGTCACACTGCATGGTAATTACATCGTAAAGCACTCTTTCCAATCAGACACTATTCCCCACTGTAGTGTGGTGATGTATTTAAGAATCCACTAGATATTTAGTATTATTACTATTATTTATTATATTATATAGAGAAATCAGCACACTCCAGTGGCAACTTATTTTTTTTTTTACATGAGTTGCATGTTCAGTGTGTATGTGTGCGCGTTTGTATGTGTGTGTGTGTGTGTGAGAGAGAGAGAGAGAGGGAGGGAGAGATAATCAAACAAACAAACTTATTCAGATTGACTAAAAAACTGTTACTATGTATGATTTTGAAACAGATATTAGACCAGAAGAATTTCTTTTAGCATTTTAGAACTGTAAATTAGATAGTATAGGAATCTCAATTATTATTGTTTCAGGATATTATATTTCAAAGACAACTTCGTGAGGGAAAATGATGAAGTTTCTGTGACCACTATGTCTCAGTTTTCATTTACATGGCTGTAAGTAGCGATTGAAGTCAAATGATAAAAAGAACATTAATTATGAATTTAAATTACATACAAAACTTTATCACATTTTAAAGTAAGTTTGTTCTAATGCGGCATTGCTTTTTGACGATATAACCATCCTGCATGCGAAAAAAAAAAGCAATAACTAATAAATTAATATTACTTTCTAATGTGTTAAAAGTATGACGTTTAAAACAGCGACTTAATTGTTTAAAGAGTTAATGTGGCCAAAAGTTAATTTGAATTTTATCCGATAGTCCCGCCTTTTTAATTCAATGCGAGTAAGATAGCTCATATACAGTGCTTTCATTTACAAGTTATGTTGGTTACTTCGTGATATATTTCTATTGGTTTGGAAGAAAAAATGGTGCCATAAGAATTCCTAAAATTTCTTAAATATCAGTCTAACACCAAATAAAAACAACCCGTGAGATAAAATTATAATGACCAAATACTTTTTCGGCGTTATTGTATTGTGTATTTGTAGTGTGCGGGAACAAGGGTTAGATTAACAATTTTTGTTTATAATGTACAAATTACTCAGTTTCCTTCTAAAGAATTTTTAATTGTTCTTTCAGTTCATGATTTTCCGTTATTTTTGATTCCCCCCCACCCCCCACATGCTTAATTTTCTTTATACATTATAATGCAAAAATATTTTTCTACAGTAAGTATGGTAATCATAATTTTGAATTACACAATCACTTATATGATATTAATCATCGTTAAATTACTGGAACGTATTGTAAAAGATGGAACAATGTTCACACTGGTTATGGTCAGCGCTCGTATTCTGTTTACTGCTACAATCAGTAAACTATAAATCGTAGTATATGTAACAGGATTAACGTTTCAGATCTACAGTACCCTTTTTAGTCAATATGAAAAGTTGGGAAGGAAACAGCGCGAATAGTATTGAGTAATAATGTACTTGCATAGATTGAAACACCAGCTAACTTTATTGCTTAAAATCTTATGTATTCATAATTGTACGCAAAACTGTTTAATTAATAGTATGCACAAGAAACAAAGAATATTTAATGGCAAACACTGTAGCTGTATTTACTGAATGATTAAATTCCACTTGTTTTAAAAAATAAAACAAATGTTTCGGTAAAAGTTATAGGATACGGAACTTAGAATATAAAAGATATCTTGAAAATGAAATGTTCAAGCTTATAAGATAGTAATTAAATCCAAATGAATGGTGAAAATGGGATGATAACGTAGAAGAACACAAAAATCCGCACTTAATATTGTTTTACCACAACGCAACCAGGTTTATTTCATTAGTTTTACCTTAATTGAAATTAATTAACTCTTAGTTGCAAACCTGTGGTCACCTTCATAAAATATGCTTCACTGACTTATTTTACTACTTTCCACATCCGAAGTTCTCTTTTTATCGATATTGCAATTTTTACTAACTGAATTCATTCATTTTACATATTTTAACGTAACTGCTTACCGAATGTAAACATTAGGTAGGACGGTGACTTAGTGCTAGATTGTTCACCTCTATTATTAGTGTTCTTATTTCGATCTTAAACCATGCAAATTTGTGATAGCCAACATCTTGTTCGTAAGTTTGAGGTAAGTGTCTCGGTATTTAACATTTTCTTTCCACTCTGTAATTCCACCAGTTTTTCGAAAATCATGCACTGGCATTTATATTTTAGCCTCAGGATATTAACGTGAAACTTCACACCAAAATTTCCAGTTTCATTTTACTAGGCATTGAGATATTAGCACCGAAGTGAAGCACAGTAGCTTCGGCGTCAATTTTTCTACTATTTAGATTTGATTTTGAATCTTTCAATTTTGAACAATTATTTGTGTTAACAAAATAATTGAGGTTCCCATGTGATTAAAAACTAAGGTTAGAATAGATATATCTTATAGTGACTAATGGCGTGCCTTACAGGTTCCACACGCCTTGTCTGCTTGGAGGCTTCTGAGATAGCAGGATCTTCTCTTTCATACTATTATGACAGGCCAGTCACTGCATCTGTGTGTAGAAGTTAACCGTTGTACCTAACATTTAGAAAAAAAGGTTAATTTACATGATCATAACTTGTGTGAAGTGAAACTGAATTCGTTAGTGTTTCTTGAAGTTATACATTTTCTCCCATTTAACTTATATTCTTTTTTTTTTCCCTTAAAAATCTAACTTCTCTTAATGCTAGCTTAAAGTAAATATGTAATCGCTGCTTTTTCCTTACCTGTTGGTAACATAAGGTAAATTTTTCAAGTTAGATCGGACTATTGTGAAAACACAAAGATATTAAAGCTGTAGTTTAGTTCTAAATTGGCACGCATGAAGCATTTGAAGAGTCGTTAGTGTTTCTCACACATCATCACAAATTGTAGTCTGTTACGATTTAATAATAATTTCTTACGTCAGAGCGCTCAAGGTAGTAATTATATAGTACGGTATTATATAAAACACTTAAATGGTACTTAAAATTTTGAGGTCACCTCCTTCACGAGGCCTCCGAAGAGAGAGGGTGAGTTTTTCTTTGGTTTTAGAGTTAGGCTCTTAAAATAATGAGGTAAGTGTCTCGATGTTTTCCGGTATTTTCATTTGTTTTCTTACACTCTGAGATGAGTGCAGACTCTCACCCTGTATTTATACTAAAAGACACATTCGTTTTTCATTTAGTATAAGGAGTCACCTCTGAACATTTTTCGGTGCATTCCATTTACACTGTGTGTATAAAAATACTAAAACTGAAGTTCGAATCTGTTAACAAATCATTCCCTATATATATATATATATATATATTCGTTTTTACTTTCGAAAATATGACGCAAAATTTACTTCTCAAAACTCAGGACCGAAAGTCTCCACAAAATGATATTTCACATACATACTTAAGAGATCAAATTCTATCACCATGCCAGACTGGATCCTGATCAGATTAATTCAATGTATGGGTTTTTCCGTAAGTCTACACAAAAGGTTTTGTATAATTATATAGTAGATCAAGGTCTATCATCGGACAATTTACATATATATGGGTTTTTGTTACGAATATATGATACAAAATTTGACCTCCCATAACTCGCGAAATATGTCTCCATATCATGATATTTCACATGTGTATACGGGAGGTCAAATTCTACTACAATGCCAAGTTTGATCTCGATTGAATGAGTTCAGTGCATGGGTTTTGTTTTCAAAAATATGATGCAAAGTTTGACCACCCATTACTCATGAACCCAAAGCTTGCACTATACAATATTTCACACGCTTATATAGGAGGGTGAGGTATATCACCATGCCAACTTTAATCCCAGTCGGAGGAGTCCGGCTGAAATCGTTCGATATAATGTGTCCTTGATTTTTCAGGGAAAAAACACATGAAAGACATTTTTTTTTTTTTTTTTTTTTTTTTTTTTTTTTTTTTTTTTTTTTTTTTTTTTACCTTAATTGTACAAAGATCTTCAAACAATTTTGTGAAGTTCCTCTTAACGATATATTTTTCAACTGCCGTGTGAATGACTTATATGAAAAATAATATTTTTTGTTGATGATTTTGCTTATTTTATTCACTTCACATTGCATGAAAATGATCATGGCACGGCTTGGAAGGTCATGCACTGTCTACACTGCAAAAGTCTCATCATTATAGGTATTCCTTTTCCTTTAAAAAAATAGAGTTGACTAACAAAATCCGCCTTTTGCGGATTGAAACTAAATGAAAAATTACGTTGTATGCTAGAGAATTTAAGGACCTTGTAGAAGAAGCGTGCACCCCATGTGTACAATTTCGTGAGAAAAAGAAATTCAGTTCAGTCGAGAAGTTTCCAAGTAAGGTAATATTACATGGTCTTACTAATTTTAACAAATTGTACAAGGTTTGAGATATCCCACAGCATAGGAGTACAAATTATAGAAGAAAAATGGCACCAGCTTCCCTCTGATTCATGAAATGCAGTTTCTGTGGAGTAATGGGCCCTTCAATTGGCAGTTAATAGTTTTTAAAGTACAGAAGTTATTATAATCAGAATTTTCCTGTTTGAAGTCGGCAGTATACGAAAGTAGACTGTAAGTTTCCTGAGTTTTTGTCACGTTCCAGCTCAAGTAATGTGTTGTATGAGGTGATATCAAAAAGTTTCGAGATTAGTTCTGTAACATGCCAACAGATTACAGCACAAAGCTTGCACAGGGAGTACCGACCTTCATAAGTCAGGTGCCAAGAGACATCGTCCTGTATACATAGGGAGCTTTGCAGAATAGCCACGTGCGTTACCACGTCTGCGGTTTCATCGTGGACAACAAGTTAGAACGAGCGAATGTGAAGTTCTGTGTGAAACTTAGCAAATCCGCCACAGAGGCACTTGACATGATCGGCAAGTGTACAGCGATACTGCAATGAGTCGTTCGAGGTGTTTTGAGTGGCACGCGCGCTTCAAGAGCGGAAGAAAATCACTGAAAGAGGATGGAAGATCACGACGACCTTCGGCGAGCACAACACCCAAAAAGATTGAAACATTAGGCAACATGTGCATGAGGATCGTCAGAGAACAAGGATCCACAACATTGCTGCCATTGTTGGTGTGTCATACGGAACAGTGCAGGCAATCTTCACGTGTGATTTGAACATGCGCCGTGTTGCTGCCAAGTTCGTCCCCAGGCTGTTGACCCAAGGGCAGAAGGAACACTTCGTCGAAGTCTGGCAAGAATTCCGTCAACGTGCCGTAGATGACCCGTCCTTATATCAACGATCATCACTGATGACGAAACGGGTGTATGGGTACAACCCTGAGATAAAGCAATAGTGTTTACAGTGGAACAACTCATCATCTCTACGACCGAAAAAGGCGAGGCAGGTTCGCAAGCTCGACCAAATGCATGTCATCATGTTTTTCGATATCCGCGTCATTGTGTATTACGATTTAATCCGCAAGTGCCATATCATCAATTGCGAATTCTACTGCCAGGCTTTAAGGCGTCTGAGGGAAGACATTCGGCGAAAGCAACTGGATATCTGGTGCGCGAAAAACTGTCTGCTCACAACGACAATACATCGGTCATCGTGCTCTCCTTACACGTAAGTTTTTTGTCTCTCCTCACAAGATGATCTCACTTCCGCAAGCACCCTACTCGCCAGATTTAACTCCTGTAGACTTCGGCATCTTCCCGAAGCTGAAGATTCAACTCAAAGTTTGTTGTTTGGATACCATTGCGGAGATTCAGCGCGAATCGCAGAAGATTATTGACACGCTTCCAAAAGAAAACTTCAAGGACCCACTCCAACAGTGGCAGAAACGCTAGAAGCGCTGTATTACTGTACAAGGTGATTATTTTGAAGATGAAAGTTTGTAAATGTAGGTAAGTATTTTTAAACAGAACTAGTCTCGAATATTTTTGATACCGCCTCGTATGTTATCAACAGTCAAGTGAATTAAGTATTCTTGCTCGGTTTCGTAACAGTCCAGCTACATTTGACTTCACAGTGCAACACATTAGGGGATAACTAGTATCATCTTCTGTAGTGATCTATAAAGTTGCAAGAATAATTTATATTATTTTTATTGTGAATGAAGTGATAGGCCTCTGTAGATTGAAATCCACAAATTCGAGAAATTCTAAACCTCATGAATGTATAAATTATTGAAAAGCTGAGGAGTAACTGAGTAACAAGCTTTTATAGTTCCGTGTGTAGTTTATATATAATCTCAGTGCGTGAAAGGGAAATTAATAAAGTTGTTGATTAATTTGAGGTTTTTTCATCATAACGTGAGCCTAAATTGTTCTGTTGCTATGTTTCTGACAGCGTGCTACAACTTAAATGATCTAGAATGTAACTGTTGGCTGTGTTTTGATTAGACATTTAACAGATTTCGTTCCCCCTCCTCCTTACTTCAGATCAAAGTTTCCGTTGTTTTCTTGTGTGTGCTTCACACATGTGTAGTACACCTAAAGCAAAACAAATCTAATTTGAATATATGTACGCACTGTTATTTATAATATTCCTAATTAACACATGGTACAATAATCATGGGTTGTAACAACACTGCATCATCTTTTTGGTTATGGATTTTTCAAGTCACTTTATTGCACACTTAAAATAATTTGATTCATGTAAGAAGATAGTTTCCTGATTTTATATTCAATATCACAAGCATGAGTCGCTTTTGACATACGACGTGTGATGATATTTTTTCTTAATTCCTTGTAATAGCCCATGTGCATAGTAACATAAAAAACTTTTGATTCTTCTTATTAAAATAATAATTTTTATGCTGCAGATTATATATAAGTATCCAACCGACTAAAGATAAATTTTTCAGGCTGTCGTTTTTCATTTATTTATTTATTAATAATTAATATTTTTTCTTAGTTAAAATATTATATAATCATGTTTGGTTGACAAAAAGTTCATCCGTGTTAGAGTTACTGTTAAAAAAATTAATAAAAAAAAATCTGTGTATTTTTCGTTGAAAACTGGTAGCTAATCAAGATGATACTCAGGTGAGTATTCTAAACTGTAAATTACATTACTTTTTTTTAATGACTAAAGAACAAATATCTGGCTTTTTAATGGCCGATAAACTTAACTTCATTTTGAACAGTACGTGTTGTTGGTTGATTTTGAGTTTAGCGTCCCGTGAAAGAGCGAGGCTATATGAAAAGTTGACCTACAGCTGAACGTGGGATCTGAAGCACACGAGCTTGTACGGGGAATCGAACCCAAGTTTTCCGCGGCGGAGAAACGTACGCTAACCATGTAGCTATGAGGAAACAACGTTTTAACTTAAATGTAATTTTTATAAACTTCGGAATGTATAAAGATTTTTTTTTTTTTCGATTTAATTGCTAGAAACATGTCAACATTTAAAACTTGTTTTTCATCGTAATGTAGCAACATTGAAAATAATTTCTAATAGGTGTACTATACAATACAATGAATGTTTGACACTGAAACGTTTTCGATCACAGTGAACACACATGTAATCAATTTTCGTATATTCCACTTTGAGAAAGGCACATAAGAATCATATACTATGTAAATGTACTTTCCTATCTCAGTTTTTGGAAAAAGATGTTAATGTAGGCACAATTAGGCATCTAGTAATTTGTCGAACTTTCAATTACATACTCATGCAAAACTAAATCTGATACATGTTTTCTAAAATTAGTTTATTTAAAGTTTTACCTTGAGATAAAAATAATCATCCCTGATCACTTTCAGTGTTTTTTAATGTTTATTGTAACTACAAATATAGGGATACTAGCTGTGCCTAACAGAGTACAATAGTGTAAATATTTATTGTGTAATCTTGCGTATGTATGCTGTATAACAATCACACCATTTAACCGTTGAGAAAATTGAGATAAGGATCCAATGTAGTACACAGTAAGCTAGGAAGAGTGAACGCATAATGCCAGAATAAGACATTCTTGTGTGAAATACAGCGTCAGGGGGATTTCATAATTCGATCCATGTCAAGTTGAAAAGGTAAAAATACATGATTTTTCGCTAACAGCATATGACTCGTGTGTGCTTCGAGTTTTAAGATCATATAAACGAGAATGCATGTGTGTGCAGTAACAGAGCATGTATATTTTAATGAGCTGAACAATATGCGTGTGCAACCTCATGACAGCTCCTTGACAAAAGGAATGGCTTGCTTTTACTGTCAGTTTTGTATTTTAAGTTTTTCTTCCTATGACGGTTCATTCAAGAGTTACGTAAAAGTAATCATATTTATGTATAACTCTTAATTTCTGTTGCTAGGTTCCTCTGACATAGCTGCGTCCAGTACAAGTTCCTCCCCTGCTCAAGCTGCCAGCTCTGTAGATGATTCCATTTCCCCCTGTGTGTCCACATCTGCTGCAATTACACCTGATGAAAAGAAACTAACTTTGAATTGCTGTTTATCTTCCAAATCCCCAGTTCAAGAAGACTCTGGTAAAAGGTAAATAAAAATATATTTATAGCTCGCGATTTGTATTTTTATTTTTTACGCGCTAGTAATATTAAACTGTACAGAATAATGTATTCTTAAAAACTTGTTCGTTTAAACTAATTTATTTTGTATCACATCCTGTGTGCTCTATAGGCTCATCTAGATTATCCTTACCAGTAATGAACCAAGAACCACGTTCACGAAAGACGCGATACTTTGTATTCCTAGTAGAACCTTGAATTTTTCTAATTTTTGTACTAGTTTTCGTGAATTTGGCGCTCTTTATCTATGTGAATAAGAGACAATGTCCACTTCCACGAAAGTAGGCAACGGGAATTAATTTTTGAAGAACACTTCTCCAAAATATAATTGCACGTTTGAATTTTTGTAAGTCCCTTATAATTGTCAGTCTGGCAATAGTGTACTCGAAGGGAAAAACTCGAAGTAGTGAAGCATTCCCAACACAACCTGTTGTTTGTTGTTTGGAATATTCAGCTTCTGTTTTGTTACTTAATGCAAAGTAAATTTCAGAACAAAATAGTACTATGGCAAAGGCAGAAAAAGTTTGTTGTAGTTATAAAAAACACACACACTTTTTGGCATACACACACATATACAAGGTGGTTACTATTAAAGTGCCACTATTTACGGCGAGCCAGTGCGGGCTGTAATCAACATATTACATTGAAATTTGGTAAATATACTAATGAGACGATGCGGAAGAGAGTTATGCTGGAAAAATATTAGTTCCACTTCCTGCCACTAGGGGAGAATGTGGCGCTGTATAGGTAATGCGCATGTGGAAATGGTCCTGAATGTATGGATAAGACGATTATCTAGGTCAAAGATGTCAAACATGTAAGATAAATGTAATAAAACTAAGTTGAAGAGTAAGTGATTGTAACAAATGGTGCAAAGGGACCACTTTAGGAACAATGTGAGAGTAACAAAAGGTGAAACTTTATTTCCATTTAATGGTAACGAAAGGTGCAAAGGGAATAACTTTATTAACATTAGCAGTTACAGTAACAAATTTACACAACATGCTCCGTATGGCTACCAGACATTTCGACGATATGTTCATCCGCAAAATGGCGTGCGGAACAGTTGGTCCCGCAGCAGTTTCGGCGAAATTGTTGCGACATGTCGCTTTATGTTGTCCTTGAAATCCGCCAGCGACTTGACATTTTACTGGTAGACCCAAGTTTTTAGATATCCCCACAGCCAAAAATTACACGGATTTAGATCGAGAGATCTTGTTGGCCACGCATCTGGAAAACCTCGGGAGATATTGCGATCAGCAGTAAAGGTTTACGAAGCAGTTCTTTCATGTGGCGACCGATGTGCGGTGTTGCCACATCTTGCATGAAAACAGTCGACTTGAAACATTTGGTGCCTGTAACGCAGGAATCACATGTCGCACTAAAAGGTCCATTCAACGTGCTGATGTCACGGTACAGGTGACAGCACCTTGGGGTGTTATCTCTTCAAAGAAAAACGGGCCAATATTGAAAGTTCCTGTGAATCCGCACCACACAGTCATGTACGCAGCGTGTCATGACTGTTCTTGCACAACATGCGGATTATATGAACCCCATACCCGACAGTTTTACGTGCTCATTGACCTTTGTAGTGTAAAATGTGCCTTAACAATTCAGAGGATACCCCACGGCCACATGTTCTCCACTTCCATCTATGCCAAAAACCAAAAGGGAAACTCAAGACGTTGCGGTGGACCTTGGGGTTTCAGTTGTTGTGCTGTGTGAGTCCTGTTAGGATACCAGTGTAAAATGATTCTAAGAAATTTCCTCACTCTTGAACATGGGATAGTCCGAGCACTGGTAGTGGAATATAGACCAGATGCTGCGTGGTCCACACCAGCCACAGCAACCTCGTTAACAATCTCCGTTGGAATGGGTCGTCTTCCTCTTCCTGCAGCCACATGAAACTCACCCGTTGTATCGAATTTCAGTACCATCTTTAAGCCATTTTTTTTATAGGGTTCCTCTTCTTATTCCTTTCATACGCCGATATTCCCTCAATGTTGCATTATAATTGTTCCCGTTATGATAGATCAATTTTAATTACAGTTCATGGTCTCTTTTATCAGTAGCCATGCTCCTTCTCACGCGATCGTGTGTATGAGCTGTGAGCTTGCTTGTGTTACGGCCTGTACAGCGCCACGTTTTCCCCTAGTGGCAAAAAGTAGAACTAATATTTTTTCCAGCGTAATACGCTTCCACGTGGTCTCATTAGCATATTTACCAAATTTTAATACAATATGTTGATTATAGCCCGCACTGAACCGCCATAAATAGCGGAACTCTTGTTGCAACAACCCTGTAAAAATACATATAAACAATGTATTTTTATTCATCTGTCGCAGAGACTCCGCAATCTTCTAATACTAAATCGAAGTCGCCATTCGAACTCGTTTAAAAAAATAACAAACCTATTTTTTATACCAAACATACTTCACTAAACTTCTATCTTTATAGGTTTTACAAACGTCTTTGCTCAAAAGCATTCCCAAAATATGCTAAGTTACTGTTGTGTACAATTCGAATAAAAGTTGAAATGTTAACATAAAACTAAAAGACTTTTGTATTCTTTTTTATGATAACTGAAAGACATGCGTACAGAAAAAAAAAAAAAAAAAAAAACTATATCAACAGCAAATCTTTCGCTGTACGTGGTTTCATGTCATAATTTTAAAAATATATCTACCCCTTGTATTTAAACAGCATTTTAGTTATGGTTTGTCTTTCGCACACAGGTACATAGTTTGCCGATTTTTTTTTAAGTCGGAGGAGAGGGTAAAAGAGAGGAAATTTCGAATTAGCTTAATTGAACCATTAAGACATTTTCCGTAGTAGCAATGTTCAGAAATGTTAGGGGGGGGGGGCGGTGGCTCAGTGGTAGAGCGTTCACCTCTGGTGCTTGGGGTCCTGGGTTTGATCCCAGCCCCCGCCAAGTGAACTTCGTGGTGGACAAACACCGTGTGCGTGGGTTTCCTCGGGGTTCTCCCACTTTCTTCATTCCACCATTTCATTCATTACTCATCATCACCGTCTCCTTTAGCCTAACCGGCATATCCGTGGGACGTAAAACTCAGATTTCATTTCATTTCATTTCAGAAATTTTAGGGTGGGATAAGGACCTCTACACCCTTCGTGGCTAACGAACCGTCCACACACAAATAACTGTCGTTCTGCAAATGCGGCAAACAAAACCGAATGCATTATTTTTCAAGTATTGTAAAAATAGTAAAATTTTTATCATTTGGA
Source organism: Thermobia domestica (assembly GCF_964235325.1). Taxonomy (NCBI): domain Eukaryota; kingdom Metazoa; phylum Arthropoda; class Insecta; order Zygentoma; family Lepismatidae; genus Thermobia; species Thermobia domestica. Next base: position 81,365,558 of record NC_137459.1, read on the forward strand.
TAGACGTGATTCGAAATTGTCGGCACTGTTTGTATCAGTGGATCCACTGTTACTACCATCACCTAAGTTTATTAACAGCATTTGCACGCGTTCCTTTAGAATTCCCTCAAGTTGACGTGCATCCTTAAAATAACGACAGTGTGAGATTGACGACGTCTACCCATTTTTTACACATCTTGAATAGCTTCTCTAATTAAAACTTCAACACCTGTCAATTTTAATGTTGAATTATTATTTATGCATATTTCTGAGTATTATCTGCGTCTGTGGCCTTTAGCCTTCACGTATGAGGGATGACACTCGGCGAGCACACTGCGCGGGAAAGGGGAAAGCGGCCTAGGACATACATGTTAGGTACCATCCCAGCATTTGCTTGATGTGAATGAGGAAAACCCAGGAAAAAAATCACTCAGGTTAGCTGGCCTGAAAAAGTTACGTCTTTTCGAATGAGTGACCCACTGGGAATCGGCCCCAGAGCTGCTCGCACCACAACAGAGAGCGTTACCGACTACCCCACGCGAGGCCACATGTTGATTTTTTGTTCGCAAATAGTCAGTCGAAATCAATTGAATAGCATTAAATTGACAGTGATACAGAGGCATCCGAATTATTTTCTGGCCATGCCTTCGTGCTACTCCGTTTGTCTGGAATTTGGGTTTCATAGTGTTCACTAATTCCAGTAAATGAAATGAAATGAAATTTTCCAGTTTAACATATGAAGTTTTCCAGTTTTGTCCGTGGTGTCTATACACGTGATATCGAATTGCTTCCTCCGTGAAGTCATCTATAGTTGATTTTAGACTTTCTCGTAACCTTTTTACCTGTCTATGAATTTTTCTACCGTGACGCAGACAACAGTTCTTTCACTGACTTTTAAACATCTGGAAGTGCGCTTGATCACCTGTTCTACGGAGGAAAGGGGACCTTTTTCGTCTTCGAAATAGAACCGAGCTTTATATATCTGATCCACTACTGTATGTTGAACTATTTTTGTTTCTCGTTGTTGTTCCAGGATTTTCAATTGTCATATGTATCTTTTGTCTATTTTGTAAGTACGGCACACATTGAAGCTGTTCACAATTAACAGCTATTATTATTATTAATAATAATTTGCAAAGAACTCCTAAAATAGCACACACTAAAAATAGTTTAAAATAAAAAAAAAAAAAACTATTTGACAGCCATGCTAAAACAACAACAACAACAAAAAACAATTATTTGACTAGATTCACCACTGAACTACTGGCAACAGCGCGGCCAGTAACCTTAGTTGCCTAGAAACAACGTGAAAGAACATTGCAGTGATTGGCAGTTCTCCACTTCGTTTTGTTTACAGCACGCGCAGCTATCTGTCAGACACCAGAATTCCTTAACTGCACAAACTTTTGATACCAACTGTTTATATCTCATTTTTTTAAATCGTAACGAATCTAATGCTGCGCTGTAATCACAGCTCGAGTTAACTTAAAACGGACCATATAGAATGTCTAATGCTATGACGCTATCTCGGAAACTGGCCCTACAATAATGATAAGAAGCGAAACTTGGATAGTTGTCTCTGCTTACGGTGTGGGTTTTGACGTGTGAGAAATAAATTTATTATTACGAGAGCGTTTTTTCAACCTCCGTCAAGACACCAAAGAAGAACCATGTAAGATGATGAAACGCAGATTAGTCAAGTTTGTTCATTGGAGATTACACATTCACTATGCCAAAAGATAAACTCTGGTCTTCACAGTCATTGTAGAATAGTGAGCGTGAAACCGTATTTAGTGCAATCGAAGCGCCCTCCAAGGGTGCGCTACACGATGTAGTTCGATTTCTCTAGGCGGAAGGACATGATTCTCTAGGCAGCCTCAATTCATTGTCGAATGATTTAAGGATTACGACGGAAATCTGAAGTGATTGCTGTGCGATAGGTGCTACAGAGAGTTTAAAGAATTACCGACATACAGAGCGAAAGTAGCCAAGGGTGGAAATCTGTAGCGGATAACGACTTTGATGAACACGTGAATCATATGGTTCGTGAAAGGGGCAGAATATGGCTTCTGAACTAGTCTGGGTCTGATCTTTGTATTTCGGAGGAATCAGCAGCCATCTTTAAAAATAGAATTACATCACGTAGTTCACATTTGGCGGGCGTATCGTTTGCACTCTGTATATGTTTTCACACTCGCTATTCCATAATTATTGAACATCAGAATCTCTCTTTTGGTATGGTGGACGTGCGATCTCCAGTGAACGTATTTGACTAATCCGCATTTCGCCACCTTACGTGATTATTTAATCATTCATTTGAATTTGTCCTTAGTCTATTTGTATGCGGAAAAAATTGTGTGTATTAGAAATTTAATATTTCTGTGGAGATATACTTGTTTTAAAGAAATAATCGATCTATTTGTGTTTCAGCTCCCAGCATTGTATTAACCTAAATGAACAGGATTCATTAGGCCGAAATCCTCTTTATTATGCACTTCTTCATGGTAATGAAACGGCAGCTACATTCCTCATGAAACAAGGAGCAGCACTGGGAATAATTACAAAAGTGAGTATGTCACCGTTTTTTTCTGTGTAGCATCATGTGAAAAAGAAAGAAACGTTTGATGTAGTATTTCAGCGAGTGAAAAATAAAACTTGTTAAAGAAGTGTTGAGAGATTATTGGGACACAAGATTTTAGTAATATTAGTGTTATTTAATTAGTATTTTTTTCGCGATATCAGTAACTTCTTAATGGATGAATGTTGAGTTTTTAAATTTTATTTTATTTTAATGCATGGCGCTTTGAACCAGAATATTATTTTAAAAGAAGCTTTACTTTAGATTTCATACGAAATGATAGTATCACATTAGAGTTATGTTGCAGAAGTTTAAAGAAAAAATTTGGAGAATTAAAAAATGTGAAACAATTTCTTTTCTCTCTCTCTCTCTCTTTTTTTTTTTTTCTTTCTTTCCTGTATTATTCTAGCAAATTTACAATATTCTGATTAACGTAGGTGTCGGTCAAATGCTGGATATGTTTTCTACCAGTCTCGTAGTAGAAATATTAATATTGAGTAGAAACGTTTAGTAATTTAGTTTTTCAGTTAACATATACTTATCAATGTCAACTCACTGGTTTCATGCAGTTATTTAATTGAGATATTTGTATCTGTTTTCTTTAAAGGATAATTCAACAGTTCTTCACGCAGCTGTGCAGTCTGGCAATGTTAAGTGTGTGCAGGTAGTATTAGATGCACTAGCGCAAAAATGTTATCATCAGATATTAAATGAATACGCCCAAAATTCACCATACTCTGCTGAGGATTTCCCACGTGTATTTACAAGAAAAGATGACAACGGAAAGACTCCACTTCACATAGCTGCAGCATTAGAAAAAGATGATTGTCTACAGTTATTGCTCTCATACTTCTCTGATTATTTTCTTGATGTTCTTCATAAAGACGAGAAAACAGTACATGATGTTGCATCAGAAGCTTGCAAGAAATTCCTGCTTTCATTAAACAGTAAGTAGTGTGAGCTATGTATTTTCCTTACTTCGGAAATATTAACACATTAACCGCAAAGCCCCAAAATCAAATGTTTTATTGTGGGGCCAGCAGCGTGTACTGGCCTCTTGAAGAATATCGGCATGAAGATAACATATTTACACAGGCTCCCAGTAATGAACCAAGTATTCAAGAAAGAAAGAAAAAAAAGCACATGGCGCGTGAAGTGTTAAGCGCATGCGAGCCTCAGCGTTAGATTGGGACTGAAAAGAGCACCTTACCGTAGACCATGCCAGATGCGGCATTATATGTGTTCGCGCTGTTAAATATATGCATCTTAATTGGCAAACTAGGTACTAGATTTGTCATTTGTTCTAATAGATCTTCTATTTATAAAGGATTCAACTGTCTGAACTGATTTTTCTTGAGAAATAACTTGAAAATTTAAGACAGAAGTTTTACTAGTTTAAAGACTTCGACTTCCTAAGTACATGACCTGTTCATTTAATGCAGTTCTTTTTTGAGAGGGTTACTTCACCCACTTTTTTCTTTCTGTTGCACTTACTTTTTCCTTACACTTTCCGAAACCTAAAACCACATAACAGTTTCTTTTGTGGACCGAAAGCGTTAATGAGAAAATTCGAATCTGAAAATAATAATAATAAAAGCCTGTCCATAGCAAATTGAAATATTAATTCGATTTAATACATTTAGTGTAGCAAACTGTTAATAATTTAACTTCAAAAAAATTTAAAAATTTAAAAAAAGGAAACGCTTCCGACGTTTGCACTGTTATATATAAACAGTGTCTTACCATGAGTTGGTTGTTTAAGGGAAGGTGGAATAGGAAAGCTTGTCCTCTCATGAAAACATGCTAAATGCCCCGCTGATACACTTAGTAATCGTGTATGTTTTATCCACACGACTATTTGATCTGAAAACAATTGGAGATAAAGTATCGAAAGTATCACAAAATGAATCCTGCGATACGAAGAACATATTTAGGACACAAATCTACCAATTCCCTGACATTTGTTCTAAAGATATTTTAGTGATAATTTGTTAATATGTTTATTTTGTACTTAAATCTCCACTTTTTTTCCTGATATATTTACACGTGATTGTCCAGAGTATTTTTTGTTTATGTATTTTATTTATTTTTTTCAAATCAAGATAATTTTCCTGTCATGGCTATAGACCAAAGATGCCAGTCTGCCTATGAAGATTCGTACTGATAGACTCGTTGAAAACGGGGAATGATTCGTGTAATGTAGTGAAAGGTCAAATTTCAAAATTTGTCACCGCTAACCCGTAATGTACCACTTGTGTATATTATATATGTATATATTTATGGCAACGAGTGAGTCAATTTTTCCCATTGAGTTATTATTTTGTTTCTGCTTATATTTTGTTATTGTATTCTCCTTTTCCGTGAATTTCACCACTTCAGTATTGACGGGAAAAGTTCCACATAATGAGGTCGATACAAATACCGCATATGTGGACTAATAAATAAAAATACTTCTATGTTTTATTTTTTCTTCCTTTTTTTTCTTTTTAAGATGATACCAATGAAGGAATAGGACATCATTGTACGGTTATTATGCGTCCAGAAAAACATGGCAGCTGGTATCAAATTGGTGGTTGTACAGTTGGAAAAGGCATGACATGGCAAATGTTAACACAAAAGCTTATTGCTCTTTCATGTGATCATTGGGAGTTAATCTCAAAGTAAGTACAAACACTGTAAAGTATCTTGTAACATCTTCAAAACAACCGTATATCTTCATCTTTATTTAACTCATTCTGCATCATTGTAGCAGCATGCATTAAAAAACCTTTCTGTTAGTAAAACAGGATCAGGATCTATTTGACTAAATCGTCTCGAAAGTCTTTCGTGACAGATGGCTTCGTTACGTAATATTTTTGTAACAAGGTTGTTTCCTTCTACATATTTCTCTTCCTCTTCTGTTCTACATGACGCTACAAAGACGTACAGTTCGTTGTATACTAACTTATTTCGAATGCTATAGAACCGAATATGAAGTAGTTGTGCGATGTTATTCACTTAGATCCGAATTTAGTTTTCTTTTTTCTCAGGAAAAATTCTGTTGCAGATGATTTAAACTAAACTTTTGTTCTTTGGTGCTAATAAAGTTCTTCGAGTCTCAGGTTTCTATAAAAGTATCTACTTCATGGTCATTTTCTTGAAACCATAAGTGGTCCATTCGCCTTTATCCATTACTTATCTACGTGAGTTAGTAAGTATATTGTTATGTAAACAAAGCATGATTTCGACGATGAATGTAACACATTGTCATACTGTAAATACTTGAAAGAATAACTTAATTTCCGACTAATGTGTTGGAATGGTGACGCTGGATTATGTTGTTTGCATTGTGTGAGAACTTGGTTATCGAAGCTAACATTCCATATTCTCTTGCGATTCGAATATCCATAAACTCATTATATACAATAAATATATGTCAGTGATTAATAGATAAGAAATGTAGCCGAGTTTTAGATATTTAACGTCCACGCTAATAATTAGAAAATGGATTATATTGTACAGTTGTAAATATGAAGTTCGATCCGACATAACTGGTTCTGTTCATTTTGATGACTGTTTTTAGATATATCAGGTTTTTTTTTTTTTTTTTTTTTTTTTTTTTTTTTTTTTTTTTCAAAAAAATAAGGACCAAATTGAAACTACTGTTTTCATTGTTATGTAGACTTGAGTTTTTAAATATTTAATAAAATACCTTGTCTTTATTTTCAGAGGGCTTGAACCAACAAAAAAAGATAAAAGAAGATCCAGTTGTAATCTAAATGATAGCAAGGGATATCAAGAATTAGGCCTTTCTTCAAAAAGTATTGTAAGATTTGAAATCGCTAATTATCATTGGCTGGATGTTAAAGAAAATAGTTTGCTTCCATATGATGTAATACAGAATTCAAAATGCAGGGAAATTAAGATCATTCTTGCATGTGACTCACATTTAGACGGGTTGGCGTATGAAATATTGGTTCCTCTGCCCTTGCTGCAGAATTACGTTAGATTGGTAAGTACTTTCAGTTTATTAACATCCATTTATTTTTCCTTCATTCACTGTTAAAATAAATAATTGTCTTGTTATGTTATCTGAAAATTGTAGTTCATCATCACTAACAATTGCGATGGGAAATTTCATTTACTGCTATGATAAAATTCCAAATATATTTGCTTTTTCAATATCGCTTAACGTAAGTATAATTTCCACAAACAAACTTATTGCGAAATCGACAGATGATCAGGATGAAACTGCTAGAGAATAGAAGTTCTCATATCAGGTTAGAGGCTTTTAAAAGCAACTGTATATAGCAGAAATAACCGAGAAAAATGTTTTTGTTATTTATATTTATGTGTGTATAACGCGCGTCCTGAGTTTAATAGAGAAAAACAGTAAAAAATTATACCTCTTTATTTACTCGTAACACAATTTAGTCTTAAGTTACTTCTTTACTCGTTGGTCGTAAACTTGTTCCTATGTTAAAGAAGACGGAATAACTTGAATGATTACCTATAAAAAACTTGGATGTAACTTGTAAGTTTATCTATTTCGTGATGCATAACTTGCCATATTTAGGATTAGGAATTAGATTTCTGAGCTTCCGGCATCTGTGGCCATGTGAGCCCTTCACGTATGAGGGATGACGTTTCTCGGCAATCACACTATCCAAGGAAAGGAAAGAAAGCGGAATGGGACATGTATGTTAGGTATCATCCCGGCATTTGCCTTTTGTGAATGAGAAAAATCCAAGAAAACCTCACTCAGGACTGCTCGCTTGAAAAAGCTTATAGGCTCTACAGTTTTTCAACCGAGTGCCCCCACCGGGAATCGACCCCGGAACCGCTCGCACCAAAGGAGAGAGCGTTAGTGACCGCGCCACGTGGGGCCTCTTGCCACATTTAATTTTTCCCTGATTTTCTCCGTGAATGTTACTAAAATCATTCCTGGTTATCGAACAGTTAGCACGATTTACTTAGGTACTCTGGGTGTTTTTATATATATATATATATATATATATATATATATATATATATATATATATATATATATATATATGAACATAGTTTCTATTAGTCACTATTTAAAGCAAAGCAGAAAAGCAAAAAGAAGAAAAAGTTTTACCAATGACTTGTAATTATATAAGTATGTAATTTTAATTTGACCTTTTACATCGAATGTTGCCTACCAGTTTCGGGTGCGTGTCTGTGACGTCAAGGAATTAACTTAATTGTAAATAGTGGTATTTAATTTGGTACTGGAAACTTACGGCAGGCTGCCTAGTGGTTGAGCTTTCATCTAGTTCAATCCCAGGCCAGCATTTGAGCTTATAATCCACAACATCGTGTCCGTGAGCGTTCTAAAGTTCTTTCGTTTCTTCTCAATATCTTTATTTCACCGATTCTTCCATCACTAAATTTCTTTAGCCTCCAGGGCGTAACTACAAGACTAAAGGTTTAATTTTTATTTATTATTTATTTTACAGATTGAACAATATAAAAATTTGGTCTTCTATGGTCCAAGATTAGTTGGAAAAACACGATTAGCCACAAGGTTGGTAGAGCATTTGTTATGGAAACACCGCTGTGAAAGGAGAAGGATGGTTGTGTGTTATTTGGAATTTCGGAAGTACAATGCCAGTAATACAGAACAGTCTTCAAAGAATTTCCATTCTGAAACTGAAGTCATTGAACACGATGATGATGAACCAGTGGAAGTAATATTAAATCACAGACTGAAAATTACGCTTGAAGATGTAAGCAAAGCACTTTTAGATTGTGGATTTTTAGCAACAGTACCCACCTTTACAAAGGATGGAACAGTTCCAGTTGTTGTACTAGATAATATTTGCAAGGAAGTTTGTGTTTCTGACCTAGGAATTGTAATAAACAAACTAGATAAACGTGGTGTAATGCATCCTTTGAAATTGGGGAAAGAAGGACATGAAAATATTTATTACATAAATCCTTCGTCCTATGTTATTGCCACAATGGATACTTCGGGGTAAGTGTTATTACTTTTTGCAGTCCTATGCTATTGTTTTTTAAACGTTAAGACTTGTAGATCAAAATAATAGTAAGCAGGGCTCGTCGAAGAAAGAAAGAAAAAAAAAAGACAGACATTGCATTTATTTAGCATAGGAATACATTTATTTAGAAACTAGGAATCCTAATCAAGTAAAAGTATGTGTCTGGAGGGGCAAGATGAGGATTGAAAGGTTATCGTTTCTAGTTTTATTTGTTTGGTGAACGGTAGGGTTGAAGAAAAACCTTAGGAAAATCCAGTGGAATCCAGTGTGATGGGTTTTCTTAAATCGTATGTAAACTATTGGTCTAATATGCTTAAAATATATGAGAAATATAATGTCTTCGTAGGGAAATGTTGACCATCCAAAACACATTTCTATTGCGTGGATTAAGGCCCAGAAAAATAACTACCGTCTCCGGGTGAGTTTTAAGGCATGCAAGGAACTTAGTAACACAGTTGCTAAGCATGGTACCAAGAATAAAACCGACAATAATACTACATGGCTGTAACTCGAACAATCTTCCAGCAGACATGCTTGATACAAAAAGAAAACTCCGCGGGAGGACCTCGTTACAGATGAGAGAGGGAAAAAATGCTCTAGAATTTGAAAATCGATCTCTACCCTGTTACACTACTACTTTCGATATTTATTTAATTTCAAGCAAGATCAATATTCCAAGAGTTTCATGCGAGGTAATGGTTTACAGCTGGTGGAAGAGTCAGACAATGTGGTGGTGAAGTGGTCCCTGTAATTGAACTGTTGTTCGCAGGCCAACCCTCAGCTTTTCATGTAGGGCAAATTTTTTTACCGTTGGGTTTAATCAGCTCGAAGATTAGAAACAAAAGGAACAAAGTAGACTTAGAGAAAACAATCTGTCGTAGAGGTTTTAGTATTAATAGCAAGTTCGAACCCATAAATTTCCTTCAATTTTTTATTTATTTCCTTTTAAGTTGCTATTTCTTGTACTCCAGAAAAATAGAAAATAGTCAGATGGTTCTTTCTCTCATTTAAGATTCAAGTCGAATTAAGAGTAAGTTGATAAAAAGGAACAAAAAGACATTGAGAAATTTATTCAGTTTCATTGCTTTGAAGAGTAAACATGTGTTATTTTTGTTTCAAATAAGCTTTAGTAATTCAGAAACACAGTAGATAATATACCTTTTAAAAAATAATCTTCATAGTAAGAGTATGTGTGATGTATATAGGTTGGGCAGGTAACTTTGCGCCCACTCAATCTTACTATATTGCCGCGGTGGCTCAGTGGTAGATGGCTCTGGTGCATGGGTTCCTCGGTTTGATCCCAGCTCGCGCTAAGTGAACTTTGCGGTGGACAAACACCGTGTACGTGAGTTTTCTCGGGGTTCTCCTGTTTCCTTCCAGTACCTTTATTCCACCATTTCATTCGTTTCTCATCATCACCTCTCCTTTAGCCTAACCGGCATAACCGTGGGGCGTAAAACTCAAAAGATTTCATTTCATTTTTTAAAGATTTTCATTTCGTTAATTGAAATGTGGTTGATCCATGAATTATATATTAAAACAAAAAAAAACTGTAATTTGTAGATACAAGAAGAACGCAACGACTGATAGAATTAAAGCATCATTTTAACGGTCCTTTAAAAAGACGCTAAATTTTTGAAGAAAAAAGTAAAGAAATGCATTTCTAATTGTTTATTCACTTCAAAATTGTGTAAATACTCTTTTAAGGTTATTGATGAGGACGTACATTTCATTACGAATCGTTGATCTGCAAATATCAATAAAAAGTATCGGTTCACTATACTATCTATGGTCAAGTACAGAACTAAATAGTGGTAGATAAACGTTTTATACGTAAGTGTATTAATGAAATTTAAATTTCAAAATATTACACTGATATGCCACTGAATTAGGTTTACCTACCTAGTACCAAATCGGCCCCATTCTGGCCTTAAGAACTCCAGCGACAAGGCAAGGTAATGACATCACCAACTTCTAGACATCGTCTGAAGGTATTCCAAACCATGCATCTTCCACAGCGGCCCGCAGCTGATTAATGTTTACTGGTGAAGTATAATTATTTCCGCACAGTCCTTTCTACGACATCCCATAAATGTTTCAGTAGACTCAAATCTAGACTACGTGGGGGAGTGGGGTACTGCATTTACTGGTGGTCAATAGAATGCTTCTCAACCACTCTTTGTCCGGGACCTGTGGCCTGGACAGTTGTCTTGCTGGAAAATGCCAGTCCTCTTGCCAGAACGCCTGGTCATGAATAGGTGTATATGGTTCCCCAGGATGGCCACATACCGGTTGACATTACACGGACTATTGGCCCTAATGATGCCCAACTGAAGACATCCCAGCCCATAATACCCACCACTGCCTTGCACTTAACACCCAGACATGTGGGATCCATGCGTTCATGCTGTTGTCACAGATTCAGATTCTTCCATCGGCACGATGCAACCGGAATCAGAACTCATCCCTCCAAACTACCAGTTTCCTCTATTCATGCTACAATCCATGTACCTTCGAACCCATGCAAGGCGTTCTGTCCGATGGCGGCCTGTAAAGAAGTGGCACTCGAGATGGTTTGCTGTCTTGGGGCCATAGGTCCTGCCTATCTATAACCTCAGTGCGAGTAATCGGGGCAATATATATATGTGGGCGTGTCAATGCAAGAACTTCAATCAGGTGGACTTAATGCGGTGACACGTCAATGTATTATAAACTGTGTCAAATGTATCTGTTATAATTAGGGTAAAAGCTGTCTAGTCTTAATACGTTAAATTTCTGTATACAAATTCCTGACTGATTTCATAATGTAATACTATCTTTGCAGATCAGTTGGATTGGATTTGAATTTACATCAGAATCTCCGTTGGGTTCATCTCAGATGGGATATTGAACCAATTCGTGGGTTGTTAAGTCGCATTTTAGCAAGAGAACTAGCTCATGCCAATGGAGGCATTTTGCCCCCGTCTTACGATTCAACATACAAAGTGCTCCAGTGGATTGCTTCAGTGTGGATTCGATTGAATGATTGTTTTCTTCGCCTGGGACTCCTAGATTCTATTCTTGGGCCACATCTTCTCTCAGGATGTCTGAATTTTGATGATGGTAATGGGCTGAAAGGAAAGCGGCTAAATGTTTTCAGGTGCGTATATTGACAATTAAAAGTTTTATACAACCATGTAAATTTTTTTTTTTTTTTTTTTTTTTTTTTTTTTTTTTTTTTTTTTTTTTTTAAATATCTATTCAGTTTGGTTCATCTTTAGGATTATATGAAACAAAATAGTATACTCACCATTTGAAATAAGAGAGCTAAGTCTGTTTTTCTTGAATTATCTTGTTTCAAGAAACGGACACCGGAAATTGTGTAATTAAGTTTTCTTGAAAATACATTATAAACGTGGCCTAATCAGTAGTAATTTAGGCCTGTACTAACATCCAGCACTTGTACTTGAATTCTTTTTTATCTCTTAACGTTTTAACTGTTAGTGACCACGTTTGGGAAGTTCAGAGCAAAAATTATCGTGATACAAAGTTTTTGATTTTATTATTTTTCAAATATATACATTTTAAGCAAAATTATTTTGAATTATATATGGGATGTTCAGAGTTAAATTTTGGTCATTTTAGACACACAAAATTTTGACCTGAAACTCATTTCACTGATTAAAATATTCATGTCCAGATATTGTAATGTAAATATATGTAAACTTATGATGTAAAAGTAAGTGTTTATTTTTTCATGTATTTAGATGGAGTTCACAACTTTTTTTTCTCATAATTTTGGTGATTGGCCTCCTGAATCCATTGTGCTCTGAATGCCCTATATGTATCAAGGACCAGTAAAGAAAAAAATGCAGAACACTCAACATTGTTAATAGGTATTCATGTAATAGATACGTTCATTGGTACATTCATTCCTTTTGCAATATTTTTTCTTAGCAAGTGTCCTCCAGATTTAAAGTTTAGTTCATTCTTACATTATTTATCACAATTTGAAAGTAGTGTCTTCGTGAAAGGAAAGGTAAAATCCCTACTTTCTGTGTTAAAAAAATATATAAAGATTAAAATCTCAATCTTTTCAGTTCGTTGATAGAACTCAACTCAATGATGAGTTATTTCCGTTGTTCTCGTACCATGTATGCCAGTTTTCTTTCCCCTCATTTTGCAGCTGATGATTCATTTACTGTTTTTTAAATTAAAGTATAGCATTTGTTTTCAACACCGAGGATATACACAATCGTGACGGGGACAAATGATCTAGATGCCGACGTCCTCATTAACCCTCAATCAGTTAGGCAACCGAGGATATACAGACAAGACGTGAACCTACAGTTTAAGGTGGGATCCGAAGCACCGTAGTGCGTTCAAATTTCAGTGCTGTCTCGCCAGGAATCGAACCCGGGACCACGTGCACCAAATAAGTCGTGGTAGACACTAGATCAGCGGAAGGGTGTTCAATTACTTGAAGGAGGACACAACTTATATGTGTATTGCAGTAGCAAGTATGCGGTCATTTTTGTATTTTATTTTATTATTTTTTAATTTATTTATTTTTAGATTTATGAAGGATGTATGGAATTCTCATGTCGTAACAGAAGTTAGAAGGAAGATCTATGCTTCACGTCATTCATCCACGGAACATCAAGAAAAGGTTGTGTCAGTAGCTTTGGGTGTTATGTTGCTACGGGTCATTATTCCAAATTCTCCGCTTACAGGCTCAGGTTAGTTCCATTTATTTTTTTTAACATAAACTCAACTCCCTAAGGCTCAGCCTATTACCGGCCAGACGATAAATCCATTACTTTTCTGGATTTCTGTAGTTTGTGAGTTCCTAATTAAAGTAGCTTCCAGTTCCCTCACAATGCTCGGTCAAGTGTATCCTCAGTTTGAAATGTACCAAAACCATGCAAGGCAACCATTTAGTTCGGTAGTCGCACAATGAATGAATTAAGCTAAAAGAATAAAAAGTTGTCATGTTTGTAATTATTGCACTTTTATACTATCATTTCCTCTTAATGTTATGATGTATGCCTTTTTCATTTGAACTTTTTATTTATGTATCTGTAAATAAGAAAACGTGAAGGTAGTAATAGTATCCAACTTGAGAAAATAGGTGCAGGTAAAAGTTGTTAAAGTGAAGTAAGTGAAGTAAAAACAAAGGAAGAGCGTTTACAAGGTTGCAGGTGGCTCATCAACTGGTTGGAATACGTATTTTGTTTTCTTTAGTTAAATTGTAATAATAATGTTAATTACTATAGTATCAGAGCATTTTAAGGAATTATTTCTCTCCTTTCGTGTGACCTGAGAAACTTCAATGGTGTTTTGCAGTATGGAAAAGTTGATGTAAATATGTCAAAACATATTTTAAAGAAATGAAACAAAAATGAAATGAAAATGGCACTTAAGTTATATGCTGAAGTTTTTAAGCAAGTGTTTTGAACTTCAGTAGCTAAATGTCAAATTTTGTGGTTCGCATTTATTAATTTACAATAAACAGTCATGAGAAATATGCATTGCAATAGTAGGGAATGTTTTTAATTTACTGTGTTAGTAAAAATACTTTGTTTTCTGTTCATAGAACGGCATAAATTCCTACGAAGTCTGACTGGTGGTTCTGAGTTAGATTCAGCAGCAGTGAAGAGGAAGTTGCGTGGCAGTTGGGCAGGTTCCACAGCAGAGGAGAGAAGAGATTATTTCAATGTTGGGAGTAGATCGAAATCGTACAGGAAAAGATCACGCTCTTCATGTTCATCCCCTGTCGAAGAACAGTATGAAAAATATCATCCAAATTTCACACCATTGAAAGAAACATCACACAAAGACATATCAACATCACCATCGTCGGATTCTTCAGACATTTCATTAAGTGATGATGAATTAGGCAAAGCCATAGTTATGGACGATGTGTCTGGTAACAATGGGTAAGGAAATATCTGACGTTTTATTTACCTATATTATAAAGTTGAATGTGACTATGTTGTGACTCTTAATCTCTTGAACCACCCGACACTATAAAATTTGCAACACAGATAAAGTTCGGGCCTGAGAGTGTTTTTATATATTCACTTCGACGGTAGAACTTAGGGGAGGGAAAGATATAAAATTAAATAAATAGAATTTAATAACTCTTGGACCATCCGACCGATCTCGATCAAATTTTCAACATAGATGAGGTACAGGCCTGAGATGGTTTTTATCTATTCACTTTGACGGTGCAACGTAGGGGAGGGGAAGAGACATTTAAAAAATCATCGAAAATGACTGATATTGTCAAATCTATAGTTTTCGGGGTCTCGGAGATGAACAGTGATACTTCCGATGACGTATAAATCCATGCCACTAAAAACAAGAATAGCATATTTTACGGGTACCAAACACTTGAGGGAGTTGTGAATTTAAAAATTTTTTATTTTAACCCAGCGAAGAGGGCAATAGATTCTAGTAGATTTATATGATTAAAAGAAAGGAATTCCAGAGTAGGAATATGAGAAATTAAAATTACTTAATAAGCACAAAATAGATTATCATAAAAAAATATTAATGAGCAATACTTGTTGAGATAATTCAACAAATACGTGGCAAATAATGAAAATATGTAACTGAGAAACATAACTTGAATATCAAATCATAGGCTTTTGAGCACATGAACTCGAGTCAATCAAATGGTGCACATTCAATTAGATGGTTTATGGTTAGTTTTTCAGTTTCTTTACCCACAGTTTTTTACTTCTTAAAGCAGCAATTCAGTTGACTCGCGCTGCAATAATGAGTAAGCATAGAATATTTCATTCACTAGGAGTTTACAAATAACTGTTTAACTAAGCAAAATAAGTTGAAACAAAGCACTTATAGTCCTATGAAAATGTACATGTCACAGTAAAAATTAATTTCCAGTGTTGTTCAACTTACGGTGCAGTATCATCGATAAAATTGTATAAACTGAGCGAGACACCCGGGTTCGATTCTCAGAAGGAGCTCAATTGGTTTGGAATCCACTTTAAGTTGTGGGTCCACGTCTCATTTAATCTCGGTGCTAAAAGGGACGCTAAACCCCAATCCAACCAACCAAAATGTGGCCTTACCTAGCGTAGTCGCCAACGTCCTGTCTTTGGTGCGAACGGTCTCGGGTTCGATTTCCGGTGGGAACACTGTCAACAACATTACATGTGGAACAAGTGTGTAAAAAGCTTTTCCAGCCGTCCATCGTGCATGAGGTTTTCCTGGGTTTTCCTCAATCACACCATCCAAATACCGGGATGGTAACTAACCGGTACCAAGTCGCCTCTCTTCTTCCTTCCCTTTCCCCGGATAGTGTGCTCGTCGAGGGACGTCATCCCTCATACGTGACGGGCTAAATGGCCATAGATGCCGAAAGCCCAGAAATCTAATTCCTAAATCCCAACCAACCAAAATTACATTAATGGGCATTTTTATCACTATATTGCTTTAAACGAACCATTTAACTCAACTAAATTTTCGGCCAAACCGTCTTCCATTATTATTATTTTCGAAAATCCTTGCTAACAAGAATTGGTATGTATTTCAGTACGACGAGCTTCTCTGTTAATATAACTATTGTATTTTTCAGTTATATATTGTATCGTTCAGACAGTAAATGGTTTAAGTTGATATTAACTTTTTTACTTTCCATGGTTGAGATCTAATATTACAATGTACATGTACGTGCTATATTACCGTTGTGCTGCAAAAGGACAACATAGAATATTCGATACTTTTATATATAACGAGTGATCATTTTGCCACACAACCCAGTATTCGTTATATATTCAGTATATCAAGTAACAAATATACTGTATTTAATAGGAAAAGAAGATAGACAACAAATAGCCGTGATTACCCTTAGCCTTAAGGTAGGTGCGTACCCTCTTAACCATGTTAAACACCATCTTGTGTAGTTGATAGATATAGTTGTAATTCTTCGCCTCAGATCTACTACAGTCGTAGGTTCTGTTGCGGTACGTGATACACAATATTTGAGGTATCCCCAGAGAGTGAAAAAAATCCAATAGTGATTAAATCAGGTGTGTAGGATCCCAAACCTCTTGAAATCAGAAGGTAATAAATGATCGTTCAAACAACTATATTTAGTAACAAGATACTTTAAAGTGTTGCAATATTTTGTTGCCGGTAACAATATCACTTATCCACTTACAGAATGCAGCAAATCGCATAATTATATTCTGCTGTAGCTGGCTAATGAGATTCACGTTAAAAAAAAAAAAAAAAAAACTCTACCATTCTTCGACGTGAAAGTGCACACCACACTACTACTTTCAATGAGTGTAACGACATTTCATTTTTTCATTTTACTGGTGACACATGAAGGTTTTCTGTTGACCAATATCTAATGTTCGGATTTGTTCTGTGAAAACAGCAAATGTAGTCCACCACCTACAGTAAAAAATTCGTTCGAAACTATTTTTGCTTTCTATGCATTCACATATGATATATGTTGTTTCGCCGCCAGTTGATCCATACTCTTAAACAGTGTTGTAATACTTTACGCACCTCCTCTAGTGTTCGTTCGTTGACACGTGCGAACTCCTTTTTTCCCGTAGTATGCTTATTTGCGTGATAACCCGTTTCCAATATACGTACTGTCCTTCTTGAATTGTCCTACTTGAAACAGGACCCAAATCACGGATGTCATTCCGTAACTAATTTGTTTTATTTTGAATACATTCCCATAAAAGTGAAAGAAGGGAATTTAGAAGGTTGATCCGTCTATATGTATCCGAGTTTGACGTCTCACCTACCTTAGGAAAAACCACGGGACCAGTATCGATGTGCCCCCGATGTGAGCACCATGTGTCTTGGCAATAGCCTTACAACGTAACTTTCATTGCAGGAGGGTGCGTTGAAGTACAGGAACGAGAATATTGGGCCACTCCTCCTGGCATGCTTTCCAGAGACCACGGTCAGTGGACACGACGAGATATAAGTGCTCTTTTCAAGAGAATAAACCCTCAAAAGGCCATGAAATTTGGCACATGAGGTGACTTCACTGGCATGTCCTGGCAGAGAATAGCCTGGATGCTGGTGTCTGCTGCCACGTGTTACAGAAATCTCTATGTAGAACGGGATGTATGTGATGAGGTCTTATCCATATGCACACAGACTTGATTTATTGCATTTCCATATAAACAGGACAGACCTTCTGTGTAAATTGGTGTGGTGATGTGCTGCCGATAAAATGCGGAGTTGATTGTGCAGTTTTTAGGCATCTGTCGAATCGTTAATTTGCCTTCATAGCAGTATCTCGCGACAACACTGACGGATGAAGTAAGGATGTGTTTCTGCGTCTCGTGAGGTGTACGTTAAGCTCGAGTGTGGCAACAAATTTCTACTTTTTCCTAGATAGATGGCGTTCGTAGAGGTGCCTGCAATGGGTCTTTCGCTGCCTCCGATGGGCCACAGTAAGGACTTGTCGACGACTTTCAAACACCATCCGGCGACTTTTATTTACCACGTAGATTGCGGTTCACAGTTGACTGTTCCACGTGCAATCAATCGTCTTGTCATCATACGTTGTGTAGGAGAGTTTTTTCTGCAGGGCTATTCGGCACAACTTCAAGCTACAGGTGGAGTCACATGTAGCATACATGGTCTCTTTCTACTTCCCTTACTGGATGAATAAAGTACTGAAACTTCGTGATGTTTATGTCCTTAATGGTCGTTGACCCCAATGTGCATCCATTTTCCCTGCATCGTTTTTGAATCTGTGTCACGAAAAACTTGACGTGGAAAAGGGCTATGACTTAGCTATCCCAAAACCGGTTCATCTTGGGAGCCACGATGCACACACCATACACACGCGAATTCGGCGTGATTCTAGAGGTCTTTGGCATTTTCCTGGTATTAGAATCATAGGGATTGGTCCATTATGTTGACAGGAGTGAAGGTTTAAAATCGAACAACATAAACAGATCAACCTTCTGTAGTTACTTAAAAAATTCAGAAATAAATATCGCATCATCAGAAGCTCTACAGTGTACATCGTTATCGAGTAGGATTGCTGCAAATATACGTATATTTTTTGTCGCCTGAAGCCTTTTCTGCAAGCATATAAATTAAAACATATTACTCTTAGGGCTTCTGAAAACGGAGTTATTTAATTTTGCTGTACATATATGTATGTGACGGCTCTTATATGACACATCGCAAATGCTTATAGCTCCTATATTTGAGCCTACATTCGAGTTTATTTTTTTTTTTTTCCTACTGATTTACTTGTTTCCTACTGTAGTGGTTTTAAATTTTTGAACAATTATTCATTATTCGAATTTTAATAGCACTATCTGAGATAATGTAAAGAGATCAGTAAAATATTCAGAAAGCTTGGATTAGTTTTCACACTAGAAAATTAATTTGCAGTTTGTACATTATATATAATGTACGGTTTACGTTAGAATACTGGACGATTATATGACCTACTTTAGACACAGGAAAGTATTAGGAAACAAATCAAAGTTTCTGATCTGTTGTGTACAGGTTGAAGAATTGAGGAATTATAGGAAGCTAATGTGAAACGCTTTTTCATTTACTCAGAGAGAGTAAATATCAGTATTGCTCTTAATACAATATCCTCCGTGTAACTTATTATTGGAAGTTGTATGAGAGAGATGTTTTTTATGAATGAACGGAAATGTAATATTATTGTACGTGTGTTATTAAACGATTTGTGTGTTTTATTGGATATAATACATGGTGTCCACATGAAACCTCCCTGATTACAAAAATTAATTGCATGAAAACTATTAGTGCCAGAGAATAACGGTTTGCGGCATCTTGAAGAGCAACTCAAACAAGTTTTTTGTCTATATATATGCACTTCTATATGGGCCCTGTTATTAGCTCTCAGAATGTCCATTCGATATTCAGTCTCCTGCCATGTGTTGTGTAGCATGTCCGGTGTGATCGAAATGATGGCGTCTTCAATTTTGTGACGAAGAGCAGGACTCTATCTTTGACATAGTCCCATAGGAAGAAATCCATAGGGGTTATGTTGGAAGATCGCGGTGGGCAAGGAGTGTGTCCGTCGCTGTGGGAAACGTTTGGTTTAAAGCTCTACGAACATCTAAACACCAGAGCGGTGGGTCATCATCCTGTTGGAATATCACGTTTGGTTGCAAAGGGAGTAGCTGTGGAAAAGCAAAGTGTTCAAGCATGTCCAGATAAACGGGATCAGTTATTGTGTGCTCCATAAAGAAAAATGGTCCGATAATTCTGTCGCATCCCAAAGCACACCACACATTCACATTCTCGCTATCTCTGACACATTCACGAATAACGTATGGGGTTTCGGGACCCCAAATGCGCACATTGTGACGATTCACCTTCCCTGATGTGTGGACGGTTTCCTCATCACTGAAAATCACCCTCCGCAAGTAATCGGGATAATCGTCGATCAGTTCCAAAACCTCCATTGCAAATCTGGTTCATTTTGGTAGGTCATCGGGCTGTAGCACATAAACGATTTGCACTTTATATGCTTACAAACGCAGTCTTTTATGGAGCACCTTATGGACCGTTGAGCGTGGGATGTTCAGTGCATGACTCTCTGAAAACTGACTTTGTTGAGCTTCTAGTGAAGGCCTTCCTGACCTCATCCACAGTTTCCTCAGACGTTCGTGCTTTGCCTGAGCCATGCTATCGGTTGTCACTCCCCGTGAAAAAAAAAAAAAAAAAATCTCAAACCATGTTTTAATGGTTTTGACGTTGGTGGGTCCCTTTGGTATTTTTGTATGAAGTTTCTTTGCACGTTAATTGGTGATTTAGTCAGCCAACTACACCGCACAATGCGCTCTCTCTTGTGCTATTGTCATCTTTGTTCATGGACACCTGCAACAAATAACAACAAAAAATTGTTTGAGTTGCTCTTCAAGATGCCGCAAACCGTTATTCTCTGGCACTAATAGTTTCCATGCAATTAATATTTGTAATCAGGGAGGTTTCATGTGGACACCCTGTACGTTTGTGGCTGCTATGCGGAACACTGTAAATGGATCATACACCTTTTGTATTCGCATTAAATAAACAAATATTCAAATTGTTCCACGTATACTACACAGTCGACCACAAAAATAAGTCCTTACTTTCTCTTTCTGATTTTTGAGATATTTTCTATCGAACCTGTAACAAGGCATTGACTATTACCGAGGCTGGGCGAATTTATATTTATAAACAATTACAAATAAAACTTTAATGGCAGATTATACTAATGTCTACCTAGGTAATAGTAATCGACTTTGTTTATCAGATTCAAATTAGGTAGTACTTAGCTTGTCTTTTATTAAAATAAAATTTGTCTGTCTTACATTACTAGGTTAAATACTGAAGAGAAGGAGTCAGCTGAAATGACTGATGAATTGTTTGAAGACAAATCAACTGCTGAAGAATTACTAGAGAGTAGTGCTGATCTGCCTAATGAATCACGTTATTCAACCACATTTAAAGTGGAGCTGGCCAAACTGGAAGCTGCTATTAAACAAACATGTGATAGCGGTCTTTTGGACATAGCCCTTTCTACATCAGAGTAATGTTTCTTACCTCCGATTGTTTTAATTTTTTATATAAAAAAAGCTGGTATTCGTGCATGCATGTGATTTGAATTGAGTGATGCGTCTCTTGTTGTAGTTCTCACATGTGGGCGGGTATAGTCTGTTACGATAACGTGAAAGAGATTAATTCTAAGCTAAATTTATTAACTTGTGCGTTGCCTTTGTATGTTTATATGTTTGTATGCGTGATTGTGGGTGTGTAAGTAGTTTTATGTGTGTGTTACTTTCACATGCAACAGGCATGTTTCACTCCATTGCTGTATTCCTCTGAATCGAGTTCAGTATTCATTCACGATCGTTATTCATTGGTTTTAGTTTTAATGATGGCAAACATTTCAACTCAGTGTATCGTTTGTGTTTATTAATGAAATTATGGTGACCCAGTGATAGAGCATTTGCGTCTAGTTCGAAAGACGTAGGTTCCATCCCATGCCATTTGTGAATGCAATAGACAACATCGTAACCGTGAGTTTTCTATTAAGTTCTTTCACTAACGGGATTGCACCACTTTTTTATTATTGGTGTGTATTTATTGTCCGTCTTCTGAAGGTATAGGACATTATTTTAAATGTCAAAGGTGTTATTTCACCTAATGTTAGCCATGTCTTAGTCGTGTTAGAAGTTGAGTTTTGTTGCTTTATGTAATTACTCTCTTTGTTCACTTTGTGATCGTCCAGTTGATCGAAACATACCCAATTTATGCAAAAGTATTGACAAAATAACTAATACCTAAATTTTTTATTACTGTACTTTTATACTTCATGTTATAGCTGTATGGAAATTCAATTGCTTTGGTTATTCGTATTTCTTCAGAGATTGTGGTGGGCACGAGTGGCAGAGGAGATTAAATAGGTTTATAAAACCTGTGATGCGTGTTAATTGCTCATCGAAAAATATTTAATCTAATGTTTTCCATTGGCAGATCAGACTTTACCAAATTAGGATTGTAGATAAACGATTTAAATGACATTATAAAAGAAACAAATATCTAATGTTTCCAATATTAAACAACTATTCAAAGCATATACATATAAGTATAGGGCGTTTTTGTGGTGGAATTCTCGCTTTACAGCGTAACGGACTGTTAAGTTACGTGTTGCTTTCGGAGAATTACGAAACGAATTAGAACGTTTTGAAATGTGTTATGTACAGGAATTATTGAGTGCAAACAAGGTAATAAGAATGAAATTTTGTGTCCCTCACTTTGGTCCTAAGCAAAAACTGGTTGAAATGGGTTAAGTCCTATGATTCTTACGTGCATCTACTGTTATAGCTTGGAAAAAATAAATAAATAAAAATAAAAATACTTGCAGCTGTTTGTTAGGCGAGTGGTTGTTGTGCTTGCCGTTTATGTGCATGTTTCCATAATTTATAATTTCAGCTTGAAGTCGCCATGTATCCGGGGCTTTCTTCAATCCGCGGTCAGGACAATTATATAGTTCGGTTAAAACATATCTTCACGAAAGTGCATATCGATCCATGTGACAGGAAAGTCAGTTAACGTAGAGAGCATACTTTGTTTTTGTTAGTAGTATATGTTGTTTGCTGTTTATAATAGTTGTACGCTTATTATTTCGCTCATTGTAAAACCTTGGAAAGATACTCTTAATGCTTTCAACACAAATTCGTAGGAACAAACGAAATTTTCTGATATTCTCATTTATATACAGAAAATAACGTCAGTTTGAAAATACTGCTTCTTAACCGAAGCTTTTTCTTTCAATATTTAAGCATCACTGATAATGGAAATACGACATTGTGTGTTTGGATTTGCACCTTTGTGAGGTTGCAAATATGTGTGCGAATTGAGGGAAGCTTTATTCAAATAATATATTTCATTGAGTGGAAATATGATTAAGAAAGAAGCTAATTTTTTTCTGTCGCTCTGCTGATAATATTTCACGTTTGACTGACGAGAAAAAATTTTACGTATGTCTAAGTAAATAATATAACAGTATTTAATAAATAATAACCACAAATTTTACAGGCATGTAATAATTCCTTAACCCTACTGAGTAATGTCATATTTTTAATATATATACCAGTATATACTAGTTTGTGAAATTTAAAGAGAATTTTTTTTTAGTGAAGTCAAACTGAATCGGCTCATCCATTCTAATGTTTGACAAACTATGTAGAGATCGACATTTGTTCGGAAGTACAAACCGAATCTAAAAGTTGTTTCTCGTCAACGAAAATTTGTTCAATAGTCTTAGTATCCGTAGAGCATTTTATTTTTATCATCCTATAATGTGTTGTTGTTCACGAATATATATATATATATATATATATATATATATATATATATATAAGAAAATTTAATTTTCCAAGCTTGCAAAGATTTATTTATTCCTAAATCAATACTGTGAATGTTGATCTTTTGAGCCGGCCATACAGTTGGATTTTACGAGACTATATCGCATTCAGTTTATTACTTCATAATCTTTTAGATTTCGTTTTAGCTTTCCTGAGTGATTATAAGTGGAAAAAACGAGAAGTAATGTTATGTGTGGAGGCTGAAATTGTATGTGTATCTTGCCCTTACTAACTGCTGTTTAATATAGTGTTGTTGTGATGAATAAGTGAAAAACCTATGTATTATAGAAGTCACTTCAGTCAATCTGATTGCTGTTGCATTTAAGTGTTCATGCTCTAGTCATATGTGTAATTTGGTATAGTCATATGCGTCAACCTAGGTCTACGATACATATATGATATGTAGATATTTGACTACTCGCATATGACAATGTTGTGGAAGGAAAGTTTCCAGAAGGAAAAAGACTGGAACATGGAGTAATACTGTCTTCCATATAACTTAAACTTTTTGAATAACATACGGGAATTCTTGTAAATATAGGCAACCTCTATTTTTGGAATCGGACTCAAACGTAGTAGAATAGTGCCTTTCTTAACAGCTCTGTTAACTGTGTTCTTTAGCATAGATATTATGAGAGGAATAGACCTGTATATTACTTTTTTTTTCAGTTGATATGTCAATATTAAAAAGTATAAAATGTTGTTTGTGTTTTGTTTTGTTTTTATTCATTATGAACTAAAGCTGCTGCTAACATTAGAAATGGCATGCGAACAGATTTTGAAACTTTTTGATAGAATAGCAGTATAGTAGATACGTCCGAGGCACATTGAGGGATATACAGTACAACGAAAGTGTATTGCTTGTACTTTGACATAATACATGAATGTTAGTATTCGAGATTTTATAGTTTTAAAGTTGCATTTAACACAGAGAGGCTAGTGTTCTAAGTGATAGTCACTGTAACTGATAGAGCGTAAGATAGCACGGCTAACAAGATGGTAAATGTAGAATTCGTTATGTAGTGTAGGAATAGGCATCGGTTATATAAAGTTGAGTGTGCATTAATGGAAGTTTATTTTCGTACTTTTATTTTTGGAAAAAAATAATTTCTTTGCAATACGTTCGTGGATAGATGTTTTGACGCTTTTCAACAAATCCTTTATTTCTTATTGTTACTAATTTTGTTTGAAACCAGTGCAACAGTGTGTTGTCATTCTATGTTTCCTGTAGCAGATTTTAAGTGAAGGGTATCCTTCAGCAGTAGTAATGTTTGTTTTCTTCTTGAGATCTGAACTATATTCCGACGTGGGAAGCTTTCAGTTGATAATTCAGAAATGTGCTTAGTACTGCTCATGTGACAATTTAAAGTATTCAAGTTCAAAGAAGAGGATGTATTTCGTATTTCCCCTTCTCAGTCAGTGAGTTTGTTTAGAGTATTGCATTTAGCCGAGAGGACAGCTTACATAGCTTCTTACTACTTCCGTTCCGTGCTTTGAAACCTCAAAATTGTTGACCTGGGTTGTGGAGAGACGGAGTATTCTTCCCCGCTTTTCGTACATCACAGTGTCCTTTCCACTTCATCATTCTTTCAACATAACTTGTATTATTTATTTTTATAGCTCTCATTCATCGTAAACTTATTGATATTTTAACTCCAATATG
Source organism: Thermobia domestica (assembly GCF_964235325.1). NCBI lineage: Eukaryota > Metazoa > Arthropoda > Insecta > Zygentoma > Lepismatidae > Thermobia > Thermobia domestica. The sequence continues at coordinate 81,390,677 of NC_137459.1, forward strand.
CATTACCTTGGTTGATAGCAAGTCGACTCACTCTAGGAGGTTGTGTTGCTTTTCGAAAACTAAAATTGCTTTAAACAAAAAAGTCGCTACTCCTATTTGGTCGCCCTGAGCAATAGCGCTGCCTTAAATATGACCTGGGGTATTTAATTACTGAAAAAAGTGATTGCGTTCTCATAACATGTTTAATTTGAGAACTGAATAAAATTGAAATCCTCAAATAGTTTGATGCCTCCTCACTGGTCTAGTGGCTAGCGCGCACGGGGTCCTCGGTTCGATTTCGCTGGGAGAGCATTGAAATTACTGGAGAGCCCGCATTCCACCTTAAACTGTTGATCCGTGTATCATATAACATTGGGTCTGAAAAGAAGCGCTGAACTCGAGCCATCCGGATTTAGCACAATTTAAAGAAAATTGTATATTACTACTAAATATACAGAACTTCTTGGATATTCGCAAATTTTCAAGTTTTGTCTTGAAATCGGCTTTTTTAAAAAAAATTATTTATTTATTCATTTTAATTGTATTTTACAGTTGGGAGTTCTGTAAGTTTGGTTGTAGTGATTGTTCCCCGATTAAAACTGCTGTGTGGTTCCAGTAATTTTACGTATCCTTCCTTTCGATTTGATAATACATAAAACTTTTAGAACACCGATCAGGAATGAGCGTAACTAATTATTCTCCAGAGTAGAAGTGGTGGTCTCTTATCATCGAGACCTCCATACTCCTCACTACTAATTATCAGTGTAACCTGCTTGAAAACTGTTTTTTTAAACTAAAAACCTTTTTATCATCGAATCTCACTATTGACAAGACACAGGTTAAAAAAAAAAAAATAGTGAAAAAAGGAAAATTCATGCTTCCAGTGCTGAAATCGTAACATTCTCATTGCTAAGCCTGTCAGAACTACATAATCGCTTTAATTAGAGTTGAGTTGATTTTGAGTTTAACGTCCCGTTCAGCAGCGAGGCTATATGAGACGTGGACCTACTGATTAACGTGGAATCCGAACCACATGAGCTCCCGCCGGGAATTGAACCCGGGTCTCCCGCGCCAAAGGCGCGTACGCTAACCGCTTAGCCACGGAGGAGCTCCGCTTTAATTAGAGTATACCTTAGGCTGTCGTGACAAATTAAAACTTTCTGTCTTTTCATTGAGCTGAAAATTTGTTCCCGACTTAGCAGGTTCAGTTTGGTTGTCACTCGTTTTCCTTATTCCAAAAGATTAGTCAGTTGGTCGGTAAATACGAGTAAATTCGCTAAAAATAACTTGTTTCAAAGGTCATTTCATTGTTCATCGGGAATATATGCATAAATATATGTCTGGCACAATTTACAACAATTCAGAAGTGATCCATTAATATCAACGATGTACAGTGAAAAGCATATGGGATATTTAATCTTTTCTGCATGAAAATGTATAAATTGTGTTCTGTTCATTAGGATGTGCGTACTAACAGGCAGAAAATAATAGGGCATTTTTCTAGTAGGTGGTAGAATTGCGTCCAGCGCTAGTGCCTTTTTTGGGCTCCAGCACTGGTGCACGAGGTAACAATGTGTGTTTTCGAGGCCTTCAATAACTATTCAAATCTAAAAATCTAGGAATTCTTAGAATTATCTATCTTTCACATTCGCGCTCTGTACTAGTAACAACTATTAATGCTGATACTGTATGTAAATTACTACGATATGTTTAACTGTAATTCTAATATTACAGTTAAAGTGCAAAATATTATGTCGAAGATATGTATATTTTATATACTAACATGATGTACCACAGACAGATGTACCTGTTACACTGATGTTAGTTTCGTATGTATGTAAACTGAAAATTTCAAGGCACATGTTAATATGTATACTTTTTTTTATATATAAAATTTGCTTTAAATCTTAAAGAGAAAATTTAATAAAACATTACTTTCGTGGGTTTTCGTAACAGACTATACAGTGATAATATTTTGTAAGCTATTTATTTTTATCCGTATTTATTTGTTAACTATTTATTTGAGTTTTGTGTGTTTATTGTGATTTGCATAATGTTTTAAGATATGAAAGTCGGCATTTCTGACCTATCTATCTAAAGAATAACCAGTACTTCACTTGAGTAACATGTTTTTTGTAGCAATGTGTAGCAACTATTGATTTTTTTTTCTAATTGAATAGTAGCTCGAAAGAAAACACATCAAAGAGAAAGTTAAGACATATCCTATTTGTAATAATAATTATAATCATTTGTTTTGTTGTCGATTATATAGATTCCTGATAGCTGTGTTCATAGAATCACATTTAAGCCCGAGCTTTTGTTTATTTGCAATAGTTCACAGTTTGAAGGACATTAATTTATTTTGCATATTGATGTGTATGCGTGGGGGTGTGAATATTCATTTCGTAACAAGACCAACAACAGTTTTAACCTACTGGTAAATATGACTGACTACTATAGCAACACACAGTGCTTACAGTGAAACAAAAATATTTTTGTGATGTAAGACAGTTTCTTTCACGAAATTTGTATACATAATTGTAATATTTTAGTCTTTGACGAAGAATTCGTCATGTGCACATAAAATCCTTTGTGATAACGTCAAACTTCCTATCGATCCAGGCACAGCTCGTACCTGATATTAAGAACATTAAGAAATCTTGCTCTAAAAGCACTGTGGTATTGCCAATTATCTTGCTCCAATAGTACACTTACAGCACACATCTCGAAATATGAAATTTTTGGTTGAAGGTTGTTTTTTAATGTGATGGAAACTGAGCAGATGAAACTAAACCTCACATAGGTTCGGTTATTGTTTGTTTTTATTGTATTAATTACTCATAATTTCTTTATACGGGTCATTTAGGAAGCGTATCCAGAAGTAGGAACGCTCCATTGGGAAAGCAGTATTTCTCTTTGAAAAAGACATGATTTTGTTAATTACATTTTAATTCATAACAGTTCTGCAGTTCATATTATGAACAAGATTTTCTTTTTGAAATAAAAATTCACACATAAATATTTGAATACACACAATTCATCGTTAATGCGTAGAGTAACTTTTTTTTTTTTTTTTTTTAACTTATGAAACTTCTTACAAATGCTGTATATTTTGGGCAATGAAAGACATTTTCTGGCAACTGGCAATTAGCAGAACATATTAAGCAAGATCATAGACAATAAAACAGATACCGTATCCTTAGTAGCCACCTGTACAGGAAGCTATGCATTTTATGTTTGCATTGTATATTGGAAAAATTTCTTGGCATCTGAAAGCCAAACAAATACAAAAAATATATATAAAACATATATATGCGCAAAATATAAGTAATAATGATCTTTTTTTTCCAAGTGCGTGTATTTTTTAAAAATATTTTTTCAAAGTAAGAGTAGTTTTCACAGTGATATAAACGTACACTGCTTTATTTAGACAGAGGGTAGTGTCGAACCAATGGTGTATTAAGATTACGTAAGAACAAAACCATGTGCTATGAATGTGTGTGTTATCTGCACTTAATTGTTGTGGTGAGAAAACAATTTCTTCAGCCTGTATTTGACTCGATGTAGCAGCTGTTGTAGGCAATTTTTTGTAAGAGACATGCAGAGGGAAATTATTACTATTATATATATAAATAAATATATGCATTATACATATATATATATATACACACACCATATGAAATTATTCTGTGAATAATTGTCTACCTTCAGTAACAGTACTTGCTTTTTTTTATGGTGCCAAATTATTTTCTGATACATATAGCTGTGCGAGTACTGTTTTTGCTGTGTAGATCATGAATTTAATGTATAAAAAGTAATAATGCTGGCAGCTTCTAGAGCAGTAGCTTATCCCCTTCCCTTCCTTTCCCTTCCCCTGAAGAAGAAATACTTTGTTGCAATAAGTCATAACACAAGGCGGGTGTATGTATAATCTCTTGTATTATGGACATTTCTTGTATTGTAGAAACAGAACCAGATGGTATTTTTCCAGCCAGAAAGTTCTGTATGGTATGTATACACATTATGTGTAACAGGTAAATATTTCATAATGTACATTAATGTAATGTACTGTGAGCTGTGAAGAAAGTACTGTAGAATACAATGTACATACATTTTTCAGTAAATAAAAAAGTCATATGAACATTATTATTTTTAATTACATTTGTTTATATCCGTGATCCATTGTGACTACTGTACTTAATTGTTTGAATTTCTGCCTGCAGTGGGATAGTCAGTTAGGTGTTTACCTATAAACCTAACGATCCGGGATCGATCTCTGGTGGGGTGCAATTTATTTGTTTTTATTCTCTTTTCAGTGTTGCTAAGGGGTTCCTTAAGCGTCTCTAAAGTAGGTGCACAAAGAAATCTTGAAGGGTCGTAGTAGTGATAACATGACCATCTATACGTGCTGAAGGGGACACAGTGGCTCTGTGATAGAGCGCTTACCTCTGGTATGTGGGGTCCTTGTTTCGATCCCGGACCATGTAAGTTTGTGATGGACAACATCGTGTTCGTGGGTTATCTCCTGGTATTCCCGTTTCCTTCCACATTCTCATTCTACCGATTTTTCCGTCATCATTCACTTGCCTTTCATTCATCTTCTTTATCCTAAAGGACATTAAAATGAAAGATTTCATTTCATTTCCACTAAGAATACAATCTTGTTTCCCTATTGGCCGTGGACCTCATTAGGGATCTATTCCGAATTGGAAGGAGGGGGTACCTTTGCCTAAAAGGGGGAAAAAGGTTCGGAAACAACACGACGTCTGAGAATCTCACACGAACCCTAAATCTCCTTAACTATGACTGCGAGTAAATTTGAGATTTTCACACACCCTCGTTTTGCCGTTCAGATCACGCCATGGTATACTGAATATTTTACAAATAAAAATGTGATACATGTACCTATGGAGGGGTAGAAGAATGTGTTGTTACTGTACTTTTTTTTAGTAATCATTTTTAAACTGTAAAAAAAAAAGTTTCGAGATGATCGTGTCGTCTTTATAAACACTACAAAACAGTGTTACGTTTTCCTGAAGTTGGTATTATTACAGATTTTTTTTTTTTTTTAATCTTGATTGAGGGGTTTCATGCTTTGCCACTATCTTCCAATGATATATCAACTTTTATTTAGAATATTGAAATCTTGTTCCGTTTTGATATGGGCAGAAGTTCTCGGAAAACAACTTTTCGCTATAGATATACGAGATGATGATTTTTTTTTTTTTTTTTTTTCATATACTGACAAGAAAAGCTATCGAACTCCTCGACAAGTATCGCATTGAAACGTGTACAAGTAGGAGGACATGTTGAAAGATGAAAACATGCTTTATCCGACTATTCGCAACATCATCGAACAGGAAATATGATTTTTTTCTCATAGCTCCAGCCATAGCCTCATAGCCCATATGTACTCTGGTCATACATGCCTTGGATGGGATATGAATCTGATACACTGGAACTTGTTTCACAAGAAGACAAATGTTACAAACTCAGGATAATAACAGTCGATGGTGATTGTGATCTCTGGTACGTTATTGATGCAAATCGATGTCAAATGGAACATGATACGCGATCGTAAGTTCCAAACGAACACGTTTACCGGTGGAGAAAACGAACATCTGAAACCACAACGCAAAATTGACTTTCTATTATTATTATTATTGGTAGTAGTAGTAGCAGTATGATTAGTATTATTAATATTAGTAGTATAATGAGTGATAATAATAATAATGAGAAGAGGAAGAAGACAAAACAAGTATTGTTGGGCTCGTTCAGTAACGAAGGACTTCGGCCCGTCTTGATTGTCCTCTAGCACAGCTATGAAGGTTGAAACATCCACAACCATACCCTAGCCGGGATTCGAAGCCGGGACCTTGGAATCACTGGCTTGACTCCTCAACCCATACGATCACCAGATCGGCAAGAAGGCGAAGATGATGATAGAGTTCATAAGATAGTGGATGACTGGGGTTTCCACCCAAATGTAAGCGAGCCCAGACAGCTACCTACAACTTTGTTGGATGTAACCGGAAGTGATTTCTGAGTGGCAGAAAGAGGTCGAAGAACTGGCCAAATCATATATTCAGAGTTGGCAGGACATTATGAGCACGAATATATACAGGGTCACCTCACTTCCGGTTGGAAATCTCGGACCGGAAATAGTCCCAAGACAGCCAAATTCACACGATCTGGGTCCCCAGGAGATGAGTAAAAATACATACATGTTGACCCAACGTCCGAGTAGTCACTTCCAACTGTAGAGGGTCAACATGTACCCTCTTCTAATCTCTGGAACCGGACGTGAGATCGGAAAATGGACTCCATATGTGGAATCCTGACCGGACGAAGACGACGACTAATATTTTGATCTCGATTTGACCATTTCCGGCTGGACTAGACCTCTCGAAATACAACCTGTCCTCCTCCTCTTCATATATTCGTGCTCATCCAACTCCGAATATATGGTTTGGCCATCTCTTCGACATTTCTGCCGCTCAGAAATCACTTCCGGTTACATCCGACAAAGTTGTAGATATCTCTCAGAGTTCACTTACATTTGTTTGCAAACTTCAATGTCGTCCACTAGGTCATTATTTTTTACCATTATTATTATTATTATTACGTCTTCTTGCCGACGTGATCGTGTGGGTTGAGGAGTCAAGCCAGCGATTTCAAGGTCCCGGCTGGGGAATGGTTGTTTGTGGATGTTACACCCTTCATAGCTGTGCTAGAGGACAATCAAGACTGACCGAAGTCCTTCGTTACTGAACGAGCCCAACAATACTTGTTTTGTCTTCTTCCTCTTCTCATTATTATTATTATTATCACTCATTATACTACTAATATTAATAATACTAATCATACTACTACTACTACTACTACTACTAATAATAATAATAATAATAATAGAAAGCTAATTTTGCGTTGTGGCTTCAGGTGTTCGTTTTCTCCACCGGGTAAACGTGTTCGTTTGGAACTTACGATCGCGTATCGTGTTCCATTTGACATCGATTTACATTAATAACATACTAGAGATCACAATCACCATCGACTGTTATCATCTTGAGTTTGCAACATTTGTCTTCTTGCGAAACAAGTTCCAGTGTATCAGATTCATATCCCATCCAAGGTATGTATGACCAGAGTACACAACCTGCAGGGACTATGGGGAAAAATCATGATATTTCCTGTTCGATGACGTTGCGAATAGTCGGAGAATGTATGTTTTCATCTTTCAACATGTCCTTCTACTTGTGCACGTTTCAATGCGATATTCGTCGAGGAATTGGATAGCTTCCCTTGTGAGTAGTAGTTCTATTTTTTCTGTAACATTACTGGATCGTGTTTTATGTCATAATAAAAAAAATGATTGTATGAGAAATTCAATTCAGAAAAAGGATCATTTCATCATTTAATTGCCTTTATTAAAACTTTTGAATCTATGAATCTTGATGTAGTAAAAATATAATACATTAATGCAGTTTAGGTCATTTTTCTTCGTCAAAGGAAAAGACATTAAAAAAGTAGTATTACACTTTTAGGTCTGGTTTCATCCATTTAAAGTTTATTTCATCGTAAGAGAACAATCCAAAGCAGTGGTTCCCAACCTTTTTAGATTGGCGACAAACTTTGCTGAACGCCCTCGACATCACAACACCCGATTGTTACTGTCGCTTGAAGTTTTGCCTGATACAGACTTGTCCCAAAATTGATTTTAACTAGTTACTAGCCCTTTAATGGACAAGCATTGATAGCATTTAACATTAAAATATTTAGTTTGCGTTTATGGTTGAACCATGTCTTCCTGATCAGAATTTCGTAATTTTTAAAGTATTTTTGTACTTTGGTTACAAAATACAAGGTGTTTATTTCAAACCAACACTGCTATAAAATATGTCTTATGTGTAGCTACTGATCAGCATTGCCCTATTATGGTAAAATTTCATAAGAATACTCTCAGTAATTACCAACAGTTTCGTTGAAATATTTTCCTACAGAGCAAGAAACCACAAATAAAAAAAAAAATAAAAATAGAAAAAGAACTTTTGCGGAACGTAGGAGATAAAAGCTTCTACAATACTAAATGTTACTGTCTCCTGTTGACGAAGATTAGAAGTATCTAAAGAAGCGACCCGCAAATCATGTATATGAATATTGTATGAAAGCAATAATGCCAATTAAATGATCACTGAAGTTATAATTCGTGCGGATAACACAATAGAATGCGATGTTGCTTGAGAGTAACTCTGCCCAATAAAGGGTTAAATGCTTCATGATCGTTAAATTCTATGGAACTGCGGGAAATCGGTTGGGAACCATTGACATAAAAAAAGTATGATTCTAGATCAAAAAGAAGGTTACTCTAGATTTATCTTTAATAAATTAAAGAATTATGCTTACAACTGAAACTAAACAATTACGATAATAAAATTGAATTGTATGAAGAAGAAATAGGGTATTTAACCAGTGGTGAATCAATAGCTATGCAAACTTACCTGCAAAAACAATTTTCGAGCTTTACAGCATACAAGAATGCAAGTTAATACACTACCATAACTAGGTTGTATTATCTGTTGGAGTTATCAGTTATTTAGAGAATAAATTAATAATGATGAGTTTCGTTTCACAGTGAGAATCTACGGTAGACCTCTAAACAATCCAATACTTAAACTTCAAGTAGTACGTCTATTAATATTTGAATAAAGGAATAAAATCAAAGATATACCTGTTCTCGAACGCTGAAGCCATTTCAAGAAGCCATTATTCCCTATCTCTATGGACATTAGCATTAAGACTGGGAATGCTAATTAGTATCTGTCATTTTCGGTTCAATACAGGAATAAAATCACAGGTAATACACATTCCTCCGGTACTGAATCCATATAAAAACTGCTTGTCGTTATCTATTTCCACTTTATTCATTATGGGATCAATGTTGTAACCGGAAATCGGAAATATTCATCACTTTCGGATTGAACAGATAGATAAAAGTAGACAAAAAACTCATTGTTAGGACACTGAATCAGTGTCAAAAAACATCTTGATATTTTACTGTTTCTGCTATATGGAGTAAGTATTGAAATCGGAAGTACTAGTAAATTGCAACTACTTTCGGATTTGATAGATCTTTGCGGGTGGCGGTGGTATGTTCTCTTTAAGACACTGAATCGATTGAAAAAAAATCACTGTCCAGTACCGTTTTTGTTCTATGACGACACCAATTTTGAAATCGGAAATAGTTGATTTCTACCACTTTCGGTTTGAATAGAGCGTTAACGGAGGAGACAATCTATTCTTGGTATCCTGAATCGATTTCAAGAAAATGATTTCTAGGTATCGCTTTACGGTTTTTGCTCAATAGAAATCAGTATTGAAACTGAAAGTAAATTTGAATGACTTCCGATTTAGTAGAGTGTTAATGGAGTCATGATATGTTGCTTTGAGATACTGAATCGTTTACAAAAAAAAAAAAAAAAAAAAAAAAAAAACGCTTTTTGCGATCTTACCGTTTTTCTACACCGACAAACGTTGAAATCAATATGATTAATTTGAACCACATTCGGTTTGAATAGCAGGTTAACGAAAGATATGGAATTATTGTTAGGACGCTGAATCGATTGAAAAAAAAAAAAAAAACACTTCTCAATATATTTTATTGCTTTTGCTCTGATATCTATCAACAGCCGGAGGGATGAACAAAACCGTTCTATAAGACTTCGTACACAGTTTAAAAGTCTAATGAGAAACGTGAAGAGAAACTCTCCTCGGTGGAGAATCCTATGTCCCCAAACAAAATCTCAGATGGCGTTGCTGAAATTGCTCCTGAGTTATATATATCAACGGTATAGTCATATACTAATCAAAAGAGTGAAGTTTCTCAGTGGATAGTTTTGTCTTCCCTCCCCAACAACTCCTGAAATGACGCTAGTAGTAGTGGTCCGCGTATGCCCGAATGACTCATCCTCACTCTCTTTCATGACCGGGGTGAAAGGTCAATGACCTGGCCCGGGGTCAATGACCTAGGGGTACCTAGGACCACCCCCTCTAAATTTTGGCAGGGGTACCATGGCCCACCCCCTAAATTTTGGCAGGGGTACATAGGACCACCCCCCTTAAATTTTGGAAATTGCCAAATCTAAAAATTTGGTATGGTAGCCTAGGACCATAGTATGTACCTCTATTAGTATTGGGTGTCTATGTCGTTCCCTTTTATGGGTAAAAAATTGCCAAAAAGTCAAATTTTGGGGGTTTTTGACCTAATTTATCCCCTTTGATGAGGTATTATTACCATATATAGTTATATGGGCGTATACAGGGGTTCATTCCCTTTCATAAGACATGGGTATATTGGTGCACCCCTTGAAAAATTTGGGAGGGGTACCTTGGCCCACCCCTTAAATTTTGGAAATTGCCCAATTTCAACATTTGGTATTATAGTACAGGACCCTAATATCTATTATGATAAATTTCGGTGGTCCACCTCGTTCCCTTTTAGGGGTACAAAATTGCCAAAAAATATAAACGTAAGCAATACGTTATACCACGTGTTTGGTTTTTGGTCGATTTTATCCCCTTTGATGAGGTGTTATTACCCTATATGGTTATATGGGCGTATACAGGGGTCCATTACCTTTCATAAGACATGGGTATATTGGTGCACCCCTTGAAAAATTTGGGAGGGGTACCTTGGCCCACCACTTAAATTTTGGAAATTGACCAATTTAAACATTGGGTATTATAGTACAGGACCCTAATATGTATCGTGATAAATTTGGGTGGTCCACCTCATTCCCTTCTAGGGGTACAAAATTGCCAAAAATTCAAATTTCGGGGGGTTTTGACCTAATTTATCCCCTTGGATGAGGTGTTATTACCCTATATAGTTATATGGGCGTATAGAGGGGGTCCATTACCTTTCATAAGACATGGGTATATTTGTGCACCCCTTGAAAAATTTGGGAGGGGTACCATGGCCCCCCCTTAAATTTTGGAAATTGACCAATTTAAACATTTGGTATTATAGTACAGGACCCTAATATGTATCGTGATAAATTTGGGCGGTCCACCTCGTTTCCTTCTAGGGGTACAAAATTGCCAAAATATAAACGTAATCAATACGTTATACCACGTGTTTGGTTTTTGATCGATTTTATCCCCTTTGATGAGGTGTTATTATCCTATATAGTTATATGGTCATGTATAGGGGTCCATTACCTTTCGTAAGATATGGGTATATTTGTGCACTCCTTTAAAAATTTGGGAGGGGTACTTTGGCCCACCCCTTAAATTTTGGAAATTGCTCATTTTATATATTTGGTATTATAGTACTGGACCCTAACATGTATTATGATAAATTTGGATGGTCCACCTCGTTTCCTTCTAGGGGTACAAATTGTCAAAATATAAACGTAAGCAATACGTTGTACCACGTGTTTGGTCTTTTGGCCCAATTTAACCTCTTGGATGAGGTTCTATTACCTTATATGGTTATATGGTTATGTATAGGGGTCTATTCCCTATCATAAGACATAGGTACATTTGTGCACTCCTTTAAAAATTTGGGAGGGGTACTTTGGCCCACCCCTTAAATTTTAGAAATTGCTCATTTTATATATTTGGTATTATAGTACTGGACCCTAACATGTATTATGATAAATTTGGATGGTCCACCTCGTTCCCTTTTAGGGGTACAAATTGTCAAAATATAAACGTAAGCAATACGTTGTACCACGTGTTTGGTCTTTTGGCCCAATTTAACCTCTTGGATGAGGTTCTATTACCTTATATGGTTATATGGTTATGTATAGGGGTCTATTCCCTATCATAAGACATAGGTACATTTGTGCACTCCTTTAAAAATTTGGGAGGGGTACTTTGGCCCACCCCTTAAATTTTAGAAATTGCTCATTTTATATATTTGGTATTATAGTACTGGACCCTAACATGTATTATGATAAATTTGGGTGGTCCACCTCGTTCCCTTTTAGGGGTACAAATTGTCAAAATATAAACGTAAGCAATACGTTGTACCACGTGTTTGGTTTGACCTAAGTTATCCCCTTGGATGAGGTTCTATTACCTTATATGGTTATATGGTTATGTATAGGGGTCTATTCCCTATCATAAGACATAGGTACATTTGTGCACTCCTTTAAAAATTTGGGAGGGGTACTTTGGCCCACCCCTTTCAAAATTCGGTAAACGTTTTCTAGGACCCATTGGTGTTCCTCTTATGGCCAAATATTCAAAATTTAAATGTTATTGACCGGTTTTATTATTGAATAAGTACAGGATTTATTACTTTTTTTCATAAGACACAGGTGTATTTGTGTACCAATCTTAAATTTTGGGAGGGGTACATTTCTTATTGTCGTATCAATAATTGGTAATTGTTCTTTGGGTAAATCATTGTCAAATATGAGTATGATCACGTGATCAGTTATTAACCTATGATGGGATTAGGAGTCCAGGACATTGGTACATTAAAACTTTGTAGTATAATTTAAGAATTGTCAAATGAAATTACGTCATTGGTTTTGATTATTCACGCCAAATATAAACGTAAGCAAGACGTTGTACCACGTGATTGTCCTTGATGAGGTAGTGTACAGGGATTCATTTCCTTTGTTGTGGTACTTCTTAAGTTTGAGTACACACACTTCTAGAAAACAGTTGGTTCTACTCAGGTAAACAATTGACGGACATTATTGACCTTATTGAACATATAATAATATGATTAACTCTAAGACTTAGGTATATCAGGAGAAGTATTCTTTAAATTTGGGAATGGTGATAAGCAGAATTTTAACATAAGGCGCGAAATTAGAAACAATACATTGAACTTTAGTCACAGCTCATAGTCTAAGATCATTGGTGGTGATTGATTTGAAATCTGATAGCTATCCTTATTGAATCTTATGACTCATAGACGAAAGGCAATACATGCTACAACACTGGCAAAGTTATTGTTAATGCAATTTGATTGGTTGATCACTATCTTTCCTGCAATCTGATTGGTTGATCACTATCTTTCATGCAATCTGATTGGCTGATGATTTTCAAATCTTTGCTGTATTCAGTTTTAAGTTTTGTTTAACATTTAAAAATCTTGGTTTCGTTCAACATTTTGCACTCACTGATAAATATGATCAAAACCGTTTATTTGTTAATCGAATAGTTAAAAACCGGATAAAGTTTGACGGTTAACCGTGAAACGTAAATTTTTTTTTAGTTTGAAATTTTTTTGCTTGAAATTTTTTTGTTTGAAAATTTTTTCGTTTCCAAATTTTTTTTGTTTCAAAATTTTGTTTGAGATTTTTTCGTTTGAAATTTTTTGTTTGAAAATTTTTTCGTTTGAAATTTTTTGTTTGAAAATTTTTGTTCGAAAATTTTGTTTAAAATTTTTTGTTTAAAATTTTTCGTTTCCAAATTTTTTGTTTGAAATTTTTTGTTTCAAAATTTTGTTTGAATTTTTTGGTTTGAAATTTTTTGTTTGAATTTTTTTTTCGTTTCAAAATTTTGTTTCAAAGATTTTTGTTTGAAATTTTTGTTTCAAAGTTTGAGTTGACATTTTTAAAAGTTTGTGCACTTATTAGTAACGAACCGGAACTGTTTAGAACAAAAACCTTTGACAACATTGTGGTGCAATAGTACACGTCAGAACCTGGGGTTGTACTTGAAATGAAAAAACACAATTCATTGAAATGGATCATTTTATTACACTCCACATACATCCATACCAGATAGTGGTTCTGGATATTGTCGATACAATGTATTTTGAACTTCTTGCACTAGTTTGTCTTTAGCATATAATTTTAATTCCAATTGAAGTCTTTTAAGGTCTAATGCAATATCAATTGGTGGAAACTCAATGTCCATTTGATCACAAATAAACTGTTTATCAATACAGGTATGCACTAGCCGGAACTGTTTAGAACAAAAACATCTGGCAACGTTGTTTATCATGGTGCAATTGTACACGTCAGAACATGATAATGCAACGTCATCAGTTTTGCATCATATATAAGTATCGTTCGAGTTAGTATTCATGATAACGTCATCATGGCTACTTGTCTGCAGTTTCTAAACACACGTGATGTGATGAAATCATTTACCAAGATTACTGATTTACAACAAAATGTACCTTATATAATCTTAGCTAGCCAAATGATCCCTACAAAGTTTGGAGTAAGAATCGTAGTGAAGCTTGAAAATGATAAGAATATAATTTTACCAGCAAGATATTTACCCATGGAACCGTCAAAACAAGAAGAACTGCTGCGTTTCTTAAATACTGGATCTGTATCTTTATGTTACAAAGGATTCTTGGGTCGAAGTCATCAACTTGAATTTAGTACACAGCCGGATTCGTCAGCCATTGTGATGAAATCATGAATCAGCACATTTCTTTCCAATGACGTCAGCTGTAGTTGTATGAATGTGGTTGGTCGGCATGACGTCAGCAACTGTGATGAAATCATGAATCAGCACATTCCTTACCAATGACGTCAGCAATAACTATAAACCAGCAAATACAGTGTCATCCCACGAAATCATTTGAGCAAGTGCTTTTCAGGAGGAAAGATGTGTACTTCTAACGATAAAGAGTTCATCTTCGCAAGCTATTATCCAATAAATATATTTCAAACAAAACATGTGATGATTGGTATCAGTGCTAGAACATTTGACCCAGTGATTCGATTGGGCAAAGCAGAACAATTTGGTGTACAACTGACCTGTGAAGAATGGCAAATATTATGTTCACGAATCGACCAAATGAACGATTATTTTCATGATGAGCTAAATGTGACCATAGTCAAATCATTAGGCTCAAATCATGAAGTGGTGCTGCGTACAGTCCTCGAAGAGAAGATGGTGCTGTTACGTAAGAAGAGTACATTCCATGTCCCTCGCAATATGGTGTATCTAACGGAAACTGAATGGAACAAATTTATCAGCGTATTTCAGTGTGTGAAACATGCAGTGGAAATGTGTAACAAAACAAGTATATTCCTGAAAAAGTACTATTTTGAAAAATGTGTTATGCATATTGTACAACATGTATCTAGATATTGTGATGGTTGTCAACATCGTTCTTGGGTGCATACCTGTATTGATAAACAGTTTATTTGTGATCAAATGGACATTGAGTTTCCACCAATTGATATTGCATTAGACCTTAAAAGACTTCAATTGGAATTAAAATTATATGCTAAAGACAAACTAGTGCAAGAAGTTCAAAATACATTGTATCGACAATATCCAGAACCACTATCTGGTATGGATGTATGTGGAGTGTAATAAAATGATCCATTTCAATGAATTGTGTTTTTTCATTTCAAGTACAACCCCAGGTTCTGACGTGTACTATTGCACCACAATGTTGTCAAAGGTTTTTGTTCTAAACAGTTCCGGTTCGTTACTAATAAGTGCACAAACTTTTAAAAATGTCAACTCAAACTTTGAAACAAAAATTTCAAACAAAAATCTTTGAAACAAAATTTTGAAACGAAAAAAAAATTCAAACAAAAAATTTCAAACCAAAAAATTCAAACAAAATTTTGAAACAAAAAATTTCAAACAAAAAATTTGGAAACGAAAAATTTTAAACAAAAAATTTTAAACAAAATTTTCGAACAAAAATTTTCAAACAAAAAATTTCAAACGAAAAAATTTTCAAACAAAAAATTTCAAACGAAAAAATCTCAAACAAAATTTTGAAACAAAAAAAATTTGGAAACGAAAAAATTTTCAAACAAAAAAATTTCAAGCAAAAAAATTTCAAACTAAAAAAAAATTTACGTTTCACGGTTAACCGTCAAACTTTATCCGGTTTTTAACTATTCGATTAACAAATAAACGGTTTTGATCATATTTATCAGTGAGTGCAAAATGTTGAACGAAACCAAGATTTTTAAATGTTAAACAAAACTTAAAACTGAATACAGCAAAGATTTGAAAATCATCAGCCAATCAGATTGCATGAAAGATAGTGATCAACCAATCAGATTGCAGGAAAGATAGTGATCAACCAATCAAATTGCATTAACAATAACTTTGCCAGTGTTGTAGCATGTATTGCCTTTCGTCTATGAGTCATAAGATTCAATAAGGATAGCTATCAGATTTCAAATCAATCACCACCAATGATCTTAGACTATGAGCTGTGACTAAAGTTCAATGTATTGTTTCTAATTTCGCGCCTTATGTTAAAATTCTGCTTATCACCATTCCCAAATTTAAAGAATACTTCTCCTGATATACCTAAGTCTTAGAGTTAATCATATTATTATATGTTCAATAAGGTCAATAATGTCCGTCAATTGTTTACCTGAGTAGAACCAACTGTTTTCTAGAAGTGTGTGTACTCAAACTTAAGAAGTACCACAACAAAGGAAATGAATCCCTGTACACTACCTCATCAAGGACAATCACGTGGTACAACGTCTTGCTTACGTTTATATTTGGCGTGAATAATCAAAACCAATGACGTAATTTCATTTGACAATTCTTAAATTATACTACAAAGTTTTAATGTACCAATGTCCTGGACTCCTAATCCCATCATAGGTTAATAACTGATCACGTGATCATACTCATATTTGACAATGATTTACCCAAAGAACAATTACCAATTATTGATACGACAATAAGAAATGTACCCCTCCCAAAATTTAAGATTGGTACACAAATACACCTGTGTCTTATGAAAAAAAAGTAATAAATCCTGTACTTATTCAATAATAAAACCGGTCAATAACATTTAAATTTTGAATATTTGGCCATAAGAGGAACACCAATGGGTCCTAGAAAACGTTTACCGAATTTTGAAAGGGGTGGGCCAAAGTACCCCTCCCAAATTTTTAAAGGAGTGCACAAATGTACCTATGTCTTATGATAGGGAATAGACCCCTATACATAACCATATAACCATATAAGGTAATAGAACCTCATCCAAGAGGTTAAATTGGGCCAAAAGACCAAACACGTGGTACAACGTATTGCTTACGTTTATATTTTGACAATTTGTACCCCTAAAAGGGAACGAGGTGGACCATCCAAATTTATCATAATACATGTTAGGGTCCAGTACTATAATACCAAATATATAAAATGAGCAATTTCTAAAATTTAAGGGGTGGGCCAAAGTACCCCTCCCAAATTTTTAAAGGAGTGCACAAATGTACCTATGTCTTATGATAGGGAATAGACCCCTATACATAACCATATAACCATATAAGGTAATAGAACCTCATCCAAGAGGTTAAATTGGGCCAAAAGACCAAACACGTGGTACAACGTATTGCTTACGTTTATATTTTGACAATTTGTACCCCTAGAAGGAAACGAGGTGGACCATCCAAATTTATCATAATACATGTTAGGGTCCAGTACTATAATACCAAATATATAAAATGAGCAATTTCCAAAATTTAAGGGGTGGGCCAAAGTACCCCTCCCAAATTTTTAAAGGAGTGCACAAATATACCCATATCTTACGAAAGGTAATGGACCCCTATACATGACCATATAACTATATAGGATAATAACACCTCATCAAAGGGGATAAAATCGATCAAAAACCAAACACGTGGTATAACGTATTGATTACGTTTATATTTTGGCAATTTTGTACCCCTAGAAGGAAACGAGGTGGACCGCCCAAATTTATCACGATACATATTAGGGTCCTGTACTATAATACCAAATGTTTAAATTGGTCAATTTCCAAAATTTAAGGGGGGGCCATGGTACCCCTCCCAAATTTTTCAAGGGGTGCACAAATATACCCATGTCTTATGAAAGGTAATGGACCCCCTCTATACGCCCATATAACTATATAGGGTAATAACACCTCATCCAAGGGGATAAATTAGGTCAAAACCCCCCGAAATTTGAATTTTTGGCAATTTTGTACCCCTAGAAGGGAATGAGGTGGACCACCCAAATTTATCACGATACATATTAGGGTCCTGTACTATAATACCCAATGTTTAAATTGGTCAATTTCCAAAATTTAAGTGGTGGGCCAAGGTACCCCTCCCAAATTTTTCAAGGGGTGCACCAATATACCCATGTCTTATGAAAGGTAATGGACCCCTGTATACGCCCATATAACCATATAGGGTAATAACACCTCATCAAAGGGGATAAAATCGACCAAAAACCAAACACGTGGTATAACGTATTGCTTACGTTTATATTTTTTGGCAATTTTGTACCCCTAAAAGGAAACGAGGTGGACCACCGAAATTTATCATAATAGATATTAGGGTCCTGTACTATAATACCAAATGTTGAAATTGGGCAATTTCCAAAATTTAAGGGGTGGGCCAAGGTACCCCTCCCAAATTTTTCAAGGGGTGCACCAATATACCCATGTCTTATGAAAGGGAATGAACCCCTGTATACGCCCATATAACTATATATGGTAATAATACCTCATCAAAGGGGATAAATTAGGTCAAAAACCCCCAAAATTTGACTTTTTGGCAATTTTTTACCCATAAAAGGGAACGACATAGACACCCAATACTAATAGAGGTACATACTATGGTCCTAGGCTACCATACCAAATTTTTAGATTTGGCAATTTCCAAAATTTAAGGGGGGTGGTCCTATGTACCCCTGCCAAAATTTAGGGGGTGGGCCATGGTACCCCTGCCAAAATTTAGAGGGGGTGGTCCTAGGTACCCCTAGGTCATTGACCCCGGGCCAGGTCATTGACCTTTCACCCCGGTCATGAAAGAGAGTGAGGATGAGTCATTCGGGCATACGCGGACCACTACTACTACGCTACTGCTTTGTGCATATTACAGACGCACTTCCTTAAGAGAGGTGTTGATAATCAGTGATGTTTCCATGGACTGACCTGTGGTAATTCATCCCTCCGAGGTACACTCATGTCCAAAATTATTGTCGCATGTCTATAAATATGTTTTTGTAAGAATATAATTTGATAACGAATTTGCCCGGTATTTCTTATAATGTTAGTATGCGTATAATCAACAAAGACATATTTGTGCCAAATTTCATGTCAAAAGAGCAGTAAATAAGAACAATAAAACGAAAATAAAACTTCCTTGTCCATTTAGCGACATCTTGTTTTACTCATTCTGATTTTCGTATTTATAATTCTTTTCCTATGAAATTTACTACAAATATACATTTCCCGATTATACTCATAGTATCAATATTAAAGGTACCCTGCAAAATCATTTTCAAATTATATTCATACAAGAAGACAGTTATAGATATACGACAATCATTTTGGACATGAGTTACGTCATTCCGCGTGGATATATATCCGATCGTGATCAACGTGGATTACCAGTATTTTTGCAATTCTTCTTTCACTCTCTGTGGAAATTTGCTCTGCACAAAATTTGAAATTGTCAGTGATAGTGATGCGACCGGTGTTTTGAGCATTGGTTTACGTATTCTTTTAAAGAGAATATACTGTTAATAGTTTTAATTATTGTTCTTACAAGATTAAAATAAAAGTGTCACAATGAACTATCTTTTTTTTTCTTTCTTTTGCTGGGGACTGCGAAACAAGGATAGCAATACTACTGTCGTTCTACCTACCTAATGATGCATAAATGATGCATTCAAAACACTGCAACTTTTCACGCAGACAACACAACCGCAAAAATACGTGTATATAAAAAGATTGTAAGTCGACGACTAACTACATTAATATTTGGAGTAATTTCTCAATTTTCAAACAGTGAAAATTGCCTTGAATTTGAAAATAACTGAATTTGATGTTGAAGTTACTCTGAATATAGAAATTTATCTTTTATGAGCAGTGTAAATGAAGACCTGAAGTATTTTAAGATCTAAGTGCCATATGAATAGTTTTGAGATAATGTTTTTCCTCGAGAGTTTGTGCCATGCGCATACACGTCACGCATTCTATTAACAATGATCTGGATTACTACGCACAGGTTTGGCGCTTAGATCCGAATATACTGTACTTAAATTGGCTTGGCTCATAGACCATCATTACGGTTATAACTCGAAACTTCAGAAAATGGCAGTTAGATCGAAATTTACTTCAGATCTTCATATATATATTTCCAGGCAGAGTGCGAATCCTAGAAAGATGAGGTGGAATTCCCTTTACTTAATAGTTTTGGAAGAAAATTCTCCCTACTAAAAACTTCCGGGAGATAAACGAAGTGACACTATTGTCAGAAGTTTGCAAATTAATTACAGTAATTCAGAAGGTATACATGGAAATCCTCAATAGACGGTTGGAGATATTCAATAGACGTATGTTATGATTCAGAACAGATATCGGAGTAGCTTGAAAAACGCGAAGAGACTTCCCGGGGCTGGCATTTTCTCTGATCATAACTTGGTGCTGGTTGAAGTGGATATTCAACTTTAAAATGTAGGCAGAAGGAAAGTAGACAACAGGATATTGAATACTGAAAAGTTGAAAAACGAGGAAGTAAAAAACCTTTTCGTTGAAGAATTCGAAGAAAACTACTTACATGAGGAAATGATAGGTGCAGGTAGTAACAAACGGTGGGAACATATTATTCGCATACAGCAAGCTGGAGAAGAACTAGTAGGTTACTGCGAACACAAAACGGCTAAGAAAGCATATATTACAGAACAGATGTTGCAGAAAATGAGCGAAAGGAGGGCGTGGATACAGGTTGATATGGAAGAGGGCAGAAAGATGTACAAAAGTTAACGAGTTACGAAGGGAAGCAGACATAGCAAGGGAAGAGTTTTACTGAAAAAAAAATGAACACAGAAGGATTAGAAAGAGTTGGGAAACATGAGGAAATGTTACGGAGACCCGTAACAATGAGAAAAAAAATAATAGTGTGGTGAGGTGACACATGGCGTAGCTTCAATAAGACCTGGGTCAAGACTCCCGGTACATCTAGATTTCAGCCGAAAGCTTGGTTGAACTCAAGCGGTCGAATCGCACTTCGAGAGAACCTGAAGTATATGGGATTCTTTACTGGGCCCGGCGTCCATCATGTACCATCGAGACCCAGAAATGGTAGAGCATTAATCACTAAACTTGGCACCTACGAGAGGTGGGCGATCGAAACACTGGTATTTGAGGATTGCACCTTCATACAGCATGTCTTCCAACATAGGAAAGAAATCGACCTCCTTACTACATATAATTTCCTAAGAGATTCTCCGGAAATTAAATTCATTCCCTCAATTAAATAGCTTTATTAAAGAAATTGAAAAAGAAAAAAATACAAAATGTATTAACAACATACCACTCGGCTACGGCCGAGAATGATACCTCGATTTTAAATTTCTAGACTACCACTGGCTAATTTCATATATATGAGTGGTCATGAGTTTTCCTGAAACACTAGAAATAATCACAGAACCAGCTGTTTAGCTTTCCCGTTGATGTCTGCTAGTCGCGCACAACTTGAGTTTGTAAGAAAGCTGGAAAAATTTAATTAAATCCCAAAATGAACCAAATTTGCTCGGAACAACGGGAAAATTACCCGCTCCTCGGGCGTTATTAATATCGGTGCTAATAGTTCTAATTCAAGCTGTCAACAAGGGATGAGTACGTTTCAGCTCATTCCGAGCCTATCTCATTACAACAGAATGAAAATTCATAAAGTTGTTAAAATTATTTTCAAATTCTTAAGTTTCGAGAAATCTAATTAAAACACATTACAGCATTAATTTAGACAATTTCTGCCTAATACAGTTTGAGTCTACATTGCATAGACTTTTTTTTTTTTTTTTTTACGATACCCAACTCGGGTGGGATCAGTTTATGCTTGCTAACACAGCCGACCAACGCGGCCACAATAATAAGGAAAGCTTTAGATTTCTTTGTTTTGCCATAGGCGAACAGAGACTAAGTTCGCTTTAAGAATCGCTTAACTGTTAATAATTCTTAACTTGGACAAAATTCACTTAGAACTCACGTTTTTCGGACGGAGGAGGAGGTTGCTTACTCTCGGTCTTGTTCCTGAGTTGGCGGACATGGGTGCATGTCGACTACCTTACTGGCTTTAACCACCGCACGCGAGTTTTTGTTATTTTCACATGTTTTTGATTACATACTCACCGCGTGGAGTCTACACGCGTAGCGCGTCCAGATAAACACTGCGAAAAAGCTCCTGTCGGCCCCCCGCAGGGCTCCAAACTCGCGTTTATATACTCGGGAAGTAAGGTAAACATAACTTTGGGTCGGCCCACAAAAGGAGGGATAGGATTTCTGTAACCTTGTACACACCTCTTTAGAGTGAGATGGAAGAAGACACAACAATAGAGAGAGAAGATATTATTTCCGTATTTGTCTGAATACCCGAAATCGCATCTGTTTATGAATTTCTGCAAAATCCAAATTTTTCATCAACACAAAGTTTTATATGAAAAAACAAAAGTAATTTGTTGAAGAGAACAACAATTTAGCTGAATGTATTGAAGTAAATTTAATGAGGGAATATTCTCCATGTCGTGCAATTATCGTTCACAACAGCATTTTTCCTCCCTATCTCTGTTAAACATCAGAGATCGCCGTTAATTCTGCTTGCCATCACTCACATACCAATCTCTCTTTACCTAACAAGTTCTCTTTACCTATTGCGTCCATTACACTCCTAACGCAAAAGCCAGGAATCCAGGTTCCGACCGGTTCAAAGCAAGTTTACGGCCTTGTACGGCTTCGCCAGTGACTTACTTCGAACCTAGGATAGAACTTGCACACGTTAGGTATGATCATGCATACAGTCGGCCAAGCTTCCTGTTGCGTTCAGCCAACTTAGTACAACTCAGTCTCATACTTCGTCCTCCTATTACCTAACATTTTCATGTGTACCGAGCTCGACTGGAAGTCGAACCAGGACACCTCTCATTCGTGTTCCAACCCAGCAGGAAAACGCTGTTTTTCTATCATGGTGTCACTGAGATTGTAAGGTGAATATAAAATCTATCCACATTATCGATTCATTATTATGTTTTAACTTTTTATTTATATTTTTTTAAATTATTCTTTTCTGTTGCTTATAAGTACTGTTTAAACTTAGAAAGAAGTAAATTTCTTATCTGTCTGCGCTTCCGGTGCTAAACTCGGCGACGATTTCCGGCAACAATCTATAGTAATGTTCATCATTTGTGTCTCTCAACTTTACACATCTGGGGTACGTGTGTTTGGTGCCCGGTTACAAATCGTATCCTGAGACAGGGCCGTATTCTGAAGTATAGGGGCTCAAAACTTGTATCGTAACATCCTCCTCCACCCATTGGAACTGAAGGTCACTCTATGACCTTCAGTACATTGGGCGCCCTCGCCCAAGGTATACTGGGGGATAGCGGTATAATTTGAACAAGTAAGTTTATGAAAGAGAAAAGGAAGAAAAATCAATGTATGTTCACCTAGTTTCCTTACAACTAACTATGATCTTGATACATTACTATTTCTATTATTACTTAGGCTACTACTGTTCTTCAGTTTGATCTCATTAAGAGTACTTATTGTTTCTTATACTCAGTAGGAATTCATCAACACTCTTCAAGACTTATTAAGACTTCGTAGGAAACTCGTGACCTCTGTGTGAAACTCCTACCTTTGTGAACATTTTCATATTACTTTAGCCCACTTTGTTATATTAATTTTGTTATAGTAGTACAGCGACTTCATCTGATTATGTCTACAATCTACCTAATGTATACCTTAATACACTTCAATATTCATGCTTCATTCATATTACACTGTTCTATTTGTGATTTCTTTTATAATTTCTATATTTCGCATATCATTCTTTTACTATTTCCTTTGTTACAAGGCCCTTTCGTTTTTTTTTACATGATCAGTTCACACACTCACTAGTATGTTTCTTCATGATTTTAGTCATACGTCACTGGATTATAGAACAGGTATTAACACTTGACATTATTACTTATCCATACAAGTCTTCGAATCTGTAGTTCCGCACCAGGTTTCACGTAAGCAAGAGTTCGGCTATGATAATGTGCGCACTCACTAGTAGTTACGTATTTTCTTGTGATTTCATTGGAAGGTTCTCCACTGGACCACTGCAAAGTTACTCTCAATGTCTCCACCATTATCCCTTGGGTATCTTGGCAACATACTTCTTACTCGGCTTCCTTGTGAGCAAGGTGTCAAATTCACTTTGGGCATTTCCATTTTAGACCAATTCCATGGTTCATTATATATCGTTTCCTTGAGGTTACAGTCTTCAGTGTTTTTTTTTTTAAGTTATGAGAGATTTCGCCCCAAAAACAGATGGGAGGCGTGACTGAGCCCCTAGTGATTTAAAGAAGCTGACCTGTCCGGTCAGTGGACCAGGTTGGCTTAAATTGGAAGTATAGATGCTAGAGAAGGCAATGTGTGCTTATGAATGTGACTTTCTCCTCAGCTTGCTTGCTGTTCCGATTTGATGGCCTGTCTTCCCCTTTAATTTGGATAGATGACATTCTGTAATTCAGCGTGGCGTAGCGTATACTGCCTCTAAGGTTATATGAAATTCAGCTCCACTGATAGGAGCTTTTAAAAGTTATACGAGATTCAGCCCCAAAAATAGCAGATGGGAGGCATAACTGTGCCTCTGGTATTATAACGAAATACTGGTCCGTAGACCATGTTATATCAGAAGTATAGATACTAGAGGAAAGAAACGTGGATGTGTACGAGCGTGATGGCACGTCTTTCTTAGGTTGTATCCTTTTGTTTGGTTCAGAAGGGATACTCTGACTTTCCTCCTGCTTACGTCTGGTACTTGTAAATGAGAGGACGATAGATGTCTTCCAACTTAATTAGTGGAAGACTGATTAGTGGATTATAAAGAAGATATTGTCTTTCAGATGGGGATGTTAACTTTTGTTCCGTCGTATCGACCCAGAGCATAGAAGACGAGGAATGAAACACGTAGCCTTCTAGGATTTCCTTCATTTATTCTGGATATCCAAATCGTAGCATCTTGCTCACGTGCCTTAGGATCCAAGAATGGTTTACCAGTCGGATTTTGATCATCCTTAACAGGTTGTCTGGGATGCATAGGTGGACATCGCTCGTCTCTCATCTCTGTGGGAGACAAAAAAGATTATACTGGATCCTATTACACTATTTAACAATCTAAAAAAAATAATTTCAGTTCTTGCCTCAGTTACTCCAAACTAGAATCTCTTGACTATGGTAAAATTTTAAAAAAAAATCAACACGGGTGCATTTCGTCTGATAGCCTTTCGCATGGGTTGCGTTTCAAAATCTAGGTAAATAAAAATGAAGAAATTGTCAAGTGAACAGAATGAAACAATGATTAATTCCACCGTTGAGATGGTTTATATTACAGTCATCTGCCGTTACTTGCCATCCAGCAGCTAAAATCAAATTCAATTATTATTATTAGGATAAGTTCAATCTCTTTACTACATTTATATATATTTTAGCATTTATATATATTTTACTCAATACTATTTTAGCATTTTTTAAAAATTATCTAACAAGATCAAATTACCCACATTACAGGGATTTTTTTCACTATTGATGGTTTATATTCAGGTCATGCTGTGCTTGAGACGAGGCGAGACACACTCGTCTTAAAACAAGACAACGTTTTCTCTTGCCAATAGAGTTTTCATTCTAGAAATTTTTGTACTGTCTATACGAAATGAGACATGATCTACATTACATGTACCTGATATAAGACGTGTCTAGTTCTCACCTCTTGCACAATTATGGATATATACTACTGGCTATGATTCTAATATTTGTTTGTATGATAACTGATTGTGCTATTCTTGAATATACAAATACTTTGAAGAACGCTTTTTTATACTTCGTGTTTACTGCTTCTGCTCAAAACTCTTTCTGTTTGCCTTCTTGGTCTTCTTTCTCCATCATAGGTTGTAACCCTTCCTTCCATATTTTCTCCGGTGGACTTTGCTGCTTGGACATGGTTAGGATGCATCTAGAAAGAAATTCTCAGAACAAACATAGACATGATATACCCACATATTACCTACAATCGCACCAGTATGGGAGAAATTAATTGTCGGAGATTAATACTGACAGACTATTTCTAAAAGGAGAATATTTCTGAGGAAACACTGTTTATTATAAACTTCCAAATATATATATAAATGTAGGCTTCAATTATTTCAGGCACCCACTAAATTTGAAGGGGAGGCTAGGCCTCTTGGTTTCGTACCAGATCCGCCACTGGGTGGTACTGTTTCAATATAAAGTTCTATGTTTTAATTAAGGGGGTGCACTGATATATATTTTTTAAACGCATTTAGTTCTTTAACCTAAAGAGGACTTGGCTGTACATTTCCATCCCAATGTCGCTTGTTCTGACGAGACCACAATAAATTTATTCTCTGATATTTGTTAACTAGTGCTTTACAATGTTAAGTTATTTAGAAGCTTAAACCGTGAACAAGGAAAGATTCTATGAATAAACGGATATGTGGTTTCCGGTCTGTGGTTCATTGATATAACAGACGTTCTTAAGATTCTGAGTTGTCTTAGTCTTTCTTCTTCGGATTTTGTATACTTACAGCGGTTGCACTCGGAGGGAACTTTTCGTCTCTGAATTTCAGCTCCTAGGCTGTAAGTGGCATGTACTAATATTGGGAATTATTAAAATCATTTGGGAAAATGGTTTCCCGTTTCCTTATATCACCGGTCACCATACTAATAGTGAATGATTTTATTCGCGACTTTTGACCTAGGGGAGGCGAGACATTAGGGTGGAGAATGGCTCTCCAACAAATGCCAATTGTGGACCATGTCTTGTTAGGCAATCAACTTCACGTAGGTTTCGGTTATTCTACAGTTCGCCTATGCGTCCATCTGTCTGTGTACTACGGTTACTTGCGCCTTTGTCGAGGCGACATCTTGTTTAACGTATTTTGCCCGAGGTTTCCATAAGGTTTTCATAGTACTCCTCAGTGGATGTCTTCACGTTGCATTCTTAATCCCAACAATAAAGGTAATTTGCTGAAGGTTGAAATACGCGATTTTGTCTAGAATAATCCTAACAATTGTATCTATTTTCCACAAACATTTCTAATAAAATCGGTAAGGAGTAGTTTATTCTTGAGGGATGGCTTTCTGACATTCGAAATTTCCAGATGTAAATTATTTTGTTTGTATCACCTGACCATATACTTCAGTAATGGCGACGGTTCACATAGTTTAGGAAATTCGTAAAACAGAAATTTAGTGCGGTGTCCCGTACTTTCGTGTTTTCTCTTTTACTCCCTAAGCCCATGTATTTTACACGCAAGGGAACAATATAGGTCACAAAGTGTATTAGTGGATGCCCGTAACTGTTGACAAACGGGCCTTTGGATTTTTATTTCCTGTACTGGTCCTCCCTAGCTACGTCACGATTTACTAGAAGAGCAACCGATCTTACCTACTGAAGAAATATTACAAGGTCTATGACTGCTATTTACGGAAGTTCTAATCTGGGTTAGTAAGAGCAAGATTACGTTATCACTTCCGTTGGGTTTGTAGTCGCATAGCTGATTGCATGTGACATTGTAATATTACATAACTTGGAACTAGTATACATGAACATTGCACCGCTTAAGACCAGCGGACTTCTACTCTTCCGATGCTATATGTGTACATCTGTCCATCTGTGGATAATTACTTTTTCCTTTTCTGTCCATACTGGTCAGTATATTTATATACATTATTACAAAATAAGATGTATATGGATTTACATTCTTTTATTCTTACTGTACCCAACTATATTATCTTATTCCTATTAATTATAAGAATTAATTAATTACAGTCATCTATAATATATTATTAATACTATCAATTATTTTATTCAACTAAAATTACTAATTCCGTAGAGTACGGTCTATGATTGTCTTCGGCAGTGTGCTTGGCATTAAATACTGTTAACAATAATTACTCTCGACATCACGGTACCATCCCGTTATTTCCTCTGCTCTTTAACGAAATCATCTTCATGTACGGGGATGGATTTCTAAGAACTTGCAATAAGAGCAGGACATTATTTCATAAGCCTAGGCATCATCCCACGATTCATTCTGTGTAGGAATTCTGTGGCTGAGCGCTACACAGGAATGGATATTCTAAGTAATCAATAATTAATAGTCGCCATTGAATCATACCATATGGCACGTTAATTCGTATCAAATACGAGTTTCTGTATTGTACACTAGGGAAAAACAAACGAGTTCGGAATACTTCGCGGAATTACATGTCCCCACATATTTTCTCCCATTTGCCGTATAATCGCACTGCAGTGTACACTCTTCCACATTATTCCAATGTCGCGTGCAGGTGGCTTTTAATAGTATTATACGATTCGGATGGAATATTCTACAGAACAACACCCAGACTTCCTCTTACGGCAACGAACCTACAACTCCTTTCATTGTGACATTCCCTACTTCCGTTGAACAATATCTTAATCATACTATCATATGTTCTTGGGAGCTAGTGTTACGTCATTAACACGTTATGATGTGAACTTTATTTATCGTCGGGGCAAAAAGAAAAGAAGAAAAACAGTATTATCTTGTCGTTGATAAGCCTGTATTTTGGTTGAGCGGATGGAAGCCATTTTGTTTTAGGTGACGTATGCTTTGAAACTCTTCCACTATTTCCGTCTGAGAGCAGAGTCACTTCACATGTAAACAAAATGAACTTAGCGATTGCTTGCGAGCGCATACCAAGAGATTAAACATCTCCACTGCTTATATTCCATTTTAATTATTTAACGCAGGGTATTAATTTATTAGTGGTTGGCCAACCTAAAACTTGATTTAAATATAAATTATTTTAATACAGCGGATCCTACCCCGTTTCACATGCAACCATGGGGAATTACTCTTCTCTTCATAACATCTTTCTTACATTGTCAATCTCTTGTACTATGTCTCGCACCGCACACCGAAAGAGTGGTGTTCACCTATTCCAATAATTCAATAGTGCAATTAGTGAAATTTAGAGTAGTACGGGCCGTTTCGTAGAACATTACAGAAGTCCAAGAATATTTCTAAGTTCGATTTATATCTCTTCGTCCATCTTTTTAACATTAAGATAAGAGGGATAGTACGAATCTCTTCTTTACCTATCATAACCTCTTTCATCGGGGTATACTTGTGTTAAATTATACAGCGTGTTTTCTCAGAGAAAGAGGGATGTGTCTTTTTACTGTGTCTTTTGATGTTAGTCGGTATACCGTTAATTATTATTGTTATTAAGACAATCACATCCTTCCTTCTACATGCCGGCATTTTCAGTTCATGCTCCCCTCTTTCGGTAACCCATTGTGATTTCTCACTCTACTTTTAATATCATTGCCTATTCATCCTTCTACCTTAACTCACATGCTAAACTGAACACTCCGTATTGTCCTGTCTCCCAACCTTTTTATCCTCCCGTGATGAGAGAACCTACATCATTCTTCCACTCTTTCCCCTTCCTACTGTTTCCGTCTATCTCGATTGCATTTATTGTATATACATATTAACTAGCTCTGGTGATAACTTAGGGGTCTCTCTCTTATGCTGGCGTCTAGCGCCCTTTCCAAGGCGGTAACATGAATTTTGCCTTTTATCGACTAATACCTGAGCCTTTCGGACACATTCCGCGGTTTTTTTTCAGTCACTTATCCGTAGTTCCACATCTCCTTTTTCATATTCGGTGTAATCAGTTTCGGATTTACTTTCTGTGGTCCAATCGTCATCGTACCCTTCCGGCTCCACTACTATCTCCGATCCTGATGAGATGTCACTATTATCGTCCTCATTGACTGGTGGTCCTAGTGGTTTGGCCACTGCTGTGACTTCCTTATAGCTGGAGTCTAGGTCCTCTGGTGGAGTTTTAGTTTTAATCCCTTTACGCGATTGCCCATTTATTTTCTCGGTATTTCTACCAGAAGTCGCAACGCGAAAGAACATGTCTAACAGACATTGCGGTTGTAGGGATGAACTTACGTTTCCCTGTTCCAAATCGGGGCGATGTGAAAGGGTTCCAAGCAACAACTCTCTTCTTAATATTTCCGATTGATCCGCGTTGTTGAACAACGTTATTGTAATTCCTCCATTATCGTTATATACAATCGGACGCGCAGAGAATTTTCGAGATCCTGATCGTAACTCTGGAGAAGGGGTGAACTCCCACACATAAGTGTCACGTTTGGGGGTCGTAAATATCACATTCCGCCAAGATCGGGGTGGAATACGCAAAGTCCGTGGTGCAAAAATATCATACGTTACTTCCTCATCTTCACTCGATTCACTTTCTTCCCACGATGCGTCCTCATGTAATTTTGTCTGAGGATGCTCTGTCGCCGTATACAAGTCTCTCTCTTGTACGTTCTCTTCTCTGAGAGAAATCTCAGTCATAGATTGCTGACTCGTACTGGGAATTGCAAGATAATCACTTTCTGCAAGCTTGACGCTACTGCACGATGGTTCGACTATTATCTCCGTGTGTTCCGCATCAGACGTTTCGGCTTTTGTTGTATCGTTTGATAATCGAGTGGGAGTAGCTGGGGACGAAGAGAATTCTGGATTCACTTCGACTTGATTGGGCGGTTGATTCTGCTCGCCAGTCTGGACGTCTGTCCGTTCCTCCGTCGACTTAGCAGCACTTCGTTGGTCTGAACCCTGGGTTAGCGTGTCAGATTGAGTATGCGAAACTTGTGTTTGAAATTCATCTTGAGTACTCCGGCTAGGTGTCGTGGCTTCACATCTTCGTGATCGTGGCGTACGTCTTTGTTTCGAGTTTTTCACCGCGTACGATTGTTGACTGGTGCTAGGCACTAACCCAACCACAACTTCATTATGATTCGTGGGTGCAGTTGCTCTAGAGTTTTCTTCATTAGTCCGTGGGTCTTGTTTTACAAAAGCAGTATTTCGGAATACCCTTGTACTCTTTCGTCGTTGCTGTGTTCGCGTGTGGTTGTACTCCTCGGATTCGGGGCATCGTTGGTGGGAGTGTTGTACTTTCATCCTACGTCCATTCCGGGGATTCCGGGGATTCCACTCGTTTTCCGGGTGGAATCTCAGTAGCTGACGGAGGTTCAAAATACACCCTGCTCAGAATATTTCCATTTTTATCTATGGTTTCAATATGATCTTTCTGCACAGAACGCGCATATAAATTCAAAAAGTCTGTTCCCAGGATCACATCATACGGGGATTTCGTATCTAACAAAGCCATGTTAACGAACCTGCGTATTGCTGGTCCTGGTCGGTCTTTTAAGTAAAATAACACTCGTATCACCGGTAGCCGATCGGACAGCTGTGGACCAACACCTCGTACTGTGACGTATCCTTTGACATAAGCGTGCTTTGGGAAGTTTTTTGGTAAAAAGGATGGTTTCAAAATATATACTTTTGCCCCACTCTCTAGTAAGGCGATGCCTGTTTTATTCCCGATTCGTATCTGAACGGTAGGTAACACACCGTACCCAAAACCCAATCCATGCTCGTTTCGTTCTAAGTTCGAATAGGGTTTAATTTTTCCCTCGGTTAGGACATGGCCCTGAACTGTTCCTTCCATGTATACTTCTTGCTCAATCTCGTCATCCATCTGGGAGACGAGTCCTACTTTCTCTCCCGTAGTTCTAGGGGACATCCAGAAACCACGTCCTTGCAATTGACTGAGAGTTTCAGCTTTTTCGAATTTCTCCAAAAGTAGTATCCAGTCTCTCAAACTAGTTGTTTTTTCGTCCACGCTTTGCAATAACCGAGATAACAAATACGGACACAGACCGGCTAAAATTCTATAGTTTACTTCGAGGTCCGTCGGTGTTCTTCCAAGTCTAGGGAAATCTCTAATTAACCGGTAAATAAACGCTTGACTGCATTCTCCATTTACTTGTTGTCTCATATTTATACTTTGTTCTAAACGCGCCTTGTACTCAAAAGATGGAAACGCGTTCTTTAAAAGTCTTTGAAACTCGTCGTAACTGATAGATTCTAACGGTTCTATTTCTAACGAATACCAGTCAAGTACAGGTCCGCTCAGATATGCGGTTATGTAGCGCATTTTACATTCGTCATCCCAGCCATATATACGGGCTACAATAGAATATTCTTCTAGGAAATGATCCGCGCTCTCCAAAGGTGAACCACTAAATTTTGCTAGCTTCAGTTCGGGGCAAACACGCGGAAAATCTCCGTCAGATTCAGTTTCCGAAAAGATAGGGGAATCTGGATGCGGTGAATGACTCGGGATGGGTGGCCTCTCTTTTCGTGATGTTAGTCGAGATTCACCCTGAGTAACAGGCGGCTTAGAGAAGGCCTTCTCTTTATGTGCAACTGGTAGTTGATTATTACTTTCCATTTTTGGATTAGAAGTTTCGTTATTCGCTGGTAATTCAATAATATTGGGGCTGATTGCCTGATTTGCAAGGATGGTCCCTACGACCATCGTATTGTCATTCAGGTGAGGTATAACTTGAGATTCTGCGGGGCCACCTGACAAAGGACCAATGTCGGAAGCGCGTGGTGGCTTAATATGTACATCAGGATACAAAGACGCGCCGGCGATTGATGTTCCTCCAGGCCATTGGTTATCCACTTTATCCTGCATCGATTGCATATTGTCTGCAGGTAGTTTCACATCTGCTGAATGTGCAAATGTCCAGGTGGAGTATTCAGGGCCCTCCTGGTCTGGCAAAGTAGCATTAGGAGCCGCGTTCACCGTACCATTGTCTGTATTTGATTCTTCCGTAACATCACTATCCAAATATCGTTTTAAAATCCATACCGGAATAGTCTGCTCGATTACCGATACCAACTCTGGTAATTGTTTCTCTCCACCCGCTTGGACGGCAGCCGGCCGCACTAGTGGTTCAGATTTTTCAACATTAGTGTCCAAGCCTCGTAACACTAACTCAAGAACTTCTCTATCAACGCCCCTACGGTCGTCGGCTAACGGGGAACTGCTTGCTACATAGTCGGTTTGTATTGACCGTGTAACATATGTTTTTGGTCCCATTCCCTTTACCTTCTCTTCAAGTCGTTCTAGAATTGTGGTTAAATTAGTTAAGTCTTGCGTCGCAATTCTGGATGGAGAAATAATTTTCTCTGTCACTTCTCGAGGAATTGCTTCATTCAGCATCGACTCCGTATCCGATGAAGGGTTTGGGTCATGTATACCAGTGGACGTTGAAGACTGAAAGTCATACTTGGGGTCCCATTCCATAATAGGGAGTCGGGAAGTCTCACTAAACATGTGGACGGGAGAGTCGGCCGTCATGGGCGCGCCGGCTGAAACCGATGTGTCCGCATCCTTCGCACTTCTACTCGGTTCCACCGTTTCCCAATTTTCTATAATCGTTTCTGCATTTTCGAACCGAGGTGCGTTACTTTGAACATCCTCCATTAGTTGAGCTGGTGCTTTATTTGTTTCTTTTAGCTTTGCATCCTCAAAGCCTACATCGCCAGGATATTGCATTGAATGAGACTCGACATCGAAATCACGAGCAATCTGTTGAGTCGCGACCTCCTCTTTAAACAATGATTCTAATTCTTCGTTTCCACTGAGACTTTCAGCATCCTCATCGTCTGTAAACACGAGAGATTTCCGAGGAGCAGGGACAGGCTTTTCTTTCTTTACTGTAGTAGCAGAAGTCGAAGGCTGGGCATCGTCGACCGGACTCGAGGCGGCTATCGGAGTAGGTTCGGAACCTTCTGCCTCTATCTCAGCCACCGCGCGGGGTGCTGGAGATTGTGCCTCGATGGAGGAACCGCTTTCTGCCCAAGTATCAATAAATCTTTTATTTTTCTTGATCATATTTCCATCTTCCCCATCGAGGTTCGCGAGTTTCTCTCTTCCAAATCTGATTACAAGAGGTGTTTGTGCAGTAAACATTACCAAATTCGTCGATACAAAAGGGGTGCTCATGATTAATTTACCTACCATATGTTCGGAATAAATTTCCTTTTTATTTTCTGCAACGTCTCTCGAAAACTCATGATTATTCCCCACTAAAGAACACACCGAGGAAAAGTATGTAACTGAGGGATCGCGCCTAACACCACATTACTGTTGGTGCGCGAAACACTAAGCACACTAAAACAATACATAAAACGTATAGTACTTACGTGAGAAATAAAGGATCCTTTTTGAACGTAACTATCTGTTAAATTTTCAGCAAAATAGGATACACATATCACATATTAACTTTCTTTCCTTTTATCAGAACTTGACACTATTTCTTCCATATATAATTCAGGGAACGAATACGTCCCTTTTTCACTTAACACCAAACCAAATACACAACACAAATATCAGTTGTATAGAGGGGGTCATAGATTTTAGGCGAGCGGCGGTAAAGTACAGTAAGGCAGTTGGCGCAAGGCAACTCTAATACCCGGCGCCTCCACCAATTATGTTAAGGAGAACCGTAACAATGAGAAAAAAATAATAGTGTGGTGAGGTGACACATGGTTTAGCTTTAATAAGACCTGGGTCAAGACTCCCGGTACATCTCGATTTCAGCCGAAAGCTTGGTTGAACTCAAGCGTTCGCATCGCACTTCGAGAGAACCTGAAGTATATGGGATTCTTTACTGGGCCCGGCGTCCATCATGTACCATCGAGACCCAGAAATGGTAGAGCATTAATCACTAAACTTGGCACCTACGAGAGGTGGGCGATCGAAACACTGGTATTTGAGGATTGCACCTTCATACAGCATGTCTTCCAACATAGGAAAGAAATCGACCTCCTTACTACATATAATTTCCTAAGAGATTCTCCGGAAATTAAATTCATTCCCTCAATTAAATAGCTTTATTAAAGAAATTGAAAAAGAAAAAAAAATACAAAATGTATTAACAACATACCACTCGGCTATGGCCGAGAATACCTCGATTTCAAATTTCTAGACTACCACTGGCTAATTTCATATATTTCATAATCTCATTACAACAGAATGAAAATTCATAAAGTTGTTAAAATTATTTTCAAATTCTTAAGTTTCGAGAAATCTAATTAAAACACATTACAGCATTAATTTGGACAATTTCTGCCTAATACAGTTTGAGTCTACATTGCATAGACTTTTTTTTACGATACCCAACTCGGGTGGGATCCATTTATGCTTGCTGACACAGCCGACCAACGCGGCCACAATAATAGGGAAAGCTTTAGATTTCTTTGTTTTGCCATAGGCGAACAGAGACTAAGTTCGCTTTAAGAATCGCTTAACTGTTAATAATTCCTAACTTGGACAAAATTCACTTAGAACTCACGTTTTTCGGACGGAGGAGGAGGTTGCTTACTCTCGGTCTTGTTCCTGAGTTGGCGGACATGGTTGCATGTCGACTACCTTACTGGCTTTAACCACCGCACGCGAGTTTTTGTTATTTTCACATGTTTTTTGATTACATACTCACCGCGTGGAGTCTACACGCGTAGCGCGTCCAGATAAACACTGCGAAAAAGCTCCTGTCGGCCCCCCGCAGGGCTCCAAACTCGCGTTTATATACTCGGGAAGTAAGGTAAACATAACCTTGGGTCGACCCACAAAAGGAGGGATAGGATTTCTGTAATCTTGTACACACCTCTTTAGAGTGAGATGGAAGAAGACACAACAATAGAGAGAGAAGATATTATTTCCGTAATGAATTTCTGCACAATCCAAATTTTTCATCAACACAAAGTTTTATATGAAAAAACAAAAGTAATTTGTTGAAGAGAACAACAATTTAGCTGAATGTATTGAAGTAAATTTAATGAGGGAATATTCTCCATGTCGTGCAATTATCGTTCACAACAGCATTTTTCCTCCCTATCTCTGTTAAACATCAGAGATCGCCGTTAATTCTGCTTGCCATCACTCACATACCAATCTCTCTTTACCTAATAAGTCCTCTTTACCTATTGCGTCCATTACACTCCTAACGCAAAAGCCAGGAATCCAGGTTCCGACCGGTTCAAAGCAAGTTTACGGCCTTGTACGGCTTCGCCAGTGACTTACTTCGAACCTAGGATAGAACTTGCACACGTTAGGTATGATCATGCATACAGTCGGCCAAGCTTCCTGTTGCGTTCAGCCAACTTAGTACAACTCAGTCTCATACTTCGTCCTCCTATTACCTAACATTTTCATGTGTACCGAGCTCGACTGGAAGTCGAACCAGGACACCTCTCATTCGTGTTCCAACCCAGCAGGAAAACGCTGTTTTTCTATCATGGTGTCACTGAGATTGTAAGGTGAATATAAAATCTATCCACATTATCGATTCATTATTATGTTTTAACTTTTTATTTATATTTTTTTAAATTATTCTTTTCTGTTGCTTATAAGTACTGTTTAAACTTAGAAAGAAGTAAATTTCTTATCTGTCTGCGCTTCCGGTGCTAAACTCGGCGACGATTTCCGGCAACAATCTATAGTAATGTTCATCATTTGTGTCTCTCAACTTTACACATCTGGGGTACGTGTGTTTGGTGCCCGGTTACAAATCGTATCCTGAGAGACACGGCCGTATTCTGAAGTATAGGGGCTCAAAACTTGTATCGCAAAAGAAATGTAGAAGGAAGTGAAATCTATGGAGCATTGGAAAAAAAGAAGGGGATATTATTATGACAGTAGAAAATAAGAATGAAAAGGTAGTCAACGAGAGAATTGAAGTCGTAGGAAGATCTAAAAAAGAATACATTGAGAACTAAGGATAGATCGTGTGCCCTAGATGTTGATGTAGAAAATGAAGTACAAGAGGATAATAAAGGATTTAGTAATCTTCGAGATGAGTTTGAAAAAGATATATCCGAGATTAGGAATGGAATGACTGCCAGAATTGATAATATAACAATCGAGTTCATTAAGATTATGGGAGACAAGGGTAAGAAAAAATTGATCCAACTTTGCAATGAAATATATGAAAGGAGAGTGGCCAAAAGTGTCCGAGAGAGCTGTGAGGATTATTGAACTATTAGTCTCATATCACATGCAGCAAAAATTTTGCTTCGAATACTGAACAGAAGGTTGTATGGAAGAACACACGAAAAAGTTGAGGGAGAATAGTTCGGATTCCGGAGGGGTAAGGGCACAAAAGATGCGATTGGATTATTAAGGGCAGTCAGTGAAAGGTTTATAGAAAAAGGAAAGACGTGTATATTGTATTTATTGATCTAGAAAAAGGCTTTTGACCGCGTGAATTGGGAATTGTTGTTGGGAGTCTAAAGGAGGTGGGTTGGAATGGAAAGATCAAAGACTTATAAGAAACTTGTATGTATGAACCAATAAGTAAGTGCCAGAATAGGGGATGAAATGACAGAGGAGAGTGCAATTGGAACGGAAGTTCGACGGAATGCTGTTTTTTCAACATCATTTAATATATATAGCTAAAAGAGATAGTGAAAAAGAGCCTACGTAATGAAGGCCGCGTTATGGTGGAAAGTAGAATGATTAGGTGTATATGGTTTGCAATGATATGGCGCTTGTTTCAGAATCTACAAAGAAAATCAACTAGGTGTTAGAAAACTAGAGGAGGGGCTGTGAAGAATATGGGATCAAAATAAATAGTAGAATGTTTGGAACGAAGTGGTCGGTGTCAAATATAGAAGTAGAAGGGGAGAAAATAGAGCAGATAACTAGTTTCGGATTCATGTGTATTATTAGTAGTAATAATGTGATGTGCGAACGAGAAATAAAAGCAAGGATAGGAATGGCGAACGAAGTCTTTAGGAGGAAGAAAAGTCTATTTTGTGGGACCTTGAATAAAGAGTTGAGAAAAAGATTAATACAATGCCTCGTGTAGAGTATTGTGCTGTATGGGGCAGAAACATGGACTGGAGAAATGAGAAAAGGATGCAAATTGAGAAAACGACTGGAATTTTTCGAAATGTGGATGTGGAGAAGAATTGAGAGAATTAGGTAGGTCGAGTGGAAAACAAATGAGAGGGTGTTATAAATGGTGTGAGAAGAAAGAACAATTTTAGATATTGCTTGCATATATTACCCGGTTCGCTGGGTTGAAATGAAAATTTAAATGCACAACTCCATATCTCATGTGTTTAGTATCCATGTTTAGTATCCGTGTCTGTTTCCGTTTTTAATGACATCGATTTAAGGAGCACCGGAAAGATCATTCATCTCGGCGATCCCGAAACCCATAGATTCGACACTAATATTGGCCATTTTCGATCATATATATATATATAATTTCCCCCTCCTCCAAGTTGCGGGGTTGAATTTAAATTTAACCCTTTTCCGGCTGAATTTATTTTTTTTACTATAATTTGATATGAAGGTAAAATATAGTACATTGAGGGTACATTAGACTATATAAAAATAAATTCTGCTTCAATTGTTGCTGAATAATGCTGAGGTGAAAGGGGACTCAGGAGTCCCGTCAGTCGGTTCGGCTTCGACATTATAACGCATACAAGAGAAATAATGTATGTGTAAAGAAGATGGGACTTAAAAGTCCCGACAGTCGGAAAAGGGTTAAACGGGATCGAAAGAATCACTGTTCATCTAAGCGACCCAAAAAACTATATATTCGACACTGATAGCGGCCATTTTCGGTCATTTTTATATATATCTCTTTCTCCCCTCCCCCCGAGTGGCGGGGCTGATTTTGGATTTAAACCGGATCGGAAATGTCACTGTTCATCTGAATGATCCCGAAAATTATGGATTAGACACTGACATTGGTCATTTTCGATTATTATTATACTATATATAGCTCCCCATCCCCCTTCTCCGTGCTGAAGCACACGGCATCAGAATTGTCACTGTTAATCTCAGCTACTCCTAAAACTATGGATTCGACAGTAATATTAGTCATTTTCAATCATTTTTAAAAGTTTATCTCCCTGCCCTACGTTTACCCTCCCCCTCCTTAACTATCAGGGCTGAACTTGGATTGAAACAGCATCAGAAATGTCACTGTTTCTCTCATCGACCCCGAAAACTACGGATTCAACACTAATATCGGTCATTTTTCATCATTTTTAAATTTATCTTCCCCTCCCCACGTTGCATCGTAAAAAGTAAATAGCCTAAAGTAATCCCCGCTCCTAAACTCATGTACGTAGAAAATTTGATTGAGCTCGGTAGGGTGGTTCAAAAGTGATGAAGTAACAAAGGCAATCATTTTTATTTTATTTTTTTACACATATTTCCTCCTCCTCCTCCCCTACGTTGGCTCGTCAAAGTCAAACGATAAAAATCACCAAAGGCCCGACCCTCATATATGTTGAAAATTTGATCGAGATTGATTGGGTGGTTGAAAAGTTGTTAGGCTTTCTTAGTTTTTGTTTATATGTCCCCCTCCCCTCCCCTTCCCCTAAGATATACTGTTAAGGTGAAATTACAAAAATGTTTCCAGATCCGAACCTCATTTATATTGAAGATTTGATTGAGATCGGTCGGATAGTTCAAGAGTTACTAAGTTACAAAAATAGTAACTTTCAGTCTTACATAAATTGATTTTTATATATCTCCCCTCCTTCTCCTCCCCTACGTTGCTCCGTCAAATTTAAATCATAAAAACAATTCCAGGCCTGAACCTCATCTACGTTGAAAATTTGATCAAGATCGGTCGAGTTGTTCTGGAGTTACTAAGTTTTATTTATTTTTTATACCCCCTCCCCTCCCCTAACTCACAATTCTACTATCAAAGTGAATAGCCTAAAACCAGCCCAGCCTTGAACCTCATCCATGTTACAAATTTGATCTAGATCGGTCAGGCGGTTCAGGAGATTTAGAGTCACAAACATTGTGATTTTCAATTTTATATATATACTAGCTGAACCTGCGCTCTTTACACAGTGCATCATTCATATATGAACATGAATCTCCTTGTTATTCCTCACATCTGTACATGTCCCTTTGTAGACACAAGTGGAAGAAGTCTTGGTAAAAATCGGCAAGAGATACCGTAAAGGGGAGATTTTTTTCGATTACTTTTTCAATATCTCGTACCGTTTGCAAGATTTGAGCCTACTTCCGGTTGCAGTTTTTAATTCATGTATGATCTGTGTTTTCTTTCTTCTTGCATGTAGTATGTAATAAGCAAATACATAAACTAAGTAACTCTATGGCCTATGGAACCCGGAGGTTCAATGCCGCGTTCACAAAAGCTCTCCACTGACTTCTATCCTTAGCCAATTGGATCCAGTTTCTACTTTGTATTTCTATTTCTTCGAAATTTATCTTAATACTGTCCTCCCATCTGCACCTAGGTCTTCCTAATAATCGTTTTCCGGCTGGTCTTCCAATTAAGATTTTGAAAGCCTTCGTTCTTTCTTTCATCCTGGCTACATGACCTGCCCACCTGAGCCTCCTATATTTGATGACCCTAACAATGTTGGATAAACCGTATAAATTATGTAGTTCCTCGTTATGAAGATTCCGCCATTCCCTATTCCCGTTTCTCTTGGGTCCGAATATTTGTCTCAGGATCTTGTTCTCAAAATACTTTCAATCCATGTTTTTCGTTCCGAGTAAGAGACCATATTTCGCAACCATACAGAACAACAGGCATGATTATCGTTTTATACATTTTAAAATAAGCTAATACATTAAACATACAATCAATTATAATGCCATTGATATATGGTGTTCATTGGGAAAAACACTCCAGACAATAAAGATTCAACTTAGATGGAGAAATGGTTATCCTCCGTTTTTCATTATAATTTGGCCATGAAACAAACATATGAGAGATATGCAGCCTCTATATACAATTATACGGTGTTGGAATGCATAATGGGTAGGATATGATGCTTTAGTTTTTTTTAATCTCAACACTTCCAGTGTACTTGTAAAAATATAATAAATAAATAATGACCATGTTTTTTTTTTTTAATATTGAGTTAGAACTGGACAATCTACACAAAATTTGGAATCGATCAGTGAAAACGTCATCTTTCTAGAGCCTGTAGTTTCCGAGATCTCACTGTCGAAAGGATTTGCCACAAGCATATAAACGTCCACAAACGTATAGTTTAAAAAACTCCAGAGATGGCAGCACAATTCATTTGCATTCATTTCGGAGAAGACTTATTAAAATGCAAAGGCTTTGAATAATAATTTAAAAGGATAAACTTTGTAAAAAAAAAAGATTTATTTAAGTAATTTATTTAAAGTACACCTTTTTAAAAATATTTGTCTTTGTTATAAACATGAAATCACAAATACTCGTAACCGTAAATCAAAGGTTTGAAAGCTAAAGTTATAGGTTGGAGATCCGTCGCTCTTAATTGCTATTGTAGCATTTTAATAGATAGATAGGATAGGATAGATTGATTAAAAAGAGAAACAAACTGGTTGGAACATTGAATAAAAAGGAAAGGAACATGAGATGTTTTAATGGGTATGGTGGCAGGAAAGAGAGGGATGGGGCGAAGGATGCCAAAATTGAAAGACAATATCGAAATAGAGAAATCGTACATGAAGACAAATAGGTTAGCGGAAGACCGTGGAGTATGGAAGCTTCTCAGTTAAGGCAAGTGACCTGCCAATAATGGTCACTTGGACAGTGACATGCTAATAATGCCTATGATGATAATGATGATGATATGTAATTAAGATGTATTTTGTATGTAATTAATGAGATAATGAGTGAATGAGTGAATTAGTGGTTAATAATATTCCCAGTTTACTTGACTTAGAGTTTAGCGTTCCTTTCAGCAGCGGGGATTCGAACCACATTAATTCCCGCCGGGAATTGAACGCGAATCACCCATCACAAAGGCGTG
Organism: Thermobia domestica; assembly: GCF_964235325.1. Taxonomy (NCBI): domain Eukaryota; kingdom Metazoa; phylum Arthropoda; class Insecta; order Zygentoma; family Lepismatidae; genus Thermobia; species Thermobia domestica. The sequence continues at coordinate 81,432,359 of NC_137459.1, forward strand.
TGCGCTAACCGCTTAGTCATGAGGGAGTTCGATAATCCTAGTCTTACATATTTTAATAATTACAGATACTCAAATATGCGAACACTCTACGTTGAGAGCGAAGAGGGTTCTTTTTTTTTTTAGTTCTGTCTCCCCCTCCTCACACACTTTTACTTACTGGCATGATTTCGCACCCTGTACCCACGTTGGAAGGAAAACACGTACCGCGATTCCAAGTACTATATATTTCTGCTATTATCAAAGTTTATTTGGTACCTATTCATTCTTCCTCATTTCATTAAGAATAAAAACAATATGTAAAGTTCTGTATACCTAGGTACGATGAGATTGTTATTAAAATCCAAGTGTGATTCCTTCACTGTCACATATTTTCTGAAGTAGATTAAAAGGTAATTGTACAACAATGAAAATAATATATGGCAAGAGATTAATTCTAAACTTAACTGGGTGGAATGGGATCGAGTGACATACATGTTAAGTCTATTATAGCTTTTTAGTTTCTTAACTGCATTTATATTTCAGTTTCGCATAATAGACATAGGTCTACCTCTTGCTTTTTCATGTGGAATCTCTTGCTTTCACGCTGGTACGTACGACAACACCGGGAGAAGGAAAAGCAATGTATGTGAAAGACAGCCAATATATTTTCGGTGATATAGGTTTGCCTTTTCAGACAGCGAGTATTCTTAACAACTGTCCCGACATCAGGAAAAAAAATTGAAGTCTGGAATTATTTGATATTTTAATAATTCGCCTCTTCTATCCATAATAAACAATTAGAACTGTTACAAACAAGGCCGGCCTTAGGTGGTGCGGGACCCGATTGGGAACATTTTGCGGGGCCCCAGGTTTACAACTAACTTACAACAAGGTCTGTAGAACAAATATATATATGGTATATATAATATTGCGCTCTCTAATGGTTATACCCACTTCCCTTTATAACTTTTTTCCAGCTGCAAAATGTTCCTGTGAAAACGCTCACTCTGTTCATTGCTTATAGCAGCTAATTTTTCAGAGAAATAACTGAAATGGAAATGCAGACAGTGAATGAATTTCACCGTTGTGCCTTGCAATTTTTCGAGAAGATTCTGTACAGTATTTCATAGTTTTCTTCTCTTATGGGGCGTTTACACTTGGTCGATTTAGTCGCACGACTAAATCTACTCGCTGCATTTGCCATTAAATCGAAGCAACTAGGCCGAATCAGATCGATGGATGTGTTCAATTATTTTAACCACAGAAAATAGAACGTCTTTTAATTCAGTTGCCAGTCGATTAGTCGCTTTCGATCAACAAGCGATTAAGTTGAATTCCCGTTTACACGGTCGATTAAGTTGAAAGTGACGTCAATTCAACTGAATCGAACGCAAATCGACTAAGTGTAAACGCCCCATTACAAGTAAACCTATCGATGTCGAAATCTAGTTTCTTAACCAAATTTGGCAAAGAAGTGTGGAATATCAAGGAACAAGCGTAAGCAAAAATTAAAGTGCTTCCGTCCATAAAGACGGCCCCAGTGGCCGAAAACCTGATTGATCAGAAATAAGCCATAACAATGTGTTTCAAGTTTGAAAATTTCATTATATTTGTAAAGGGGGTAAAGGGATATAAAAAACAAAAACACATTAACAGGCATCGGGAGGAAGTAGACATCTATTTGAGGGTATGCTTACCATGGCCGCTATCTTGAAGTTGGCCATCTTGTATCTTGCTCGACCGTTTTAAATGGGAAGGGGGTCATGTAATATATCAAATTGAACTAGAATTTTGCAAGAAATACAATGGTAAAGTCTATGTTTCCATAAGTTTATATTTGTAAGACATAATAAAATGCACATTAATATGAATTCGTTGGTTCAAAGATTTCTTAACAGTTGTACCTTTTTGAAAAGAATTGAAGTCAGGAAAACTTAATGTACGGTGGTGAGAACATCGTAGGTAGCTACTTATGAAAGGTATAATCAGCTTGAAATCGTTCTCGACTGCAGAGAAAATGAAATGATGAGATCATCACAAACCTTAAGGAACTGATGGAAGATGGATGACATATTTTCCATTAGATTATTCGAGTTAGAAGACAAACCCTCATATGCAGCCACCTACTCAGTACGCATTAGTATAAATTCGGTTTTCCTGCCTTGATTAAAAAAAAAAAAAAAAAAAAAACACCTTCCACGGGATTTTTCGCAGGAGATGGCAAAGTTTGTCCTCTGGTTTTGTATTTTGTAGGGGTATGCAGAATAGTCCTAAACATAATACCTATTTCTACAACAGAAGTTGTAGATGTAAAATATATAGAAACTACTGCAGCATTAAATTCAGAAAATATTCGCTTATGTCCGGAAACTTAATACAAACTATTCATTTACTTGTTAGGGAGAGGCCATATCCTCCCTTGGGAAGTCCATGGATGTACACTCATGTCCAAAATTACTGTCGCATATCTATAAATATGATGTTGTAAGAATATAATTTGATAACGAATTCGCCCGGTATTTCTTATAATGTTAGTATCTGTATAATCGGCAGACATGTATGTGGCAAATTTCATGTCAAAAGAGCAGTAAATAAGAACAATAAAACGAAAATAAAACTTTATTGTCCATTTAGCAACATTTTGTTTTACTCACTCTAATTTTCGTATTTATAATTCTTTTCCTATGAAATTTACCACAAATATACTTTCCCGATTATACAGATAAAAGACGCAGTATTAAAAGTACCCTGCAAAATCATTATCAAATTATATTCTTACAAGAAAACAGTTATAGATATGCGACAATCATTTTGGACATGAGTGTACCTATATTGCAATATGTTGTTGTGTGTACTTGCAATCGAGAGTAACAGAGCCATCTTAACGGTACCATAGCCACTTGCCCGGGGGCCCCGCAAGCATTGTGGGGTCCCGCGAGCAGAATGGCGTGTATTAATTACATGTTCTAGGAGCAAAATTATAGTTATAGGGACCACAACACACTTGTCTGTTTTGGGGCCTAATATGCTATTAAAACGGCACTGGAGAATAGATTAGACTGGACAGAGACTGCACTAGCGTTGGACTCCTTAGGCGGGGGGCTCGACTGGGAGCAATCGGTCCAATCGGCTTAAGGCCGGCCATGGTTACAAAACCGCCTTAATACATAATCTGATCTTTCCAATTCAGAAAAGAAGAGAGTACAGGCATAACTGGGTTCAATCAGTTTGGATCCCCTCGGAATAATATTGTTTCGAGTACCCCTTTCCTATAAATGAACACATCTTAAAAATCACGATTTTAAATACGTTACCCTATCATAATTATAGTAGCATTAATGAAAACACAAGATTCACCGAATAATAGCAATAATAATTACAGTTGTAGATTGATGAGTGTCATTAATTAGCTTTGAACTAAAAATATGTACAGTAATTTAAATAATACATTTTTCAAATATTTGGTCTAGGAATTAATTCGTGCCGGTGGACAAGAGATGGCGCAACGAACGGAGCGTCCCACAGTTCCGTGTATCCACACATGTGTTGCAAACCCCTGTCATCGCGTATCGTTCGTAGTATAGGGCAGTGGATTAAAGCGTCAACAACACCAGTTTGTAGTTAAGTGAACATGGCGCAATTTGTGCCTGATAAAGTGTTTTTGCGGGGTGTCCTGCTGCATTACTTTAACATGCAGAAAAGTGCGACTGAAAGTCATCGTATTTTGGTGGAAGTGTATGGTGACCATGCTCTAGCTGAGCGAACGTGTCAGAAGTGGTTTGCACGGTTTAGAAGTGGTGATTTCGGCTTGGCAGACCAAGAGCGAGCTGGAAAGCCAAAAAAATTTCAAGACGAAGAATTGACAGCATTGCTCGAGCAGGATTCGTGTCAAACGCAGGAACAACTTGCAGCAGCATTAGGCGTTGATCAAACAACAGTCTCCAAACGCTTGAAAGCCATGGGAATGATTCAAAAGATGTCACATTGGGTTCCACATGAATTGAAAGACAGAGACGTTGAAAGACGAAAAACCATTTGCGAATTGCTGCTTCAACGACAGAGCAGAAAGGGGTTTCTGCATCGAATTATTACGGGTGATGAGAAGTGGATCCATTACGAGAACCCTAAACGAAAAAAGGCCTGGGTGAAACCAGGTGAACCAGGTCCATCACAACCAAAACTAGATATTCACTGTGCAAAGGTTATGCTGTGTATATGGTGGGATATGAAAGGTGTGGTGTACTATGAGCTGCTGCAACCGGGTGAAACTATGAATGGAGAACGTTATCGACGACAATTAATGCGTTTGAAGCAAGCTCTTGCCAGAACACGACCAGAATGGGAGAACAGACATGATAAACTTATTGTTCAACATGATAACGCTCGCCCACATGTCGCAAAACCGGTCAAAACCTATTTAGAAAATGTCGGATGGGAAGTTTTACCCCACCCGCCGTATTCACCAGACGTTGCTCCTTCGGACTACTACTTGTTCGATTGCATGAACAACGATTTGATTGGACAGCAGTTTACTTCATCAACAACTAGGGTGCCATAATTCACGATATACAGTAAGGGATTAATATGAATAAACTGTGTTCTGATGAGCAAGCCTACTTTATTACTAGAAAATAGTTGACTGATAGTATGTAATATTGGAGTAACGTAACGCAAGTAACGCGTTACTTGTAACGCGTTACTTTTAAGTAACGTTTCCTAGTAACGCGTTACTTTTTTCCAAAGTAACTGTAACGGTAACGCGTTACAAATTTTTAGGTAACGTACCTAGTTTGCGTTACTTTTTTCGCGTTACATTTCGAATGAGTAACTACAATATAGGTATATATTTTTTTCCGCAAACAAATGTTTCTTTCCTGTAAGTGAATTTCTCAGGATGAAACAATCGGGCATGAACCACGTATGTCAGTGACCGACAGTCACAGATACACAGAGAAACAGATAAGTTCGTAGTGCCACTTGCTGTTTTTTGAAGATGAAGACAGCCTTAGGGAAATTACGTGTACTGATTGCAAGCACCTGGAAGATTTTGTCGTAGATTTTGACAGCTCCAAATCAATACATTTAGTGAGTGAACTAGGAGTGCAATGATACTGGTAGTCTATTTTACTTTGATTGGTGTTGTTTTTATAAAGATGGAGAACGAAAATATTTTACCGTTCGAACATTTGAAAGAATACTTTTTTCTTAAGAGCTCAGGATGATGGTGGTCAGAATTTAAAAGTAAAGTGTCTGAAGTGCCCCGGCGGAAAATATTTATCAACAACTAGGGTGCCATAATTCACGATATACAGTAAGGGATTAATATGAATAAACTGTGTTCTGATGAGCAAGCCTACTTTATTACTAGAAAATAGTTGACTGATAGTATATAATATTGGAGTTCTTTCAGATCAGTTTGCTTATCCTAGAGTCCCGTTGATTGAGTTTGAAAGTAGCTTTAAAAAGCATGTATCGATCTTAGAGTTACTGGCAAGTTTTGATTCACTCCCAGTTCATGTGTTCTTATTTTATTAGTTGTAGTGTAATGTTTCTCTATATTCTGTATTTTTAATTTTACATGAAACATTGTTATTATTATATAATTAGTTTAGCAGAATAATAATAAGCAACCATTTTTTTTAACGCATAGGGATGAGCACGAGTCAAGCTAAAACTCAACTCGACTCGAATTCAAGTCGAGTTTCGGCTCCAGTGAAAGGTAATATCCTCGAGTTGTAAGCCGATTCAGTTTTTCGCGTCGAGTTTCGAGTCCAGTTGAGTTTGATAAATGGCTCGTTCGTTTTAACTTGTCTTGAAATCATGGCCTGATTACACTGGAAAACGAGAGCCATGAGAAATGTAAGCTAAACAGTAATATGTAATACTTTTAGTGTTGTCACGAGAGGGGCGCTGCTCGCATCTCGTCACGTCTCGATAGCGAGACCACGAGACATTTTTTATAACACGCTCAGCTCGGCTCGGCTCAACTGGGAAGATGGCTCGAGCCGGCTCACTTGGGGTGAACCACCGGCTCGAGCTGGCTTGGTAGGGATGAGCCATCTGCTCGGTTCGGCTCAACTGAGCCGAGGGATCTAGCCGAGTCGGTGGGGTGAGCTGTTGGCTCAGCTCACTTCTCGGTTCGGGTCGAAAGTGAATAAGCTGTGAGCCGAGCTGCTCGAGTCGTTGACAATTCTAAACCCGGGCCGAGCAGTTTTGAAGATATTTGGTCAGTGTCCTATAACTTTTAACAGTGTTTGGCTCGAGTCCGAATACTCAACCTTGACCTTCAACCCAAATTCAGAAGCTCGTGAACAATGTCCTTGACTCCTAGACTTCACGACTACCTAGGTTGGCAATCAACTAGTTTTTTAGTATTCAAATACAAACCGCCTATCTTTCATTTTTATATACAGTGTTGTAATAATAATAATAATAATAATAATAATAATAATAATAATAATAATAATAATAATAATAATAATAATAATAATAATAATAATAATAATAATAAAAGTTTTAGTAGTAGTAGTGTCATTGATAATAAGTATACTGTCTATGTAATATACTTGAAGAATGTACTCGAAACTACCCACCGGATCTGGCTCCACTCGACTCGAAACTCGACCCCAATTCGAGACTTCGAGTCGAGTTGAAGGAAATTTTTCGAGTTGAGTTTTCGGGTCGAGCTCAAAGATGTCTGTTTCTAGTCGAATCGAGTTTCAAAGAAAACTCGCTCGAACTAGCTCGTGTCCATCCCTACGAGTAACGCAGCATGGTATTTTATCAATGTTACATTATATTAAAATGATCATATATCAAGTAAAAATTTGTCCTTGCATTTACTTAAAGCGATTCAGAACGTGCAATAATAATAATAATAATAATAATAATAATAATAATAATAATAATAATAATAATAATAATAATAATAATAATAATAATAATAGTACGAAAAATTGAAGTCATATTTTTTTCACATTTTTAAAGTTTCGGACCTAAAAGTAACGCGTTACTTTCGAAGTAAAGTGACAGTTACTTTTTGGGGGCAAGTAACGCGTTACTAACGCGTTACATTTTAAGAGAAAGTAAAGTAACTTGTAACGCGTTACATTTTTACAAGCAACTTACCCAACACTGGTATAAACATTGTTTACACCAAGCTCACCTTATTACAGCAATAACTGTGACAAATCGCAAAATGAAGCACAATCTTCTACCAAATAACTGTTCTTGTATCACGCATATCTAATAAGATTTGCAAATATGGGAGAAGAAAACTGATTATGAATCAGTGATTTGGATCTAAATTATATTATTACGGAGATGTAAATTTATGTTATAGTTGTAGAGGACAATATCAGTAAAATGTCTCAAGAAGTTTTCCCACGGCCTAAAGACGAACACATCAAGAGGCTGAATCCTACCAGTTGTTAGTGCAGAGTGGTTTCTGTTTTGAGGTATTCTTTTGTTCGTAAAATAGGTTGGAAAGTTGATTAATTGTGACCACTCTACGAATCTAATAACAAAATAGACTTTGCATTAGGCGATGGGAGAAAAACTTCTTGAGACCATATGTCACAAGGCCTGATGTTAATTTTCCCGAATTTGATGCTTTCACAAGACATTTTCAGACTAAAAGAGGTTGGTTTGGACTATAGGGCCAAATGTTCCATCCCTTTCCTGCAAAATAATTAACAACGGTGACAACAGAACATCTTTTTCAGAAATTAAAGGCTGTATGGTGTAACTGTGAGTCATAGATTTATTCACAGTGCCACACTTTCTGTGTCTCTATAAACGCTATAGTGAGAGATGCAGAGATTCACTTTATCAAACATCCCATTAAAATGAGTTCAGAAAGGGGTTTCAAATTGGTCTGCAACCTCCTCGCAGTAATATCTGCCAACTATAATTGTTCTTGGCTAACTGCAGACAATTCCAAACCCAAAGACATTTTGTAATTCTAATCACTATATTGGATCCGCCATTTTGAATTTTGTAATTTTGACGTCAGATTCTGAATCAGCTGTCCTAAATCCCCCTGGCAGTATGTTTTCTTCTAAATTAAATGGTTAGTTTCGATCTATGCTTAGAGATCCCCCTAATGTTCAAAGGGTGGTTTCTGCCCTTAAATCTTCACCATTGCTGAAACAAAAAAAAATAATAAAAATAAAAAATAAAAAATAAAATAAATAAATAAATAAATAAAATAAATAAAATACGTGTCGATTATTTTTCGATGTTCTACAAGTATGCAAAGTTTCATTCAAATCTGTGAGTGCCACTTCCGTAAATCTCTTGTGAGTTTCGGTTCCAAGCCACTACGAGCCTGCCAATATTGCAGATTCTATCGTTACACCATTGACTGACTCGCACGAAATGTTTTTCGGTATCAATTGGAAAGAAAATAAAATTAAAGTTGATTTTTATGATGAATAAATAAGTTACATAATTCAGCTCCAAAGACTTATTGGATATTAATTGAAAACAAAAATTAAGTAGAAAGTTTCAATCGTTTATCACTGAATAAAACATTAGTCTTGAATAACAAAGAAAAGACCCAGCAAACTCAAATATTTCAAAATTAAAGAACTCATATGTAGTGCAATTACTTTTGGTTTCAATAACGTCATCCAGATGATTACGCTTTATAGCTAGCTATAAGATTTAAGTGTATGGTCTGGACTATTTTCGTTCCAGTGATGTTGGCGTTTTTCCCCTTCCTAAGTCATTAGAACCCAAAGATGTAGTATGGGTTAAGGTCTGGACATCGATAAGGCCATCCTATACATGTTGGTTCTGACAATCTAACCATGTTTGTGATTGCCTTGAGGTATGCACAACATTACTGTCTTGCATAAAAAATAATTCATCTCCTCTCGTTCTGGAAACGTTCCGAGGAGAGACGGAAGCAGCACATACTCTAATACTTCAATGTAAGTTACACTGGTCATTCGTCCATAGTGCTCTCAAACGGGTCGGGTTGACCCGACCCGACCCGTGACCCGACCCGACCCGAGTCGGGTCGGGTCAGCTCGGGTCGGGTTACGGGTCGGGTCGGGTCAGGTCAACTCGGGTCGGGTTATCGGGTCGGGTCAGTCGGGTCAGTTCGGGTCGGGTTGTCGGGTCAGGCTACTCGGGTCGGGTTGTCGGGTCGGGTCAGTCGGGTCAGCTCGGGTCGGGTTGTCGGGTCGGGTTATTCGGGTCGGGTTGTCGGGTCGGGTCAATCGGGTCAGCTCGGGTCGGGTTGTCGGGTCGGGTTATTCGGGTCGGGTTGTCGGGTCGGGTCAATCGGGTCAGCTCGGGTCGGGTTGTCGGGTCGGGTCAATCGGGTCAGCTCGGGTCGGGTTGTCGGGTCGGGTTATTCGGGTCGGGTTGTCGGGTCGGGTCAATCGGGTCAGGTCGGGTCGGGTTATCGGGTCGGGTTGTCGGGTCGGGTTATCGGGTCGGGTTGTCGGGTCGGGTTATCGGGTCAGGTTGTCGGGTCGGGTTAGTCAGGTCAGTTCACTTTGGTCAACTGAGTTTAGGTTGAGTTTAAACTCGGCTGGAGTCGAAAGCTGCTGTTTTTCACTAGCTGCCTAATTAAAAATAGCAATTTTCAATTGATTTTATAGAAACCATAAATCTATTTTGAACACTTGCAGCTAGTGTTTTTATGATAAATGCTTATTTTTCTACTTGTGTGTACTTTAATTTTTAAATGTGGAAGATTGATTTTACCAATCGACTGTAATATTAATATCTACGCCAATATGGAGTCTGGATTTAGAAGAAAACTAGAAGTTGTTTAAGCAACGCCAAAAGAGATATTGGATATGGATGACCAAGCCCAAGCAGGGCCGCGGTGGCTCAGTGGTAGAGAATTCATCTCTAGTGCATGGTGTCCAGTAGCGTAGCTAGAGTTTTTTTCAGGGGGGGGGCAATGAAGGGCCCAAGAGGATTTTGAGGGGGACATCTCCAATATATATATATATATATATATATATATATATATATATATATATATATGTGTGTGTGTGTGTGTGTGTGTGTATTTAAGGTGAATGTTTCCATCTTTATTGTTCATGATTTTACTCTTTGAAAAACAGTGAAAATATAAGAATTTAGTACCTCAAACAACTAGGATTCATTAATGCAATTGATTTCTAATATAAGTAAATAGTTATTTAATCATGGCGTTTAAAATATGTGTAGCTGGTTGACTTAAGTGGAAGCAAATACACTTTTACAGGTAAAGAAAATAACTTATAGGTTCATGCCTCTACTTGAAGAGGATCTTTCTATTCGTGTGGGCAGCAGCAAACATATCCACAACTTGTTAAAGATCTAACGATTTAGCAATTTTCTTCTCAAAATAAAGTAACACTAAGTTTTTCAACCTATCATGAGTCATTGAATTGCGTATACAAGTCTTTAATCTTTTCAAAGAAGAGAATGATCTTTCACATGTAGCACTAGAAACTGATATAATCACAGAGATGACACCTAGCTTGTAGGTTTCTAGGAATGCGTTTTTGTAGACACAAAGAAGATCAACGAAATTCGTTAAGGAACCAGCTTTCGTTTTCTTCTCGTCTTCATACAACTTAATTGTTAGAGCAACCCACATTATGCTTTATTTCTTGTTTAATTATGCTTTTTTTAAATTATGCTTTATTGTTAATTTCAATGATTATTTTACATTAATCGTGTATAATGTATATTTATTATACATTAAATATTCTAAATATCTTGATCTATTTATTGATATTTTTTTGCAACTAGTTTCTCTCATATTTAATGAACTTTCTACTTAATTCATTGTAAAGAGATGTGCTTTGCTCGAATAAATTTTTTCTATCATTTGTGTGCGCCTTACAGGTACATATATACAGAAAGGGAAAGTAAAAGATGCCACCAAAAAGTACAGAAAGTGCTTAAGTTCAAAAAGTAAACATAACAATACAGTGACGACGCCAGAAGGGGGCAAGGGGGGCGAGCGCCCCCATAGTAGCTACTTTTGCCCCCCTGACTGCCACTTAGACTGCCCCTCCAGACTCGTACAATCTTTAAACATTCTTCACGTAGTATTTTATATCAGTATCATAACCAATCTCATTGACAAATTGTAGTCCACTTTCCATGAATTTACTATGTGGCAGATTAATCCTCAAGCTTTCTTCTTTGAGCGTCTGGGTATGCACGCATATTTCTGTTTTCTAATTTAGCCCCTTTTGAGGTAAATTTTAGTTATACTTCTTTCTTATGATTTTTAATAATTGTGCCTAGCGAACAATAGTAGATTTGGTCGACTTGTTTTCTTCTCATTGGATCAACTTCGATTGGAAACAAAAGAAAGGTAAAATCAGTTACGTAACTTGTTTGTATTTATCCAGGTTTGAAGTTTTCAGTTTCATATTTTGTTTTATTTAAAACTTCTTTTTTCTGAAACATTATTCTCGGCTTCCAATATTCAGAGGATGTGCTTATAACAGCTTAGTTTGCAACTACCAGGGCTTAATTTTTTGAAGGAGATAAAAAGAGTTGTGTTTTCCCTTCCTGCAAATGATAATAATAAAGTTATGGAAGAAATTGATTCCCAATAAAATGTATTGTCAGAGTGCTGATCTTTAGTTAGTAATTGGTTTATACTAGTGCTCCTTTACTTATTTTGTTTCAAAGTACTGACGTGACGTCTACCATATTGACTAGGAACTGCTGAAAAATTCGTAGCCCAACCCGGAAGGAGTGCACGTGGATTGGTGAAGTTTTACTTCTTCTTCTCTTCCCCCGAGAGTCAATATACTACCTTGTACAGTGCTCCAGCTTTTGCAGAAAAGTTTTAAAAAATCTAGATTTCCTCGCAGCACTGTTCGTAGCAGTACCCCTATCAGATCTAAAATGGCGTCTTTCAAGTGTTATTTAAGTTTGAGAAATAAGTACACGTAATAGTTAGACGGAGCTAAATCTGCGGAATAAGAATGATGATCTAGACATTGAAATCCTAGATTATGCAATGTCAGTTATGTTCGCAGGGGCTTGATGGACAGGTGTATTCTCCTGAAGGAACAGAATTCCTTTCTTTTCATTTTCCGCAGCGTTGAACTTTGAATTTTTCTTTCAGTTTTGTAAGTAATGTATAGATTCTGGATTAAATATCTGACCATTGAGGAGGTAGTCTACCACTCCATACTTATACCAGAAGAATGTTCCAAACAGTTTCTCAACCTACTTCTGTGTCTTGAACTTTTTGGGGCGATGGAGAAATGAGTGCTATTACTCCATTGAATGTTGTTCCGATTCAGGATCATAGTGGTACAACCATATTTCATCTATGGTTACTATTCGTCAGCGAAATTGATCAGCATTGCGGTCAAACTGGGAGAAGACTTCTCTTAATGCCGTTACCCTTTTATTCTCCTGACATATATTTTGGGAACCCATTATGCCGAGAACTTGCGCATACCCAAGTCATTCTGAATTATGCTACCGACGAGTTCCAAAGAAATGCCCAGAATCTCTGACACAAGTTTTGCTGAGAAGGTAAAAACTGAGAAAGCGGGGTGCAGACCTCAGACTATAATAAATATATCGTGAGTTTACTATACACTTTAAAAACTATATAAATAATAGCTTAAATTATTTTTGTCACACAAAAACTGGGGTGGCCTAGGCCCTCCGGCCCCGGGCTATATCCACCATTGGCTGAAATGCTGCAATTTTCAAGAATAATGTCACAAATTGCATCCATGATTCCAGGAAGAGTCATTGCTTTTAATCATCCTGGATGTAAAGCATAATTTGATGAGAAATTGCTACGTTTATAATAAGCCACTTACTTCTTCACCACCATATATAACGGAGGAGAGTCCCGTGGTGTTTCACTGATTTCCTAATTAATTTACTTCGGTGACTTTCCTTGGTGGAACAAAAATGTTATAACAGTAAGGATCTGGATGTTCGTGAAATTATCTGTTTGGGTACACATAATCACTTCAGAGGCCTGAGAAACAATAAGAATGTCATTATTAATATGAAACTTTATATTTGTATATACAGAGATATGTTTTTCTAAACTACGATTTCATTTTTCTACCTAGTACCTACACTCCTTCTGGATTGGACTACGACATTTTCAGCAGCTCCTCGTAAATTCTCTCTCTGGCTATATATATATATATATATATATATATATATATATATATATATATATATATATATAGAGAGAGAGAGAGAGAGAGAGAGACGTAGCATATAGACGAATGTGTTACTTGTAGCATACGCGAAAGTAATTCAATTTATGTTTAGGCTTCAAAATTTTCATTGAAAAATATTTCATGTGCAGACGTTACTTATTTGTTAGTTACAAATTTTATTTGAAATAAGTTTAATTTATAATCATATAGATCTAACATAAAAACAGCAACGAAATACACAATGTAATGTAAAATAAGTCAAACGTAATAAATATGTCATTTTTGGTATGGCAAATAGCCCCCCCCCCCGAAAATGTATCTGCCCCTCCTTTGCCCCCCTAAGAACTTAAAGCTGGCGTCGTCACTGTAACAATATAGTATGGAGTTCTTGCATACTATTCATTGTTGGCAGAAAAATTTTTTTCTTTTACTTTTTTCTTTTCTCCACATCAAAGGATTTCACCGAAAAGTTTACAGAAATGAAAATAAGATTTTCATTGTTGCATTGTTATGTTCTCAATGATTTTGCATTGTAAATATTGGCTTTAAAAATATTAACACAGTATGTTAAACTTTCAGTTAAAGAGAATTTTCCAAGAATTGTGCTATATATTTTAAATTATGCTTTATGCTTTATTTTCTAAAATTATGCTTTTAAAACTAGTTTCCCAATGTGAGTGCATTTTGGCGTTCACCCAGTGTCGTGATCATAGTGCTCTCAAACGGGTCGGGTTGACCCGACCCGACCCGTGACCCGACCCGACTCGGATCGGGTCGGGTCGGGTCAACTCGGGTCGGGTTGTCGGGTCGGGTCAGTCGGGTCGGGTTGTCGGGTCGGGTCAGTCGGGTCAACTCGGGTCGGGTTGTCGGGTCGGGTCAGTCGGGTCGGGTTGTCGGGTCGGGTCAGTCGGGTCAGCTCGGGTCGGGTTGTCGGGTCGGGTTATTCGGGTCGGGTTGTCGGGTCGGGTCAATCGGGTCAGCTCGGGTCGGGTTGTCGGGTCGGGTTATTCGGGTCGGGTTGTCGGGTCGGGTCAACCGGGTCAGCTCGGGTCGGGTTATCGGGTCAGGTCAATCAGATCGGATCACGGTTCGGGTCAGTCGGGTCGGGTCGGGTCATCGGGTCGGGTCAGTCAATTCGGGTCACGGGTCGGGTCGGGTCGGTCTTCAACCCGACCCGACCCGACCCGTTGAGAGCACTATTCGTCCACGAACACGAACGACCTCGCCCGGTCCTGCAACAATCATATAGCTCGAGAGATGAGAACAAATACGTCCAGAACGTTCGGTGTTGACGTTGTGGTGTGTATCACGAGTGGTCTGTATATCAATCTTCCTTATTAATCGGAGAGAAATGCCGTCTTATCAAACCAGATGATGTGATCTTAATAGGCTTGTCTTAATATACCATAGGAAAAGCCACATGCTTCTAGGTCCATTCTAGATGCCTTTCATTATATCTTTCTCGCTGGTCTATTTGCCAGCGCGTGTGCCGTTGCTTTTCGTGGTGCGGTTTGATTCCCAGCAGAAGAGCATTACGATTTGAACTCATTACGGTGGTTCGGATTCGATCTTAAACTAGGCAGTGGCAGTTTCGAAAGGGGAGGGGGCGGTGCGCCTCCCAAAAAGCCTCAGTTGCTTATACGATACACACCCATTTTTATTTTCATAGATGCATTATCCATACTATTATATAAAAGAATAGAAGTGAGTGACTCATCATCGCTTAGGCCATACTCCTATAAGTAGAAACGGAAAATTTGGAGAGAATACTTCTTCTGTCAGGAAGGTAAGGAACAAGGAAGGATTGTTTAAAAAAAATCATTCTAAAGGGGAAGAAGGAATTATTAATTTCCCTCAAGAATAGTGTATCTTATGAATCCCTGGCGTCAGAGATATGAAACGATTACGCGTTTTTGCCACGATTCGATTTTGGTGTTGTTTGCCATGGTATTGTTCTCTCAGCTTTATCTCATAATCGTGAAGAAATTTACAAAATCGACTCATAAGCTGAGGGTCGCCAGGTGACTATATTACAACAATCAGATCTATTATATTTATAAACAGAATACATACAATACAAACGGTCCCAGGAACGTTATTGGGTTACTGTGCTACCGTCTATTAACTTCACAGTTAAATCTATTCAAGTTAGCACTCGAGGTAATCATTTGTTTGCTTTGAAATTCCCAAAATAGATTTTGAAAATTGATATGACGTAAAATTTGTGTGTTCGAATGTATAGCCAACATTGAATCTAGGTATATCATCAGGACCACCCATAAGAGGTGGTAGCAATTCCGGCAAATGGGGACCCTGACCTACGAAAGAAGGCGTAATAAAAGTTATTTTTTCTATCTTAATATTTCAACTTTCCTAGAGATTAAATTAAACAAAATTAGATTTAAATATATGGATTTAGCAATCTTTTAAACACCTTTTCGTGAGAGGAAGGAAATTTAGTCCATTGATAATACAAACATTTAGTGACTTTTGTATTGTTACTTGGCTCTTTTCAAGCCAGAGAGATTATTACAAATATTATTAAAATACATGGGTGAACAATCATTTCATAGCCTTTGTGAAACAAGATAGAGTGTTCACAAATTGGAGTGGATTTGAGTTAAGCATTCCGTTCATCAGCAGACTGTATGATATCTGGACCTAAATCCGAACCACATGAGCTTCCGCCGGTAATAGAACGTGGGTCTCCCACACCAAAGGCGTGCACGTTAACCACATATCCATAAGAGAGATCTGTGTAAGAATTGAGACAATGAAATCTATGTCAGAAGTAAACGGGCAGATTACATTTCTCTAAGATTGAACCATTAATTATTTCAGATGTTTGAAGGGGAAATTTAGACCATATAAATGTAAGAAATTGAATCCTGCAATCGATATATAACTCATTTGATACTGAAACATTCCCAGAAGAAACTGGGGAAGAACTTTAAAATATTGGCTTTTTGATGTAATTGGACACAAGATCGTATCTCAGGCGAATTCTACGGATCTCAGGCCATTCTTAGAACACCCGATATATATACTATGTGATCAAAAGTATCCGGACACACCCAAACATACCTTTTTAATATTAGGTGCATTGTGTTGCCACCTACTGCCAGGTACTCATTATCAGCGACCTCAGTAGTCATTAGACATGGTGAGAAAGCAGAATGGGGCGCTCCGCGGAACTCACAGACTATGAACGTGGTCAGGTGATTGGGTGTCACTTGTGTCAGAAGTATGTACACGAGATTTCCACGCTCCTAAACATTCCTAGGTCCACTGTGTCTGATGAAATAGTGAAGTGGAAACGTGAAGGGACACGTACAGCACAAAAGCGTACGGGCCGACCTCGTCTGTTGACTGACAGAGACCGCCGACAGTTGAAGAGGGTCGTAAAGTGTAATAGGCAGACATGCATCCAGACCATCACGCAGGAATTCCAAAGAGCATCAGAATTCACTCCAAGTACTGACAGTTAGATGTGAGGTAAGAAAATTTGGATCTGATGGTCGAGCGGCTGATCATAAGCCACACATCACGCAGTAAATGCCAAACGACGCCTCGCTTGGTGTAAGAAGCGTAAACATTGGACGATTGAACAGTGGAGAAACGTTGTGTGGAGTGACGAATCACGGTGCACAATGTGGCAATCCGATGGCAGGGTGTGGGTATGA
The DNA here is from genome assembly GCF_964235325.1 of Thermobia domestica. NCBI lineage: Eukaryota > Metazoa > Arthropoda > Insecta > Zygentoma > Lepismatidae > Thermobia > Thermobia domestica. The sequence continues at coordinate 81,449,196 of NC_137459.1, forward strand.
CGAATGCCCGGTGAATGTCATCTGTCAGCGTGTGTAGTGCCAACAGTAAAATTCGGAGGTGGTGGTGTTATGATGTGGTCGTGCTTTTCTTGGAGGGGGCTTGCACCCCTTGTTGTTTTGCGTGGCACTGTCACAGCGCAGGCCTACATTGATGTTTTAAGCACCTTCTTGCTTCTCACTGTTGAAGAGCAATTCGACCTACATCGATACCTCTCCTGCTCCTCAGTTCAGCACTTCGTGAAGAATGGGCTGCCTTTCCCCAAGAAACCTTCCAGCACCTGATTGAAAGTATGCCTGCGAGAGTGGAAGCTGTCATCAAGGCTAAAGGTGGGCCAACACCATAATTCCAGCAGTATCGATGGAGGGCGCCACGAACTTGTAAGTCATTTTCAGCCAGGTGTCCGCATACTTTTGATCACATAGTGTATATATATATATATATTTGAGGAGCAGCTAAAAAGTTCCGGAATTTTGTTGTAGCTCTTTATTACCACAATATAAGTACACAATTACTTAGCTTGAGACAGCCCAAACTAATTTTACCCTTAAAAGGCCCAAGGGGTGCCTCTGAGACTCCGTGCTGCATATACAAGCTACCTAAATCCACCGCGATCATTATTATTTTCCGTCATCAATAGAAAAGGCTAGTCACTACATTGCTATGCAATCATTTGTCAATGGCAATAAAAATAAACAGTATCAAATAATTAGAAAAGTAC